>NC_071530.1:143203410-143506440 GCF_026979565.1 Vidua chalybeata
TACTCCAGAGTTATTATTAACAATGAAAGTTAAAAAAAACCAAACAAAAAAACCAGGAAAAAACACCTTACTGCAAGTCATTAAGAAAACCAACTCATTGAGTAAAAAAAAAAAAAAAATCATTATCTTTGGAAAAGGAAACAGCCAATATAACTGCAAACTACCGGTCTGACCACTCATTTTTCATTCTTACAACCACAGAACATACAAGAAAAAAAAAAATCTCCAGTCCCAGAGATTAAAGAGAACTCAGACTGATGGCTTATTTAAATGAAGTCTCTCAAACTGTTTAAGGCTGAAAATCACACCTGGACTGAGAGCCTGGCACAGAGATGAAGGGCTGGGTCTGGTAACAGGCATAGGGCTCTGCAATTCCTTGGTTTTAGGTCATGGACTAGACTTTAAAATTGATCAACGATTTACCTCTGAGGGTGCGCTGAGAACCCTCTGAACATGTTCCATGGACCAGACCCCTGGACTGGGGACAGCCCTGACTCTGCAGAGCATGAATCCAGCCTGGGACCGGGTATTTGCAGAAAAGCAAACACACGTGTGCCACAGATATTTCAAAGAAAGGTAAAGAAAGGAGAGCATGGGGCTACTGCTCTCAGTTTGGGAATTTGGCACTGATATACAGCTTCAGTCAGAATCAGTTAAATTCCTAAATCCTGAACTGCTTCTAGGTGGCCAGCAATGATTCAAGGCCAATGCTGAAACCATTAAAAATTGTCTGAGGTCTTAACTTATATCCTTGGCGGTCCTTCAGGGGATTTGCTCATGGTGTACTTTGGTGACTAACTTGTAAATCAGCCTGGTCCTGGCCCTCCATCCAGAGCTGAGCAACTCCATGCTTACAGTAATAAACTGACCACAGAGGGCTGAAATCTGCTGGCAGATACACCCCTACTAGACAGAGGATACCTCATTATCTTCATCTGGGGCTGCTCCTGATTTGCATTGGTTTAACAGAATAACAGACTTTGTCTGGAAATGGACGGGAGCCGCACATCAGCCCCAGCACAGCACAGCCCTGCTGAGATGGAGGAAGGCTTAGAAAAGCCTTTTCTCGTGCTAAAACAAAACATAAAAGTCCCTCCCACTGCAATCCAGGAGTAACACTGCATCGTGTTTCATCTTTCAGTGCTAGCATTGCTGATTTTAACTGGGCAAAAGAACCAGGCCCAGTATGATGCTTCCTGGAGCTCTTTGTCCCAAATCACCCTTTGCAGCATGAGCAATCTGGAAGGTGATGTTACATGCAATTCAGCTAGAAAAAAGGGGCAGCACATTCTTTTGCTGGTACAAAGTCTTGCTTATTTCAGTCAGTTTGTTTGAGCCATCTGTTCTCAGCCACCAACTATTCATTTCCAACATGGTCCCCATGTCAGCTAGCCAGGAAGGCTGTGTCCTGAAGATAATGCTCAGTTGTCCCTTGCTGCTGGAGGAACGTGCCTGAGAAACATTTTTCTCTGCTCAACCAACCTCGAAATGCTGGTGATGAATTCTTTGCCAATACTGTATGAAACTGCATTTCTTACAACCACTGCCATTTATATAATGCAATATCCATATGGTGATTATTTTATTTATGTTTCCCTTACTTCAAGGCAGAGGAAGTCAGCAGCTGGGGCTGCAAGATAGAGGCACCCACCAGTTACTGGGCTGTGTTGTTCATGGGGGTGATAAGCTTTTATCACCCACTGGGAGTTAGGATCTTGTCTAAGTGATAGCATCCATCCCTTGAAAACAGAACAGAACTCTCACTGTTTGCTTGTCTGAAAGGAAGGAGTTTATAACCCCAGACTTTACAGTGACTGTGAGCTAAAACATGACATAGCTTGATTGCCTTCATTTCTTGACTCATTCTCTTGCAAGTCACAATGTGAGCATTTGCTTCCTTTGCATCAAGAGTTTAATTGTGTTTGCATTACCCCTTTCTCTGTATTACAGAGTGTAAGTCTTTACAAACATCTCCCCCTCCTATGTGACTTTGATTCTGCTAATCCCTACCCACCTTTTGAATCAATTAAAAGGCAGTTTATGGTTTACAGAGAGAAAAAATGTAAATGAGAAGCAATTCCTTTGGTCATCGTGTGTATAACTGGAGGATGTTTCAAACACAAAACAGGAAAAAGGATTACTTCAATGGCTTGTTTATTTTGCTCTTTGGATTTCATACCAAGGGAGACAGAGAGTAACTGTTGTTGTTTTGCTTTTGTAATTAAAATAACATCATAAGATTAGCTATATGGTAGCTGGATATCATCTGTATGGCAGATTCTTCAGCTAAAAGGAAAACGGGAAAATTTCAGAAGGTCTATTTTAAACTAATCTAAAGAATTATCTGCTTGTGTTATTTCTTCATGGGGGTTCCCAGGAATTTCAACCTTCTGCACAGAAAGAGATATTTGGCCCATTTCTTACATTAGTAAAATAATTTTATAAGAGAATACAGGGTATGATTTTAGCATTCTAATTTTTCACCTTTGTGATTCCAAGTACAGAAAAAAATACTTTAGATTGTCTCTTTAACTAGGGAATTTCTATAAAGCATGATGCTGTAAAATCATAGGGAAGGGAGCTGCCACTTGCTTCAGCGACTCTTGTTTTCAGTCACAACAACCACATTCTAAAAACCAGTGAGGGCTCAGGCTGCAGAAGTAAACATGACCCAAATAGGAGCTGAGCAAGAGAGAAAGGGCTCTGCTGTGAAGAGGAATAATCCTCAGCCACACTTTAAGCTTCAGCTGCTGTTTTTTCAGGCACAAGCTTTGCTTTCTGTGGGCAAGCTGGCTGCTTTGGTGTACTTGTTTTATTTCTTGTGGCTTCTTCCCCAGCAGGTTATCTCCTACAGGTATAAGGGTCAATGGTGCAACAGCAGTGACACAGTAAGTCCTGGTGTGACACAAACTGCGTAGACTCCTGTCTGTAGTCAGACCATTGCACAAGCATCCCTCACCCTCACATCCGTACAGTGGTGCTGTACTGTGGCTGGATGTGACAGTTTAAACTCCTGTGATGTCTTTACATGCTCAGACATCTCAAATTGATGTCTTCACAACATAAAAGGCTTAACATAAATGAGAACAAGCAACCTTCACCTCAGCCCCAACCTCAATTCCAGCGCTTGGTAATTGAAATCCCATAGAATTACTTGTGTTGGGTAATTTCTTAGAAGGATGCATCTTTTAATATTCTGCATCAGCTTTTAATTATAATATTAATAATACTGTATGTAAGGGATGTCTCTTTTTTGTTTTTAAACAAACTCTTTTTTTAAGGGTAAACTTAGGGAATAGAGCCACATTTTATCCAGTATTCATACAGCTCTGTGATCTTGAAATTCAAGTGTATTTCATGATGTAAATTGCCTTTAGAAAACTATTTATTCTAATACATTTTTGGTTTGAAGTGAAATATTTCTGGGAATTCCTCACTCCCACTTAAATTTTTCCAAGGAAATGCCTGTGACATATCAAAGGAGACATTTGTATTTCCAGAGCAGAGCAGGAAGGGAAGCATTATGCTTTTTCCAACTTGATTTTGAGGGTGGGTTTTTCATAAATGCTTATCATTGGAATAACTTCACTCCCACTTAATGAATGGCTTATGGGATTTTCAAGGCTCCAGCACAGAGTGCCTGCTACATGCCACAGTGACTCCTCTAAGTTGGTTAAGTTTTACTGATCCAGCTCTTGCAAAATTTTTAATAGTTGAGGTGAAAAGGAAGAGTGGGATGGGAAGAGAGAGACCTGACTCCTATTTGTGCCCTTCTAACAATTAATTCATAATTGGAAAATTGGACCTGGGCTGTATTCAGAGTGTTGATTCTCTATGCGTCTTTGGGGCTTCCCATTTAACAATGGTGCAGTAAAATCAGTATGATATAGTAAACCCAACATTTCCAAGGTGTTTGACCTATGATTCTCAGTTTTTATTTGTGAAAAAGGGGGAATAGCCTTTCCTTAATATTGTGAAGTCTTGTGATGATAAATCCACAGGTACCAAGGACAGAAAGACTATTTAGATCTGGTGTGTGAATGGACAGGGCTCTGAGGCTTCATGTGTGTGGCAAGCACAGGGTGGGCAGCTGGGCCACCAGTGCTTCACCAAAGTAAGTCTTGCTTTGAATTTGGTATTGGAGGTCCCTTTGACCTCTGATGCTCTCCTTAGCAGAAGGAAAGCAGGGAGCAGGAGCACTGATGGCAGAGAGGAGAGCGGGAGGGCAGATGGAACTGACACTCAGCACCACTTGGTGCAGCAGGGATGCTGAATTCAAGGAGGAAGGTGAGACAATAATGCCCCCTCCCTGCAAAGAGGGGTGACCTCCGAGGACAAGTTCTGCCTCCCATTGCCTCCCACGGCATTATCTGTTTCTGATGTGAGCAAATGCTGAAGTGAAAGAAACATCCCTCCGCGGCAATAAAAGGAGAATGAACAATGACAAAAGTTAAAGTGTAACACACGAAATGTGAGTGGAAAAGCTCTCCCCAGGCCACAGCCAAACCCAAGCAGTGAAGAGGAGATTATCTGCACCCAACCATCCTGAAATGGCAGCAAGGGATGTGGGGGTACAGCTGCCAAAGATCAGCCCCAGTTGTGCACACATTCTTGAAACCTCCCAATATTGGCAGGGGGCTTTCTCTGACACAAAACTCAGGGAAATTCCTCTGCAAAGGCTGCAGTTCACTGGGTTAAACGACAAGCTGGAGAGCAGGCAGTCTCACAGAGATGGACACCCTGCACCACTCAGACATGCAGCATGTGTGCACATAAAAGGATCTTCACCTTACTCAGGGTCAGGTTTGTACCCACATTTGATGATGACCTTTACGAATTTACCTTGAGGTAAAACTGGAATGCTTTGACTGTGCTGTGTTTTTAAATTATGATGTCTTGTCTGTGTTTTCCTAAAGGAAAGCATGACTTGTTATTAGCCATAGAGATAGTCCTCAGCAAGAGAAGAAACAAAGAAACAAAGAAGCAAGACAGAGATAAGACGTGTTTTGTTTGCATAAAGTTTTAAAATTTCTCTCACATTGATCTGAAGAAATCACAAGGAGGCAAGCATTATTCTTTATGTGCAAACAAAATTCAAAGATATTTTTGATGGCAGTGATTGTAAGAAATAGGGGCAAATGTGAATGTCTCCCACGGAAATAGTCACACGTTTTTGACTGCCTTTAATTCTGGTATATATTCAGTGGCTTCAGACACTGGTTATTTCTCAAAGGTCACAAATAATGCTTTTGTCAGTGGACCATCATTATAAAAATAATTATTAACTATATTTTCTTATTCTATGGGACTGTAGAGATCTACTCGAACTTCTGAGATCTGTAAAACTGTTGAAAGACTGCAATCTCTGGGTATTTCCCATTTCACCTGCCACTTGAAGCAGGACAATCACCAGTGCTACATGAGATCAAGGTTATTTGCAAGGCTTTTGGAAGAGTAAACAAATTCTTATATTTTTCATAGTACTGGCAGTAGCTTCTGTCCCTGAAGTCAAATATTTGCTGAGCTGAGACACATCCAAGATTATCTCCAGGCCAACTTTACCCCAAGGGGGCAAAATCTGGAGTTCTCTGGGGCAATCATTTTTGTGGTGCAGGTACTGACCACTGAAATTACTCTTTCAGTCCTACTGGTGTAATTTGAATAAAAGAATGTAAATCAGAAAACAGGAAGCTGATTTTGGCAGAAACCCTGCCCTGCCCCTGAAGCAGCTGTGCTGCTTCCACCTCTCCTCTGAGTACCACATTCTCAGTGTTGAACTCAGCTTCCCTGCAGCATCTTGTTCAGGCCACTAGAACAAACTTTCACACCCCCTAATCCCTAGCCCCACAGATCTGTGTGGCCATATCTGTGTGCCAGATGTTCATTTCTGCAGCTGCTGTGGAGCCTGTAAAGTTTTGCAGTCAGATGTAACATTTTCCACACTCTGGGGGAAGATTGAGTTCAGTCCATGTCTAACCACTCTGAAAGACTTGGGCTCCATTTGGGTCCTGCACACACCTTTCACAGTTGCTTGATGTTGGACTTCAGGTTTTTTTCTCCTTTTTGGGCTGGCCTGTATAGAATTAATGTTATGTTCATCTTTAGTTCAACCAAGAGAAAAAAAATATACCTGCATCAAGAAAATAAAGAGGAAAGAACCATAAAATAAAATGTTGCTACACTAAAATGTGTAGTGATGGGGTGAGGCAAGAAAGTGATCTTTATAGGAAATTGTTTTGCTTGAAAATCAGATTTTTTTTTTTCAAGAGTGATGGGGAAGGCATGGGCAGTACTGTCACTGCAGGCAGAGAAGGGCCAGATTTGGGCTTATTCCAGGGCAGGACTGGAAGAGTAAACTATGATCACTTTGTTTTGATAGACTTTATCAGTTAGGCCATGGTTTGCAAACCTCAATTCTAAACTCAGCTAGTACAAATCATGAGGCTTTCAAGCATCTGTGTTGGGTCAGTCTTTAGAAAACTGAAAATGAGAAATTCCAGAAGCTTCTGGTATTTCCAGTACAAGGCCAAGTTTTGCATGATCTGAAGAGGTATGTTTCAGTTCTTGTTACCACTGAGAATCCTAACCAAGAAAAACAGAAGAAACTTCTATCATAGAAAACCATAAAATTATCTTGTAAAGTTTCAGGTGAACAGAATAAACAATAGAAAGATGAGCTCTGGATGAGCAGAGGAATGTGCTCCCTTGCTTTCTCAAGCTCATCTGAAACACATTTCCAACCTATCCAAGGCTCATCCTTGCTGAGGAAAGAAAAATACACATCTATTTAGGCTGCTATTGCTCTGGTTAGGAAACTGGAGAAGCTGTAGTTGCTATTTTTACAAGTTTGCTTCCTTCAGGGGAGAGGTATCTTAGGGTTGAGGGGGAGGTAATGTGATCTCTTTTTCTATTTTTATAAAGGGCCTGGGGATGCACCAGGAAGCTGCAGATCTGTGCAGTTGAAAGTCTTCAGCTCCTCTTTTGAGATACTAAGGGAGGAACACTTAGAAAAGCATGGCCTAATTAAGGATATCTAATATGGTTTCAGGAAGGGAAGGGCATGCCTCATTAACTGGCTGGAATTCTTTGAGGATATTGCTGCTCAGGGAGACCAAAAAAAGGCAACTCACTGTGACCATTGTGTATCTCGGTGGTCTGGGAGAGAATAAAACACATTTAGGAAGGCCTGGGATTGATACTTACATTTACAGAGTGGGTAAAAATATAACACAGAATTACCTGGTATTTAAATCTGCAGGGAGTGTAACTCTTTCTTAGTTCTTGAAATCCTGGAAAACTTTTAATATTTTACTTTTTAAAAAAATAAAATCATTATTATTATTGGTCTAATTGTCTTTTGTGATTTAGCTGAAATGAAAGGTGCAGTGTTTCCAAATGATCTTGTGCTAAATTTGGAGAGCAGCGAGGAAAATTGCAATTAGATACAGCAAGAGTTAAATGCTTTTTAAAGTTTCTAGCATGGCAGATGGCATACTCAATAAAGGTCAGATAAATGTAGCATCATGATAGTAAGTCAAATAGCCTAGAATCAGGAGAGGGAAAAGGTGGTATGGATGGAGGGTTTGTCTATATATTGACAGCTTTAATATGGGAATTGCACGAGATGCTGTTTTCCCACATCTTTGCAGAAACAGGATCTAAAAATGCTTAAAGTTTTACTTGGGAGAGAGAAATTACTCATAAGTGCACATTTTGACTGAGGAAAAGTAGAGTTTTGCATGACTATGCTCAGTGCTGCAGGAGAAGGGCTTGCAGCTGAGGGACAGCTCATGGTGGAGGGATGGTCACTTGGGGTGTGGGATTGAGGTCAGTGGGGATGTGGAAGCAGAGAAGTCATTTGAGCTCTTCACACCTGAGGGTGGCATGGGGCCAGTTTGGCCACTCACCTGGTTGCCTGGCGATCCCACAGGCTACAGGGCCAGCTGAGTGCAGTGCTGTCCACTTCTAGGCCTCCAGAGCCCTGTTGCATATCTGTATGCTGGGAGTAAGGGTGCTATCCTCAAAAGCTGTCCACCACCTGGAAATCCCTTCAGAGCCAGGGAAACTGCACGGTTTTGATCCCATTGTGCTCCTCAGAGCTTGCAGAAGACCAATTGACTTTCTTTACTTAGAATCACAGAATGGCCTGCTTTGGAAAGAGCTTTAAACATCATCTAGTTCAGCCCCCCTGCCATGGGGCAGGGACATCTTCCATTAGACCAGGTTGCTCAAAGCCCCATTCAGCTTGGCTATGAACACTTCCAGGGATGGAGCATCCACAGCTTCTCTGGACATGTTCCAATGTATCACCCTCCTCACAGGAATGAATTTGCTCCTAATAATTCCTAATATTTAATCTAAACCTACCCTCTCAAAGTTTGAAGCCATTCCCCCTTGTTTTGTCACTACACACCCTTGTAAAATGTACCTCTCCACCTTTCTTGTAGGCTCCTTTCAGGTACTGGAAGGTTGCAATTTGGTCACCTCATAGCTGCACAATCCCAATTGTCTTAGCCTTTCCTAATAGGAAAGGTGCTTCATCCCTCTAATCATCTTGGTGGCCTCTGGACTCACTCCAGAAGGTGAATGTCCTTCCTGTATTGGGAACCCTAGAGCTGGATGTAGTACCTGAGGCAGGGTCTCAGAAGAGCATGGTAGAGGGACACAGTTCCTTCCCTCACCTCTCTGCTCACAGTGCTTTGGATTCAGCCCAGGACAGCTTTGGCTTTCTGGGCTGCAAGTGCCCATTGCTGGGTCATTCCAGCCTCTCATCCACCAGCACTCCCAAGTCTCATCAGGGCTGTTCATCCCCCAGACTGTAGGGATGGGGGGCTGGTTCCCAACCCAGCTGTAGCACTTTCACTCAGGTGCAGCCCCTTGACCCATTTCTACATAAGCAGTTCCTCCATTTTGATTTCTTGGGAAAGCCAGGTACTTTCTTTTGCTTGTAGAGTGGACCCTGAGAGCTCGTTGAAGGGGATGAGAAACAGTCCTGTGACTCAGTGGAGGTTTTATTTCTTGCTGAGCAAAGGGACCAATATTAGAAGATGGAAAACAGGTGTTAGAAGGGAAGGAAATGGGGAAATCCTTGTGTTTCTTTTAGTAACCATGAAATTTTAAGTGTTTTGAAAGACTCTTGCCTATATGTCTCTGTTAATGAGGTTCCTTTTCAATTTAGCATGAGGCTGAGCACACATCACTTTTCACTTTGATGAAAGAGGAAGGACAGGTAGAGGTGGAGGGTCAAGATGGACATGTGGAAGTGTCAGGAGTGTAATGAGTACCTGCCTGAAGGAAGCACCACGCAGCAGGCATGAGAAGAAGCATAGCTCTGCTGGAGGGAGATCACTCAGGGTCAAATGTACCTTGAGCAACACCTCTTTCCCACACCCCCCTAGGGTCTGCTCACAGCCAGGCTCCAGGCCATGTCTCTGGACTGTCCCTGCCCCTTAAGAACTTGTAAGAGTCTCTCTCTTGTCTGATACTCCCCAAAAGTCTCTGCCAGTGTGTGTGTAGAGGAGCCACTCTTTCTTTTGCTTGCCTGAGGGAAAAACAGTGTAAGTGTCATTGCTGGGAAAAGGTGCCAGACTGGTGTTCCTGTGTCCAGCCGAAGGTTGGTTCCAGCAAACTCAATGCAGGGAAGATGCTCTCAAGATATTTCCTATTTGTCTTTATTTTGTGACTTGTTCTGTGGGAAGGGCTCCTTTTCAAGTACCAACCAATCCTCATGCCTGTGGGGCTGTACAAGCACCAAAACCAGAGATCTTCCTTCTACAGAGCCTCAGGTATAGGATGGAGATAGAAGCAAGCAGCTGATAATGTTAGTGAGAGGGGGAAGGGAGAGTAGCTGTGGGATACCAAGAGACAGGGTCAGTTGCACTGGCAAACCACGTTTGGGGTGACTGCTGAGCTGTCAACTGCATTTTTAAAGTCTTGCAGTGACAAAGCATTTATGTTCGGGATAAGAAGCATAATTGTTTTCCAGAGGTTATTCAGGTCTTGATCTCTGGTTTAATACAGCCAGGGAGGATATTACCCATGATGACCCTTTTGTGAGCAACGCATCTGGTTCTAGGGAGCTGGAATATTCAATACAACTTACTAAACCACTGGCTATAACATTCAGCAGGGAGGAATAAAGGGAGATTTTTGTTAAGGTGAGTTTTGAGGGGGAGGAGCTTGAATTTTTGTGTGCATGGATGTGTATCAATGTCCCATAAGCAGTGTCCTTCTAGCACCAAATTTTCCATGGGGAAAACCCTAACTTGAAATTGACTGGGGTGAATTTGAGCCAGTCACTAACCAGCCAGGCTTCTGAGACTATTATCTGCTCTTGATAGGATTTGGACCAGGACTCCAAGGTGTTACTTATCTGAGTGCTGGATGAGTACAAGGGAAGAAATTGTATTCTGCAGACCTGTAACCCAGCGTATAAAGACAAGTTTTGAAATTATAGCTCAACTGTACTCAATAAGTGTTTTACTACTGATCTAAAAAGGTTGAGAATTTCATCAAAGTATACAGGGATTATGGAATACAAACAATAGGCTATTCAGTGCCCCAGAGGAAGCAAAAGGAGACAGGAAAACAAGGGATGTCTTAGATTGATTTGATTGATTGTGTTTTGAGACTAACATTCCAAAAAAAAAACATTCAAGAAATACTTACATGCACAGTCATTTGTGCTGTGAAATGTCATATGCCTGCAAACAAATAGGCAAACAAGGTCTTGCACATTCATTCCCCCACCTGTATGCAGGATGTTTCCTGGTCTTGAGGAAGGACTTAAGTGCAGAACTTATGCTGGTGAGTGAGCTATAGTCCTGGGACCTTCCCATGACATTGGCAGCCCTCCAGCACCCAGCTCTGGCCATGCAGCTCCTCAGCACTGGTGCAGCCCTCTCTGTGCAGCACCTGACACAATAAGCTGCCAGTCAGATTTGTTGGATGCTGTGTGATCTTGTGATATTAATAATATAATGATAGCATTATAACTGGACCATTCAACTCCGTAGTTTGTTCTTCTATAAATGATTTATAAGTTTTATGCATTTTATATGCCTCTCATTAAAAATGCATTGAAAAATACTATCAAAATACCATTTTGTGAGGCTCAGTCGCTCTTTTTTCTTGTTATAACCATCTGCCATTAAGCTTTAATAACTGGCTGATTATAATTTATTAATTTATCACCTGTTCTTTATACAGTTGGATAATTGTCAACCAATGTGAAATGGCCTCCTATTGTGTTATTAATCCCCAAAGCAATTAGAAAACCCACTGATTGCACAAGCCATTGAAAGTGGCCAGTAACTCATGTTAGAAATGATCTGCAGTGCTCCCATCAGTGTGTGATTGGTAACGACGTTTCTGTTGCCAGTGAGAATTTGAAAGGGGCAGTTTAACTAGGGAGGCTTTTAATTTTATTTATTTATTTTACAATAAGCCTGGATTTATGTGGCTGATAATAGATGTGTAGGTTTCAGCTAGTCCTACAGATTCTGTGGGCACAATCTGAGAAAGGCAACATCAATTTCATATAGTGTCATGCTCTTGCTCCTCAAACTTTCTTTGGAGAGATTTTTGCCCCAGCTAACATCCCCAGGATGAAAGGGTAATTCAGGGATTGCTTTAAATGCCAAATCTTTTAGGAGATTGACTTCAGTCAGCTTTGGATGAAGACATCAGACTTCAGTATCTCTCCTTTGATTTTTATCTGCCAAAGATTCAGTATGGGTTAGTTGTGGGCTTTTTGGTATGGATATTTACAGCATGTGAAAAGGGACAGAGCCAACGGTTTGTTGGATCCAACAACTGTCATTTAGCAAAGCTGTTTGCTTACTCTGCCAGTGTGAAGGAGATATGCAGCCCACCCCAGATGTGAATCCTTATCTGCCATCCTATTTGCAGTGCAGACGATGTGTTACAATACCTCTGGCACTAACAAGTTACATTCCGGTAATGCTGTCCCTGATGCAGATTTAACTGCTTTTCTAGTGAAAGGAAAGAAAGGGGAAAAAATGCCACTGACATCAGAAAGCAGAGCCACACCGCTGAGAGAAGCAGCTGTAAATGGTTCTTTGTCCTAAAGAAAGCTCCTGGCCCCTCTGGTGTGTGCTCAGTCAGGGACCACGCTGGTGGGTCAGGCACACTGGAGGTACAGAGCTGCCAACTGCAGTGATATTTTGAAGTGGTCTGGGAGAGATTTTACTTAAACAAGATGATCACATAGATCAACATTCTGCTATTGAACAGGACTCTGGGCAGACTTAGGAAGAGATTTTTTCATTTCTTTTCTGTCTCCAGCAATACCTACCACACAGTAAATATCTATGTCAGTGTAATGTAGTGATTCCAGAGTATAAGAAAGTCCTGAGTCTTCCACCAATATCACACTTCCTCTGCATAATGGTAGGATAGTTGAATAATTGCCTTTCCATCCAACACTTCTGATGCATGTGCTGTCCTCTTGCAGGTTTTATAACTTCTCCACAGTTAAACGTGGAGAAGCTACTTTGACAAAAAGACCTGGAAAAAAATGATGTTGGATTGAACATATTAGGAGATTTGTACTTCCTCTTTCTACAGAGAACCCAAAGCAGAAGTAAAGAGGCCATTCTTGAAATTCTTATACTATTTCTGACTTTTCTGGAAGTAAAAATCGGAAGAAATCTCATGCAAATATTTGTTCTTCTGAGACCTCCAAGGCAAATATGCAGATATAAGGAGTTTAGATAAAGCAGACAGTTAGTACATAAAGTACAGTGAGTTCCTGAGAAAATTCCTCACCTTAACCCTTAAGTGTGTCCACAGACAAAATCCAGACTGCCGAAAGTCCTCAGAAACAGGGTGGCCACTGTGTCTTGAAGGTACCCACCTTTTGCCTACACAATCCTCAGCTAGGATGAGCACAGAGATTTTCCACTCCTTCCCACCTCTGTAGATATACACAAGACTACTCTGCAGTCTTAAACTAGAGTAATTACAGCACTCTCTTCATCTTAGGTCGCAGCTGAGAGTTTGCCCTCTGTCATGACCAACAGCAAACTGAACATGTTTTTCCCAGATTTGAATTTTATGGCTCTTCTTGAGTCAGGTTCTCAGCACCAGCTGGGGAACTGCTGGGCATAAAAGCTGGTTATGGAATGGCACACAATTGCAGGTCATTTCTCAAAAGGTGGATTGACAACTGTTGCATGTTGTGTTTTCACTACAGCAGGAGGTTTCCAGTTGCAGTGTTAGTGGACCCACAATGCATATAATCCTTTCTGATTGTAAGAGCAACACAGAAGGAAATCTACATTCAAAACAACACTGGGGGCAGTTATCCATGTTAGAGAGCTCTCTGGCTTCTGCTGTCCCAAAACTGATGGTCTATATAATGCACTAGAAAAAAAAAAAAAAATCACAGCTGAAGAACACAAAGGTCTCTGGATTGGGAGGGAGTACCAATGGCATTTCCCCTCCACAATATCATCATCTAAGGAATATGTCATATTTTTACTTGACAAAGTTCCAGTTTGGAAACCCATCAAAAGAACCGCTATCAATCACACATTAAGGTCTTTATTTCAGAAAAGTGGTTGAATTCCATGTAGATCTAGACTCCATTTATCAAACCTTGGTCATATCTCAAATACATTATTTCCACAAAGGGATGCATACATCCGTGTGCATCCCTGAACCCATCAAAGTAATATCTCATAATTATTTTTACTGCATTGAGTGATGTTCTCTGTCTACATCTACCCTGCTGAACACTAGTAGTTACAACCCCACTAGGCTGGCTGGCCTCGCTGACAGCAGGTTAGCTCTGTCCTTTCCTTTCTACACTTGGCCTTATGTCCTTTCTCTGGTCCTTCCTCCCCTAAGACATAGCTGTCATTTTCGGTCCCTTCTCAGTTCAAATTCTGGGCTGTGCTGCAGTCTTGATGCTTGGTGTGCTCACGGAATGAAGCTGAGATTCTACTTTTTGGTCTTGTATGTATGACATGGCAAGTCTGGAGTTTTTGGGTTTGCAAAGCCCATAGGGAGTTGTTGGAGGATTCTGCAGAGCAGAAGAATGACAGCCTGGTACATTCTCATCCTTATTTCCTGCTGGGAGATATTCTCAGAGCAGAATAGATAAGACAAAACACTTTGATTTTTCTTTCAAAGGACCTACCTGGTACTTTCCAAAAATAGCATGAGAATGAATTAATGTTTGTACAATATGGAGGATGAGTGAATCCAGAAGAGGAGTGCTGTGGGGAGTGAGATGATGGTGTAGACATACCTCCACCCAGGTAAGTGTTTGTAAATTGGAGTGATTTTCTGGGGACAGAGAGGTGTGGGAAAACACTGGGGAACTCAGCATTCAAATGCTGTGACTGCATTTTCAGCACTGAGAGTGCCAGCCCTCGCTAAGAGATCCTGGGCATCAATTGGTAATCCCTCTCTGAGTGAAAAATACGCCCCCAGATTTGGGGTTTCTCTATGAAGGAGGAAGACAGAACAGCTTCACCTGAGTTACTTCTGAAGTGAAAATATAAGCTCTGACACACAGAAGCATTTGCACTTTTATGTGGGAAAACATATTAGAGCTTGACTGAAATGTGTAGGAGACTAACAATAATGACACCTAACATCATGTCTCAAATACTGAGTACTAGAGTTTGGTGATGACTTTCTCATCCTTGTTTAGACTCTCCTTCTCAGGGAAGGACTTGTGAAAGTAACCTATTTCTTTAAGAAATCTGTGCTGCAATGTGGATGGTAAAGAGAGTGAAGATCCTCTGGAGATGCTCTGCAAAACACCCTGGAGCCATTTGCATCAATTAACTCCACCACCAGCATGTGGCTGCCTGTAGGCCAGGCTGTTGCCTATTATCTCTTGAAGTGGAGATAATTTTTCATAGAGAAAGTGGGAGGCTTTTGCTTACAAGGATGAGTACACCCAAGGGTGTTCAATTTAAGGGCTCCTCTGTAGTCTCTTAATCAGAGTGGACAATTTATAAGATAGTGCTTAAAAGAAAAAAATAATTTTCATTCAGTCTGTTGAATTTTACTTAATGTGCTGCAGTTTGTTGTTAGGACTTCTAGGCTCTGATGAGCACATGGTGTGTCACATTCCCAGGATATGATCCAAGACAGTAACACAGTGGGGTAACTACCATCAAATGCTGTCCCTGGTTTCAGTTCTGACTTGAAAAGAGCACCTCACTAACACCTCTAGCCATGTTTTTTTGGCTTTCTTCCAAGGTTTCCTCCCCAACAGATGCTGAAATCCCAGAAGAAAGGAGGGATGAATATAATAAAGCAAATGAACAGCATAGTTAATTAGTAATTAAAGTCTCTTAAAACAGGTAGGATTGCACCGAATAAAAAAAAAGAAGGAAGGTTTATTAGATCTCTAGCCTTAAAAGATTTTTCTATAGTACCTATCATGCTATTTTATCATGACTAATTTTTAAAGAGTGAAAGATGGGAGCATGTCTGATACTCAAAGCAGGAATATGGAGCAGTTCTGCCATCTCCAGTAAGACAATTTGGTTTGCTGCAATGGTAGCAAAAGATAAGTTCGCAGCCAGGCTCCTGCTTTCAACAGAGAACCAGCAAGAGAAACAGAAGAAAACACACAGAGACAAAGCCTATCATTAAAGGACAGAAAGGACTTTTTAAAGTAGCTCCTGGGGACAGGTCTCATTATGTTTGTGCAGCACCTGGCACAACAGAGCCCTTCTGAATTCAGTTTTTGGAGCTGCAGACACATCCAACAAAATGACAGCACCGAATACTGAGGCTTAAAATAAAATTTGTGACAGATGTATTAGGAGCAAGTTTTGGAGAGGAAGAGGATCGGGGTTGATGGACTCTGATAAAATTCCACCACAGTGAGTCACATTTTAATTGAAAAACAATAAAAGAA
Source organism: Vidua chalybeata (assembly GCF_026979565.1). Taxonomy (NCBI): domain Eukaryota; kingdom Metazoa; phylum Chordata; class Aves; order Passeriformes; family Viduidae; genus Vidua; species Vidua chalybeata. Next base: position 143,219,318 of record NC_071530.1, read on the forward strand.
TGCAAGGGTGGGGAAAAGACATGGGTGAAAATCAGAGGTCACCTGCCGTTGTGATAATTTAACTGAAGTTTTGGAAATGAATCATCGCAGCAGGCGATGGAAGGTTTCACCTTGGGCAGTGACAGGAAATGCAGGGCTGTAGCTGTGTGCAGAGCATTTTGGGCTCTCAATCAGCTCTTATTGATTGGGAAAGTACAGCTGTGCTCAGAAATTCTCAGCTTTTCTCTCACTTTCAGTTCGACACAGAGAAAATTCTCAAGCAGCCTGTTTCAGGTTCTTTTTCTCGGAAGCAATGGGGTAAGTGGGAGGGGAGTTCACAGGAGGAAGACACAAAACTCACAATTTTACTCATGTCTAATGAAATCACATGCTATCAGTGGCCAAAAAATAGAAAAACCAACCAAGCAAAAATAAAAAACCAAACCCCAACAACCAAACCAAAAAACCCAACCAAAAAACCAAACAAACCCCACAACCCCATGCCCTTGCTTGAAAGAAGAGATACAAACAGCTGCCCAAGAGAAGACCCTATTGAGAGACCCTTCAGAAGGGCTCACTTTTGTCCATAAGCATGCAGCCATCTAGGACATTCCTCTCTGGGAATCAGACTTCCTGGGATGGGAAATGATCTTGCCCAGAGGTTGATCTTAATGCCAGTATTTATAAGCCAGACTTTTCCAAATTTCTGCTCCGAGTGTACCTGACACATCCTGTGAGGTCTCCTCATTCTGGGCCAGGTTCCAGTGCACATCAAAAGGGTTCACGTTCCACAGGAGTACACTTACTTTGGAAAGCTATAATCATATGCCTCTGGATGCATTTGCCCTTGGGTGAGAAAGGGATGTGTAAAAATCAAGCAGGCATATCCACTTGGTGTTGCACAACTCAGCAACCCAGGAATGGGTTAAACACAAATGCCTTAATGTTTCTGAATCTGGTTGCAAAAGTCTTCTGTACCAAGCCTAAAATGTCTTGGGAATTGATTTTTTCTTCACCCCAGTAAATGCTGTGTGGTGTCTGTATCCTTTACTTTTTTTTTTCTCACGCTATAGATATGGTGAAGAACAGCAGGCTTTTTAAAAATCATTGCAACCATTAGATACCAAATGGTGTTAGCCAGGAACTAGCAGAAGAGACCCCTGACATCTTTGAGGTCTTGTTATGGACCTTTCCTTTGCCTTGATTTCAGTCTTGTCCAAAGATGGCCCATTTGACAATTGCCTCCTCAAGAAACAATGGGTGACTGAATGGCCACTAAGAGACAGTGCACAGAAAGAAGCAGCATTTCCATTTTGCTGGTTAAGGACCAGATACTGCACAGTCCTTAAACATGCACATAAATGGATAAATGTGTTTGTGCATGTGATGCCCCACTGGATTATGGTGTGGTGCACACTGATACCATGTGGGCTTTACTAGGGTTTCATATGAGAGCTCTGCTGAACCTGTAAGACACACACAGTGACTTGTGTGCATGACCTACGGGTGTGCTGGTCATCTCAAAGAGGAATTGCACTCTGGGAAAGTTCAATAAGAGTACAAATAGATGTAGGGGAAGGTAAAACTCTCCATGCATGATGGATGCCAGGCAAGAGTTGAGGAGATCCACAGGGAGAAACGTACCCACTGGGTTTGTATGGAATAAAATTTTAAAAAGTGTGAGAACAGGTAAAACTTAGACACTGAATTAGATTTTCTTGTTTCCTTATTTTGTGCTTAAAAATACATAAGAAATTATATGTAAAACAAGAATTAACAAATCTCCACCTCAAAAGAAGAGGCCAAAACAAAACCAGAATCCCCTAATCTCCTGTCACCCTTAAATTCCCCCAGCATTTTCACAGTCTGATGCATGTGAGATGAAGCACTGAAAAGCCAGGAACCACTAAAAGCTACAGTATCTCACAAAATTTTCCATGTCTGTAGGAGAGATGCATCAAATTTTCCTTGTAACTCAGAAGATCTGATTTTTATCTTGAAGAAATTAAATATTAATTTATTATTAATGTACACTAAAAATGCAAAGAATACCAAGTGCAGCAGAGTGATTTTGAAATGCAAAATGTAGCCTTTCTACAAATGTTTTACACCCACTTTACTCTGCTATCTGTTACTTCCCTAGATACAAAACCCTGCAAAGCAATGCCCAAGTAAATCTAAAAACCCTTATTAAATTTAATAACTGCACTATTTGTCATACCTACTGTTTCCTGTGTAAACAATAGACACATGGTGAAATTTGTACCAAGATTTTATTTGCAAGAGAGTCTCAGGGCTCTGAGCATCACAGCAAAATGTCTGTAGATATTCAAGTGAGATTGAAAGTTTGTTTTGATCTCTGAAGCTTTGCCTGGCTTGAGTACGACCACACAAAAAATGCTCCTAGGATACTTTGGTGCTTCAGAGAAGTAGGTGGTAGTATGCAAACTAGAGCTAGAGGTAGGATGAGCCAGTGGTGGTGCCCAGGTGGTCAAGAAGGCCAATGGCATCTTGGCTTGTATAAAGAACAGACTGGCCAGCAGGACCAGGGAAGTGATTGCCCCTCTGTACCCTGCACTGGTGAGGCTGCACCTTGAGTGTTGTGCTCAGTTCTGGGCTCCTCACTTTAAAAAGGACATTGAGGTGCTGCAGTGTGTCCAGAGAAGGGCAACAAGGCTCATGAGAGGACAAGAGAACATTTCTTATGAGGATTGGCTGAGGCAGATGGGTTTGTTTAGTCTCGAGAAGAGATGGCTCAGGAGGACCTCATTGCTCTCTACAATCACCTGACAAAAGGGGGTGAACAAAAAGGGTGGACAAAAGGGGGTGGACAAAAGTGAGGCGGCTGTTGGTCTTTTTACCATACCTGCCGTGAGAGAACCAGAGGAAATGGTCTTAAGCTGAGACAGAGGAGATTCAGATTACATAATAGATTTTTTTTTTTTTCACTGCTAGGATGGTCAGGCATTAGAACAGTTTGCTCAGGGATGTGGTGGAATCACCACTTCTGGAGGTGTTTAAGAGGTGTCTGAATCTGGAGTTGGGCAACGCGGTTTAGTGGTTTAGGGGTTACATTGGTGCTGGTCTGATGGTTGGACTGGATGATCTTAAAAGTCTCTTCCAACCTTGATGATTCTATGATTCTATTCTATGTTGGAGTAGGGTTTTCTATGGTATGGGGGCACTAGCAGGCCATCCACATGTTTATGATGAAAATCTCAGAGCATGAAAATCTCAGGCTCATCTTTAAACAGGCAGGATTTTGTCATTTTTGGGAAAGAGGAAAAAAATCTTACCAGGAGTTAGTAGACTTTAGTACATAAAGTATGCGAATTGCTGCATATTCAATGAATTCTCAGATGACTTTGAGGCCACCCAAACCTCCTAGATCATGGAATTATGGAATAGTTTGGTTTGGAAAGGACCTTAAATAATCTAGTTTCACCCATACTGCCATGGGCAAGGACACCTTATACTACAGCAAGTTCCTCAGAGCCCCATCCAATCTGGCACTGAACACTTCCAGGGATGGAGCATCCACCTTGTCTCCAGGCAACATCTTTCAGTGTCCGGAACACTTATGGTAAAGAATTCCTTCCTAACATGTAATCTGAGTTAATCTTGCAGCTCAAAGCCATTCCCCTTTGTCCTACCATTACATACTGTTGTAAAAAGTCCCTCTCCACCTTTCAAGATGAACAACTTTGTTAACATTAGGATAAATCTTAAGAGTACAAATGTTGAATGAGGACTTGGGGTGCTGACAATGAAAAATACTATACCACTGAAGGTGCTTTGTGACCCTCATCATTGGTGTACCTGAGCACCATGGAGCATCACTTGTTCCTTTCTGCACACTCCAGCAGGAAAAGGAGCAATAATTTTTCTGCGCTCCTTAAGTATAAATCGTCTATGATTCACATGACCCAGGAGAGACTAGAACTGACATCTTCAAAATCCTGTGTTAGTGTCCTGTTCCTATTGTCAGACTTGGTGACAAAGTTGTTGCAAACTTCTGTAATGCAATGGCAATATCAGACCAGGTCTGTCTTGTTGAAGGTGATCTATGAGATGAGCACGAGGTGAGCTGGATGAGTGTGGCTCTGTGGATATGTGGTGGGGTCTGATACAAAGACTGCAGAAATATGAATTCCATGTTACCATCTATTAGTTTGTAAGTGATCAGGCTTGTGACTGCTGTGGTTGAAATTTGCAGTTTTAATTGGCTTTTGTAGATATATAGATTATACAAAATTTCCAGCTTTACTGGTATGAATATTAAGGAGACATTCAAAAGTATGGATCTACTGTAATTATTTTTTGACATCTCTCTAAAAGCTGAGGACTGTTTTATAAATAAAATACCCAAAATTAGTATTGCTTATTTCTGTACCAAATTAAGTTTAAGAAGTTTGTACATAATAAATAATGTTATTATTTTAAAATGTTCCATTACATTATGTTAATAAGACTTAATAGGCATGGATCATCACACACAGTTGTTAGCTTTATTGTTAATCAGATCTTTCTCATTAACACACTGTAGTTAAGAATGAAGTGCCCTAAAACTGACTGTATAATGTTAAATGTAATTTCTGAAACTACCATATTATGCTGTTATAAGTACCTTAGAATTGCTTATTTAATGGAATATTCAGCCCCTGAAATAAATCCTTTACTTTCTACCATTAACTTCACAAAATGTTTTAAGGACAAATACAAGCACACTGTCCTTTCAGGAGAAGGTTGAAGTTATTAGAGGTTTGAGAGATCCTGATCAGCAAATGCCAAATCTAAACTTGTCACAACTGTACTTATAATAGCTGAACTTTCCACCTCCCTGTGAGTGGCCTGTCTTGTCACACTTATTCTACCTGACCTATTTTTCAGCTCTGCACTTAAACATGTTAAAAACATTTCTGCATCTCTTGAATGAGGACAGAAAGAGTTTTCATAGTGCTGAATCAACAAAAACCCAGTCTGTAGCTGGGGACCTCTGCCTCCTGCTTCCTACAAGAGATATTCCTTCTGGAGCCCTGGACTCTTTCCACCTGCATCATTCACTGGCTGGAGAGTTTCATAATGCGGTGAAGATGCAAGGACCTCATGGCACCTCACTGAACTGACGTATGTCTTGAAGGTAAAGAAAATAGGGAATGTAGAATAGTGTGCTACAGGTGTTCAGTACAAGTGTTCATCCTGCTGCATTGAACATTTGCAAAGGGCTTCAGAGCACAGAGTTACTTAGCAGCAGCTAACATGAAGAGTCAGATCTTGGGACAAAGCTCACTCCTACAATCACCTGGGCGGTTTTCTGGCATGGTTTGGGGGCAGTCTGCGCTGATGGCTCAGCACCTGGGAGAGTGGTATGGCAGGGAAGGGGCAGTCCAGCTGTCTGGGCATGAGCCATCCCATCCGGGGGACACGTCCTGGCCTTTTTTAACTTAATACAAACATAGTCACAGAAATATGGCATCAGGATACTTAAGGACAGCAACATCTTGTGCATATATTTCTGTGTCTGCCTATGACAGTGATAAATATGGTTTTAGAGCCACTAACAAATTTCTTTGTTCTTCCCTCACTCATGGATGGACAATAAGGCAGGAAATTGTATGCAGTGTACACATTCTCTGGCACTGGGCCCAACTGCCCCATCTCCTACAAATAATCTGTTTTATCATACCAGGTAGGTTGGCTGAATCCAAAATGCCTATTGGAAATGGTCTTTGGTCCATGCAAGCTTCTAAACTGGGCTTTGGGATTTTTTCAGTGAATACTACCTGTCACAGAACCAAACTGTGCTAGGGACTATCAACAGTGGTACCAAACAAGCTCTCTTGTCTGGAAATTACCCTGGCACTATTTAACTCATTAGAATAGATGTTGTTTAAAAACTTCACAGTTAGTCCTTGGTGCCACATAATTTATAATATCACACTAAAGAATAAATCATAGTGTTCAAGTGAAGAAGAAAAAGATTATAATTTCAGCTTTACATGTCACAAAGCTAAAGCTCATATAACTAAATTCTCAGAACTGGTTGGGAGTTATGCCTATAAGCAGGCAAAACTATAAATGCTTATTGAAATTCAGATTAAGAAAACCCTATAATGTAGACAGGACTTTTGGACCAGATGCAGCAGTAGCTTCTTCTGCTGGAGGTACAGTTAACAGGTTTCAAAGTGTGCTTTTGCTCTCTCCAAAGAAATAAATGCTGTCAAAATCATAGAATCATAGAATGTTCTGAGTTGGAAAGGAACCAAAATGATAATTGAGTCCAGCTCCCATCCCTGCACAGGACCATCCCCAAGACTCACACCATGTGTCTGAGATCATTGTTTTGCTGTGTCAGGTGTGGTGCTGTGACCACTTCCCTGGAAGCCTGTTCCAGTGCCCAGCCATCCTCTGGGTGAAGAACCTTTTCCTAATATCCAACCTGACACAACTTTGGGCCCTTCCCTCGGGTCCTGTCACTGGCCAGCAGAGAGGAGATCAGTGCCTGCCCCTCGCGTCCCTTCATGAGGAAGTTGTGGACCTTGATGAAGTCCTCCCCCAGTCTCTCTTCTCCAGGCTGAACAAGCCCAGAGCCTTCAGCCATTCCATGTACTGCTTCTCCTCTAGGGAAGAGAAAGGGAAGGAAAGGGAAAGGCGAGGCTAAGGCAGGAGAAAGGTGCTCATGCTGGGAACATGGGGCTGGTAACAAAGAATTGTCATTGTTAGTTAGCAGGGAGAAGCACAGATGTCTTGTACAGACTTCACCTACATGTCAGCATTGCTGCCAAATTCTTATTTCCCCCAGCCAAATTTGTTCATGTTTTCATTCCTCTGGTTCACTCATTCAATAAAGGTTATAGAACTGCTAAGAACTGCAGATACAACTGTGACATGGATGGCCGTAGACCTCATCCTCACTTTAAACACAGTGGCCCCTTTATTCCAACAAATACATGGTTTATAGACAGCGTTTCATTCTCACTGGACTTCTCTAACTTTTAGAAGCCTTGGTAAATGTTTTATCTTTTGAATATGTATAATTCTGCTAAATGAAACAAGTAGTCAATGTGGAAACTGGTTTCTACTGTCAAACTATTACTGCAAACCCAGAAGGGAGTACTGTGTATCTGCAGTCAGGTCCCCTGTTCCTTCTCCTGCTCTGCTGAACCAGAACTTTGTCATCAGTCTATTGCCAAAGAAAAAAAAACTTTTTTTTTTTTTTTTTTTTTCCTACTGTGGCAATTCTGGGTTTTTCAGAACAGAGCCACAAAGGTGAAAATTAGAGGAGAGGGGATATGGCCTTCCCTCAACAGGATCCCAGTACCATCTGCTGGTAGGAGAAACATGGGCTTAGCCTGGACCTCCCCTCTCAAATCTGTATTCTGCCTGTGTGAGACAGTTCAGTGTATTTTTAATTAATTACTCATGTCAGTCAGAGCTGTTCTGCTAACAGCAGTCATATCTTAACAAATGGGCTCCTCACACCTTTCATAAATATTTTCTCTATCAGATTCAGCAAGAGTGGCCTAGTTTTCAGTAAAGGAACATTTGGTTCAGACATCAAGGTCCTATCTGACTAATGGCATAAGTATGGTGAGTTTATGTCTCACATTATTGTGTGTGTGTCTGGGAAAGGATATATTTTGCAACACAAACAGGGCAACATGCTTCCCTTCTGGCAGATTCAGAACTTGAAAAATTCAGTATATGACTGCCTGTTCTTTGGTCACAGAGCCATAAAAGCAGACAGTTTCTCAATGGGTTAGCTCTCAAATTATTGATGTCTTCTACAGTACTAGTTCCTCTTGTGGGCTGTGATTCTGAAAAGCACATCTTTACTTTTGCACTTCTGCTCCTGTCTCATTGAATTCTATATTTGCAGAGTTTACTGTTGAGCTGAGGTTATGTTTTGGAGCTCTTCCTAACCTTAGCTTCAAAAGTCACTCTGGCTTAGTCTAGAGTGCAGGTGTGGGTATCTGCAGAGACAATTGAACTGTCTTTAATAGGGCTAACATAGGCACAGGCAGAAATGTACATGTTTCAGCATAAGCTTCAATATCATACCTGAACTAATTTCTAAAATTAGTTCAAACTCTCTATGTGTGTTACAGTCCCTATTTCTGACTGATCTAGCTGATAAAACACATTATCCTCTTAGCTCTTTTCAGAACTTACATTATCAACATACTTCTCAAAAATGTGTATGATGACTGGAACTTATATTCCGGCAAATTATCTGTAATGTTGTATCTATTACTAAAGTACTTTTCAAGTTCTACTTTATATTGCACATTTTTAGCAAATATGGAGACAAATCTAGGATATTCAAATGCATATCCCTTAGTAAGGTTCATTTCTGCAATTGTATGAAAGATATTCAGTGGATGGTAAAAATATTGTTTGCTTATACAGCACAAAATACAAGTTACAAGATAAACACTCTTCATTACTCTTCATTACAAGCTTCATGCATGGAGATTTTAACAGTTTGTTATAATATAATAAAAACCAAGATCTCTAATAACAGTATTTAGAGATTTCTTTTAACATTTTCTTTTAACTCAAACACAGATCTTAATTTTCTTTAAAATCCATAAGTCATTCAGATTGTATGTGTTGCAGGAAGTAGGCCCATGGGCTAGGTACCTTACGTAACATGTAATACATTTCCTTTAACTGGTATTAGTAGTGCTTATTTTATTACAGTAACAGAGAGTTATCAAAAATTAAAAGGTTAATGAAAAACAAATCCTAATGACAGGGTTAACTTACATGGACTATTTCTGCTAACACATCCTTGCTCCACATTTAAGCACCATTTCAGTCTTTAAATATTAATATACTGCATGTTGATTATTATTATGCTTGCAATTAAATTATCTTTGTTATATTAAAGTAAACCACTAAACACTAATTTCACTGTTGAATATTCTGATGTGATATAGAGTCTAAAAATTTTTGCTAAAGTTCTTCAAACATTCAGGTTTCTCTTTTTATGTTGAAAAGCCTTACGGATTCTTCAGTAATTCAGCATCCCATTACGACTTCTGATGACTGCCATGATAAATTTAGATGTGTCACTGGGGATTTGGGGTGCAGTTTTATCTTCAATTTAACCTGATACATACATACATGCAGCCTACTTTTTTCTCTCTGCCCCCAATCACATATTCCTGCCCCTCCCTCACCGAGTGTCTGCAGGTCATGTGAATGTGCAGGGAGTTGATGTGGAAATTAACCCCATGCAAGAAAAAAAACCATTTGTTTTCTGCTGGTTTAGCAAACAGACCCATTTGTTCAAGGTGATGGTAGACCTGATGCAAGGAGTGCTGCTGGGTGGGAAGGGGCAAGAGCTGGCTGTCTTCTCTTGGTGGCTGCTTCAGCAATGGGCTAAGTGTAATGTGATGTTTGGTCCCTGCCTCTCTGTTCAACTCTTCTATCATCCCCAGCTCCCAGAGTTGCTGCTTCCTTGTACCTGCAACATGGTGTGAGGCATAAAGTACATCAAAAAGGACAAAAGCCTTGAAATGATGACAAAATACTAAATGAAAGGGAGCAAGCATGCTCTGTCATTCATACACATCTGTGATAGAAGTTGCAGGAAAGCCTGCCCCTTTTGCAACCACAGTGATAAGGAGAGGAGGCCAGAGGAAGAAATTAGATATAAAAACTTGAACCCTACACATTAATTGCTCCTTCCATTGACTGTACTCTAGGATTGCTGCTCACCAACAGGAAGGCCCAACATGGGACCATGACCAACCTTTCCACTACCTTTGGTCAAAATTAGGGTAGCAAATATGTTTGACACACGTGGCTCTGGTACATACATCACAGATATTTTGTATTACGCCTAATAAAATTTTTAACCAAAAGGAGGATTGGTGAGAAACAAGTGTCTTAAGGTTGCTAAAGATTTTAAACACACAAGGATTGAGAACACTTGTTTCTTATTTCTTTATTCATGGTGAATGCAAGTGAAATGCACAGCTGAAGCTGCATGAGAACTTGATAGTAAAAATGCAATTCATAGCTGTTACAGTCATCATCTTGCAAAGAAATCAACTCAAGATGCTGAAAAGATAATAAACACCTGCTGAGATTCTTTAACCTGGATTTTTTATTCACTGCTGAACAGCTTGGTTTTTAAGTAGTGTTGGTATTGAGGAGGACATCCCTGTACTCCGAGGTACCTGTTCCAGAGGCAGGAGTGTCAGGATGTATTCAGAGCCCCCTGGCCATACTTCCAGAAGACTTTTCTGCGGGAAGCAGGTCTATGTTTTATCTCAAAAGTATTGGGACATTGAGATCTAAAGCAAATAATACGTAAATCCTAAAATTATTTACATTAAAAGAATTCTCATGGGTTTTAATTTATCTTTTGAGCTCCTGCATGCCTACCTTTGAAAGTGGCTCCTCTTATTGAAATCCTTTGCAACTTACTGCTTTCAGGAAGAGAAGGCCTTTTCAGGCATCTCCTCTTAATGATCTGAAATTAGTAGTTACCTACAAACCTTAAGACCCATACTAGTGACTCTGTTTCTTAATCCTTCCTGCAGGCCTGTTCCACTTGTAATATATTTTTGTGATCTGTTTGCATTATTAAATTTGCCTCTTCATTCCCATTTGCTGAGTTATGCATCAAATATATGCTGCCAGAAAGCACCAGAAATGTAAAGTGTTTGAATAAATCAAAGTTCTTTCCTTTATGTTCAGGGTGTGTGTGTTTGGGTTGGGTTTCTTTTGGTGTGTTTCTGGTGGGTTTTTTTATTACTTTTGGGTGTTTGCTTTGTTTTGTTTTTTTGTTTGTTTTCTTTTTCATATCATCATGTTTGGTTTCCCATTCACAGGAAGCCCAAAGAACATTTGCACAAAAATTAAACCTCCCAGAGAACAACAGGTATTTTCCTCCCACTTCCTCAATGGAAAACCAGGGGAAATGCCCACTTTGATATATGCAGTTTCATATAGTATCTCAATGGGCAGTTTAGATTTCTTGTAAGACTCCCAGCACACATACAACCTACTCCTAATTTCTGCTCAAGACATGAAATCGAACCTGACAGTTTTTAGTTACACATAGCCACTAAAAGAAACATTTCTGTAGGAAAACAAGCATGAAATCTGCTTAAAAACCAAAGCTGGCAGCAACCAATTACCTTTAAGTCCAGCTTTGCAATGCTCAACTTGTGGGAATAACTATGTACATGGTACTTTTTATTGCCCAGGTGCTTCAGAAATGGTAACTCAGACATTGTAGTGTTTTGCAGAAACTTAAGCAAACAGTGACATTACCTCCCAAGGCCACAGTCAAGAGTGGAGACAGGGTTTGATCCTGACATTCCCAGTACTTCACTCTGGATTTTCTTTTGGCTCACCAAGTGCATAGAGTTTTACAACAGGGGACTCCTTGCTTCCTCCAGGTCTTCACAGGCTCCTCAGGAAGAAACATAGGAAAAATGGCCAGCTGCAGACTCACTTCACAGGCTTTGGCCAAGGAGACTCCTGTGAAAATCTGTGTGTTTCTTCTCTGCTTCCTGAATTTTATCAGGGCGCAAGGGCTTCCAGAAGTTCCAGACCTAGAGCACTTCTCTCATTCAGGCAGGCTGGAAGGCTGTGCTTTCTAGAGATTATAGAGTCTTTGACACCATGCCACCACAGATGCAGTGAAATGGAGCTGGTGTGACACCAGGCTGTGGAGCTTCTGTTCATCCCATCACTGTGCTCTTAGTAGTTTAGCAAATCTGAACATCTCAGTTTAAACAGGGACATTGAGAGTGCCAGGGTTTTCTTCCAGGCTCTTAGAAGTCAGCAGATGCTGTTCTCCAACTCTGAAAGTCTGCATTTGGACAGGCCTTCAAAGATGCTAAAATTTCCATATGAAGAAGCATTAGAACCCTCTCTAAGTAGTTGGTAATATTCAAACATTTGCTTATTTCATGGTTTCCTCTTTTTCTCCCCACCATTTCCATGCCCCGCAGATTTTTTTTTTTTTTTTACATTCCTGCTTCTCATCAGAAATGGAGCATTTTAATTTTTTCCCCTAAATTTTGAGATTTCCCTGGATCTTTATTGGGTCTTAGCCTGTTGTAACTGTACCACTGGATGCTGACAAGCTGCTAACAGTTCTGCTCTTACTGTTATTTTACATATACCCATTTGGAACAAGTCCCAGTGGGCAGACCAGGGGTAGAAGCTTCTGATGCTGATCACTGAAGACCAGGGGAAGCTTTCTTTGATGGGTTTCCACAAGAGTTTCTATGTGGCTGCTAAGCACAGAAACAAGCTGCCAGCATCCTTCCAGCCACAGATGGCTGCAAACCTGTGGTTTAACTCATAAGTGTCCTCTGCCTGTCTGCCATTAACCCTCTGCCAAAGACAGTCTTGAGAAAAGACTGCCTGTGGAGGGGTCTGTAGGAAAGACACTGCCTAGTTCGTGTCAGGTTATACAAAACAGTCCAAGTACTTGATTTGCAACAGGTCTGACAATGGTCCTGAACTGGAGGAGGAAGAACCAATATGTTCTGCTGCAGCAGTGGAGCTGAGGGATGGTCATTTGCAGTTCTTGAGTACAGGCAGTCAGCAGAGCCAGATCCAGATGAAGAAGGAATACCATAGACAGTCCAGATCAAGCTGCACACAGCATGTCTGGAGATGGTGGGGAGGTCACTGGTAGTCTTCGCTTCTTTGGGTTTCTTGTCACTGCATGGGAGTTAAGCCATAAGAGATTTCTTGAGCATGAGTGTGGACAAAAATCACACATCGCTGCCTGCACAGTAAAATTTACATTAAAAATTATAATTGTGTACTGGCCTTCATAGAATTCCACATATAAATATAGAATGAGGCCACAAAAACATCCCGGACCTGTGTCATGGTGGCTGGGAATCTGATGAGAAGTGTGATGAAAATCTCAGGTGATGCCTGTCTGATTTTGCCTGGCTGTTGAGAAAGTCTAGACAGCAAGGGTGAAGTTTTCTGGTCCAATATATGCTCTCAAAGTTGTAAATAATAACCTTCTTCCTGATGCATTTGAGTGCACTGAAACCCTGCCCATCAGCAGGTTTCTGATCCTGCAGCAGAGAATCCCATGTTCAACTTTCCTGCTCCTCACTCCAGCTTATTGCAGGAGTGACCGTGGGTGACTTTTCCTGAAGTGAAACAGTCAGAACTTCTGGACAGAAACATTTTTTTTGTAAAGGCCATGATGTTTCAACAGTATCTCCTGGTGTTGCTGCTGCTTAGTAAGCCTTAGCCTAAAATGTTTTGTAGTATCAGTTATACAACCATAATCACTCACTGTCATTCACTGTGAAGGCAGCAGCAGCAAAAATACAATCACATCAAGAACCCTCTGCTGCCTGATGAGTGGATGGGTCAGCATAATTCACAGCACTGCAGTTTAGTTTTAGCAGAGCAATTGTGTTCAGGAACATGGTGCTTTCACACATCTAATCAAATAGCTTTGCTTGATCTTTGTATCTCAGGATGGGCCCAAAACATATGATGACTTGCAGTAAAAACGTAGGTTGAAATGCCTTTGTGAAGGAACTACTATTTTCACCAAAAAACCCATTGCTCCCCAAACCTTCCCCATCATAGAAACATGAGTAAAATATATGTAGTCCCATTTCTTACTCTTGAGCATACTGAGAGTAGCACCTTTGGGGCTATTGACAAACATGAGGGGGCTCTTACTTGCCAAGTGGTTATTTTTACAGAACAGACCAAAATGTTTCCTGTACTTATTGAAACAAACATTCACAGCTTTGAGGGTAACACTTGCCAGTGCAGGGTGGGAGCTGCAAGGAGGGGAAGCAGGGCAGTAGTGGAGCTTGTCACTCGTTGATGCTACAGAGGTGTCAGGGGGACAGGATGCCATCACACCATCACACCTTCTTGCCGCAGCAGCTGCCTACATGTGCACATTTTCTGATTAGAGTGGATTGAGGACCTGGCAAAGCCATGGTCTTTGTGCAGCATGACCAGCAGTCCCAGCAGTTCATGTTCTGCAGATGTGGGCAAAGACTCCTTAGGGTGAAAAGAAGCTCATTATACTTCAAACTTTCATATTTGAAGCTTTGCTCAGTACTTGTTGCTTGTCAGATTTTCACTGCAGTGTGGGTTGTCAGCCACTTCTCTGGAGATACTTTAAAATAGTATCACCAGTATCTGATCTTCCCACTGTCTCAAGATATCACCAAGATTGCTTTTGCTTTCACTGCAGGGGAGAAGAACTAAAGAGTGTCAAGGGTCTCTTCACTTTATCAATCCCTTCTGTTCCCGCTTAAAAAGTGTTTTAAAACTTTTTTTATGACCAGCCAGTTGCAGTGGGCGAATTCTGGTGCTGCGACTTCTTCACTCTCTGTCCAGCCAAATGAGACAAATACTTAAACCTCTGACTTGCCCTAATTCTCTGCCAGGGTAGGACTCACTAGATTTGATTTGTACTCTTATACAGTGCCCATCCCTGTGGTACTTGAGCTTCCTCTCACTTCCTTCTTCTCTAAGATTCTCTTTGGGTTAGTTTTGAGAAGCAACAGTGACTTGTATTCCTAATCAGATATAAAATGGCAGAAGAGATGCTTAGAGAACATAATTTTTATGTGTCATGTGGATACTTATGTGTTGTAAATCCCAAATTAGTGTACAGTGGTTGATTATTGATTCTGCTCTTTGAAATTCAGACCTCTGGTCTTCTTAGAAGGCCTGACAGAATTTGACACAAAATGATTACTTAGCTATGGATTTTTTGTCCAACTAACCCACTGAATTTAATAAAATATTGAGAAGTGGTTTCACAAGAGGGTTCCAGAAACAAAAAATGGCGAGGGGGGGGGCGGTGGGGATGAATTGTCCTTTAGTAGCTTGTATAGGATTTAGATAATTTCTGGATTAGCCTGTTGAATTTGATTCAAGTCCTGATTCAGCAGAGCATTTTAGTACTGCTTACTTTGCTGAATGAATAGGGATGGATCTGAACACAGAGATCATTACATATTAGTGGATGAGATTTTTAAAGGTGTTTCAATCTTTAACTCATTAGGTATCTTTAAAAATCTGTCTTTAATTACTTTGCTGAATTAGGGCAATTCCCACTGAATTCTCTGTGGGCTGGATTCCCCACTTTGCCAAGTTCATTTGCTCCCTTTAGACTTCCTCTTGACATTTCCCTTGATCAGCAAATGTGTGTTGAAATACACCTTGTTCTGTCTATAGCTGGCACTTAAAATACATTCATTAAACGCATTGGCTAATGCGTTATTAAAGAAACACCTTTTATCCTTCTCTAATCATATTCTTGGTACATCTCTCATGATGCAATAGGTGCTGGGTGCATTTCAAAGGTGTGTAATTGTGTCTCAGAGCATTGTGATGTAACAGGCTTCTCAGGTATCATCCTTCCATGCATGAGACAGGGCTGGGTTGGTTTATGGGATGAGAGCATATCTGATATGTTGGAACTGGGTGGAGGAAGAGGTTGGTGGTAATGCTGCTGGGAGGTCATGCAGGGTTATGGTCCAGTGCTCCTTCCGGAGCAGCCACCCCAGTGCTGGGGACATGATGCAGAACAGGTTGGTCAGGTGCTTGTGTCCCATGGGCTGACCAGGCTATAAAAGCCTGAGTAACAGACCCAGGGCATGAGGGGAGCACAGGGAGGGCAGTGGTGACTCTACACAGTGCCTGAAGCAGCAGCTCTACAGCACCAGGAGTTCTGGTGACCCTGGTCTGAAGCAGAGGGAGGTGTGCTGTGCTGCCAGGCTGGGGTGACACAGAGAGAACACCCATCACCCTGCACTGCTGGAGGGGTGTCACAGCCAGCACACTCCCCCGAGGAAATCTCTGTCTGTCCATCTCACTCCTCGGTGCCTACGCCTGATTGCTGAGCTTTGGAAGGAATGTAAGTGCTTCATTGACCACGGGGTTGAATTTCGCCCGAATTAAATCCCTTTGAAAACTTAAACTGGCTTGCTGATGAGCTACACAGAAACACTTCCTGTCTCCTGTATTACCATCTCTGAGTTTTGCCCTTTCTGAAACACAAAGCATCCATGGAGGGATTTCAGACCTTGTGGTAGACGGTAGTGAAAGAAACACTATCCTCCTGTAACACAGGGAGCACTCAGTTGACTTAAGTCAGGTTTGGCTGAAGGAATTTCCATCAGCTTTAGCCTTGTACGCTAAAACCTGGCATAAACACGCTTGAACATTTTTGAAACTAGAAAAAAAAAAAAACAGACCTGTGAGAAAAATTGTCATTAGTCCCACAACGACACAAAAATCCACCACCTCTCTGCACTTGTGCCATTTATCAGTATTTAATACAGATAGATACACATTGGAGCAAAAGGGAAGAAGAGAACCCCACAGGACATGACTTCCAATTAGCAGGGGGTCACATCCCCTGCTGTGATTTACTATTGGAAAAACATGCAAAAGATAATTGAACATTACACTCTCCTCTCCCCCTGCTGCTGGCAGCATTAGGAGGAGAGCAGCTCTGGACCCCTTGGGGAGATGGGGAGAAGGGATCAGGCAATTACATGCAGCGCCACATAATAACAATGATTCATAACCTCGTGGCACTAAACTCACTGGGCCAGATCTTTAGCTAGTGCCCGCTGGTGTAGCCTCATTGACTTCAGGAGAGAGATGCTGATTTACCTCAGCTGCAGATCTGGCCCATTTACTTTTTCTCTTTAGGAAAGGAATAAAGTATACAGAGGGAGACCAGGATGTGCAGTGCTCCACAAGGCAGCTTGATGGGATTCTGCAGAGGAATGCTAAATACCTGAGAGATAGAGACCACTTCTGCTACGTAAAATCAGGTTATATTGCCCTCGTGTCTCTATGAATTGGCTTAAACTGTGAAATTTGCTATTTTGGACTTGAAATGCCCAAAGAAGCTGGAGTGGTGTTAATTATAAACTCCACCAAGCAATCAACAGAAAAGTTGATTTCTATACAGTTTTAGGAATAGGTTCTTGCTACCAGAATAATTGTCTGGAGGTGCTGGTATTCCTAATATTAGAGAAAGTTTCCATAGTCTGATCATTTTCTTATGCTGATTTGCCTTGGTCTGAGTTGGTCTAAGGGAGGTCACAGTACAGCCTGGGGACTGGGGGTGCTCATGTCTCAGTCCAGCTCCAGCTGTGACTTGCAGTGTGACCTTGAGCGAGTCCCTCGACAGTCCTGCGTGTCTGACTTTCCTCCTTGGCTCTTAAGAAGATTTTCTTTCCTTTGTGTGATTGCCTGGGAATTTTACAGCTTTCTAGGAATACAAGGCAACCCTTCTCTGATGAGGCCCAGGCCAGACACAGCTGTCCCTTCTTTTGGGCTGGGACTACACACGATTCACCCCAGCCCTGAGTAGGACAGGAGGATCTCAGCACTTCTGGGGTGCAGGGGTCTAGGACAGGCTGAAGTCTGTGCAGCTGTGCCAGGAATACGGCTGCTGTAGGAAGAAGGAGGTTTGTGATGGGAGCACCAGGGCCCTGGGACCCGCAGGCTTTACCCATCCCATTTGGCACAGGCTGCAGTGAGGAATTTTTAGTGACAAGGTTTGGAGATGTTAGCAGATTGTAGTAGCTCGTGCCTGCTTTCAGTAGCTGAACCAGCCAGTGTTTAATTACACGTGTGGCTCACAGCTACCTCTGGCTAATGCAGTCTGCTGCATTCCAGCAGCCGGGTGCGGGAAGGTGGGCTGGCCCTGGACAGGCTGCCGGGAAGCCGTGCCCGTCTGTGCCGACCTGCATGTGACTGCCAGGGCCCGGCTTCAGCAGTGGGAATTGCTTTCAAGGGCACAATAGTTTCCTCCCTAGTGACCAGGCTTGATGTGGTTGCAAGAATACATAACCAACATGTCTGCTTAATTATTTTTCTTTTTATGTGGCTTCCTGCTCTTGTCCCTCTGTATTGCAATGTTGTCAGCTCCTCGAGGCAGGGACCAGGACTTTATATACCTTTGCTAAATGCTAATACACTCATCACATTGCTGCCTAGCGAGCGAGACAGCCGTGGTGTGAGCCGGCTTCAAAACAGCAGGAGCTCTGTCTCACTTTCTCAAAGGCTGGGGTGGTGCTGGGGTTGTAATTTAGGTGCCTGTACTGGTGAATTGGAGCGAATTGTGCTGATCTGATCTTTACTGCAATATCACCTGAAGGGGAAGAAACAGGAAGAATGAACCACAGTATTGTCAGCTCTGCACTTAAAAATATTTTTTTTTTCTTTTTAATCCTTAATTAAACCTCTATCAGCTTAGAAATCTTGATACTTTAAAATAACTAATATTAGGATGTTCCTGCTCCCCTTTTGCATTCATGCTTTTTGGCATTCATTTCTTTCCTTTCCCACCCGCTTACACTCCAATTTCCTGACTATGAACCTTTAGGCTTTATTTTAATGGGGAGTGAGATTATGAAGAATCACATGAATCCAGGAGCTGAGTGATTAAGGAAAAAGCATACACAACACCACAAATAAATCCCTTGCTTGTCACATCAGCATTTGCTGCTGTTAGACAAGTCCTAGGAAAGAATTAGACCAAGGCCAGTGATGGAACCTGGGAATGGTGATGTCAAGATTTTTATTAGCATCATATACCAGATGCATCAAAATTAACTTTCTTAATGCCATTTTGCAGCATGCAAGTGCTATTATTTCCATTTCATAGCTGGGGAACTGGGACACAGACAGAATTAACAACTTGCCCCAAGTTGCTCAGGAAATCCACAAAAGAAAGAGAAAAAAAAACCCAAACATGTTAGAATCCTTGGTCAAAATTCTCATCAGTGGGCCATTCCTTCTTGTAGGTGAAATGAGATGGAGAAGAAGGTTAGTAGCACCAGCTTAGCCACCCCTGGCTGAGTTAGGGTCCAGAGTAAGGAAGCAGGCAAATGTGTGTCTATGTGGAGGGTATTTGCACTAATAAAACTGCTGAGTCTGGAAAGTTGAGAATTTTCCCGTGTGATTGCTGCTGTTTCATTTTCTGGTCATGGTGGGAACAGCCTTTCTGGTTCTTAATGGAATTAGTAAAACATCCAAACATTTCATAACTTTAATGGCTGTAGATGTGGGAGAAACTCCAGCTGGTAGGAGTAGAGATGGCTCCTGGTTTTCCAAGTCAGCTTGCCCCTTCTTTAGTGAGCTGTTTCATTTTAGTCATGTAATGTCTTGTCACTGTTTAAGTCTGGTTGGAAGAAAAGGAGAGAACAGATAAGTAGAGGTGTAAAGTTAACAGATAAAGAAATATACCAGAAATTGGAAGAATACATTAAATATACCTATAAAATTTATGTATCCACTAATCTGTGACTGTGCACACAGATTAGATGAATATCCTATTTGTTTGGAACATAGAAAATGAATATTTTAGGATATTATTAAGCAACATTTAATTTGTGCTTTTGTTGAAGTCAGTAAGTAAGGAAATAAATAGCTAATGAATTCCATGGGCTAGCAAAATAAGGGAATTTGTAGTGACTAGATGCTGAGCAGGAATTTTGGAATGCTGTGTTTTAACTCCCACAATGAGTCATCTGCAGCCTCTTTGGTAAAGCACATGGCCAACTGAAAGAAGATGCTCCAACTCACCTGTAAATATTTTCAACATTAATATGCTCCCCAGTACATCCACACCCATCTTCATGGCTCCTTCACTGTCTGTCTGCAAGCAGAAAAAGCCTATGTTTATGACTCACAAAATTGTGCGTGGGGATACTTTGATCCTGCCAGAGGCAACCTTTGCAGGTACCCAGTTTGGGAGACCAGCAAGCCTGAGGGACAATTTTCAGTCGCCCTTTGGAGACCAGTGCAAACCATGCAGTTTTTCCATTAGTTTAGAACAGGAGTAACACTGTTCTCTCAAAAGCACGATGACACTTTGGTAAATATTCACTTGTCCTTGGTGTATCTTGTTTTGCAAACTGCTCCATGGATCATTTTTAGAGATGGAGAGAGGGTTGCTGTAGAGTATCACAGAGTGTGACAATGGGTAGTAGAAATGGACTCCGAGTATTTGTGCTGTGCCTGTGATGAAAGGTGAGATGCAAGTGCAAAGTATTATTATTCCAATGATGTCCGGCTCTCACTGAGCTGTGCCTTGTGGAAGTGTGTGAACTTTGGAGCACGCCCTGATGAATGTGAACCATGACAGCTCTCTGGAGATGCAGGGAATGCTGGCAACAGCTTAATCAATTATGACAGCAATGGTAAGATCTGTCCAGATTAGAGCACTTCAAAAACTACAAAGCCTCAGGCTCCTCTGTCTAGGTTTTTGCGAGAGGGGGACAATGAAGGATGTGGATTGATTTGGGTCCTTTGAAATGTAGTAATACTAACATCTGCTGGCTTAAAAGCAAGCACAGCCAGATAGTGTTTTACCTTCTAAAGATGCAGGGTGGTATAGGAGGCAGTGCTGTGAATTTTAGAGTTATGCTTGACTGCCAGTGGGTTAGATATGATGTTTCCCTGGGAGAAGGGTGGGTTCTCTCAAATATGTTATTGTAAAATAAGACAGGAATGAAAGAAAAAAAAAGGAAAACATCACACAAAAAAGATCTACTGGGGAATGGCTAACTGCAAAAACATCAGATCAAAGGAGGACATTTTCTTTTAGGAATCAAATTATCCTCTTCCTTTCCAAGTCAAATGGACCTATTTGAGGAACAGATAGGCAAGATAAAGCCTCTCAGCCAGAGTGATTTTATCTCCCTCTCAACTGTGTGTGCATGTGTGGTTCTCAAATAAACACAGCAGCAGAACACAGAGTTGTGTGAGCATGACCAATTATTTGACTAGGTGTGTGTTTTCGCAAGACAAATGAGAAAACAAAGCCAGGTGAGGCTCAAAGTTTCCAAATCAGCAAAGAGGAATTAATAAAGTATTGTTGTAACAATATTTCCTAGATATTGTCCTCATAAGCAAGCCACAAACTAGATACTCAACTGAGCTGGAGTATTCAGCTATGTGAATATTTCAGGTTGTATGAAGCTGATAAAGTCACTTGAAAACCACTGGTGCTTTTAAAGGGCTTCACAAGTAGCTGCTCAGTGAGTTGCTCAGACATTGCACAGTGCTGTCATTTCACACTGGCAGGGGTGGCTGCATGCAGGGATGTCTTATGCAGAGGCTCTGCTGCACAAGAATGAGTCAAGCCACCATGACCCCCTTGTCCCCAGAGCCTATCCCTATTTTCTGTAACTGTTCCTGACAGCTACATCCCTTCCTACTGCCAGAGCATGGCCTCATCTGGATCTTAGCAATAGGAAATCTGAATCAAGTGTGTAGGAATGATCCTGAAATACACAGTGTGTTGCCACTATTTGCCTCCTGGCCTGGCTGTGCCACTTACGTCTTCAGTGATGCATGAAAGCTTTTTTTGCACCGCAGTGGCTCTGCTGGTGTCACCTGTGGCACTGCCCCATCGCTGCCTGACGTACCAGAGGCAGAGACAGGAGCCAAGCACGCAGGTCTCCTGTCTGGCATGTGAAGCCTGGCAGATCTTATGCAGTCTGTGACAACAGTGGGAGCTGGAAGCAAACCTGCAGCTGTACAATCAAGTGAGCAAACACGGCTGGGCTTGTTCAGGAAACAATGCACTCCGACTCCCGAGGGAAGAGTGGCTTTGTCAAACACCTTGGCTTTGGCAAGCACCTCCACCTGCTGCTTCTGTTCCAGGGTTAATGCCTTGTCTGAACCTAGAGGATCACAGCAAACCTGTGGCTCTGACAACCCTGCTACACAGCAGGAGATGTGTTAACTGCTACTGCTACTGCACTGTGCTGGGGTGGAGGTTAGAGGTGCAGTCTTGGCTCCAAATGTTGCTTCAGAGGTTGGTAGCAGGCCAGTTTATGATTCTTCCTCCTGGCAGAACTCTGGAGAGCAACCATTCGTGTTTGACTCTCACTGCAAAATCTTGGTGACATTACGACATTTCTGTTTTCTCCAGAAAAAGGGACCAGTAACATTAACTCACTTGAGCAAAGCACCTTGAGGTCAGTCCATGTGGGGGACTGAGGAGTGCCACACTTTGCTGTGGGCTGGCAGCTCGCTGCCTATGTCATGAAACCTAAAAAGCCCAATGAAGCATCACCATCCTTCCTTCATATATTGTTTGAAATTACTTTCTGTGCTTGGCCAAGCTTAGATAAGGCTGATTTTGTTGCCAAGCAGGGCCTGTAGTATGGACCCAAGCACCTAGAAGAGTGTTGATGTTTGGTAGGAGATCAGAGTACACCACCACAGACCCTGATCCATGTACAATAAAGGAACATAAGTCAAAGTGTTAGGCAGATGTGAGTGCCTGACTTTAATGTTGCAGCTCTTTCTCCCTCTTTATTGCATAGAAAGGCACAGTCTGGCAGTACTAAATGCTAGGCAATGAATCACCTACTTAATGAGTGTAATAGGCAGCCAGAACACAATCCACAGCCTATTGGGGTCTGTCCAGCGTCTACTTGCCTGTCTGTAAGCACACATTTAGAAATAATAATTGACCCCTAATTCATAGGGTTAGTACTTTTACATACCTATGTTTTTATGATGAAAAGGAAAAAGTGTTTTCTTCATGAGATTTAATTTACAAAGAGGAGAGGATTGGACAATTGTTGGACTGCTATTATGGGAATAAGAAGGTTGTAATTCAAAAAAGTGAATAATACTGAAAGGGTTTTGACCTTTCTTTTAGTTCTAAAAATTTTTCTTTTCCAACCTTGCTGTTTTAGAGCTGCATAGTCACTTTAAGAAAGTGAATTTGTTGCCAGTGTGAGAGAGGTTTTCATCATTACCCCAAGGCCAGCTGCCACCCAGCTGAATACTGTAAGAGAGCAAATAATTTTTTATTTCCACCATGAATGGGGACTGGCCTGAGTAGCCAAGTGCAGCATCTTTTGCAAACTTTCCTCAGCAGTTAATGAAGTGCAGAGAGCACTACTGCATGTGGTTTATTATCATTCAGGATGACTGGAGATTATCTCCACAGGCATGTCTCCACAGAAAATGGAGACATGTATTCCTTCCTTACCATGTATTGAATCATGGCATCTTCTCTTTGTTCTTATATATCTGTTTACTTCCTAGGTTGAAATCTGGCTTCATGACTTTCTCAAAGTTTCTTAAAGTAGCTTTTACCATGATTAGCAGAGCTGCACTCTGCATTCCCTGCCTACAACATGAAAAATTAGTAGTCACCAAGTCTTGTTCCTTTCTGCCATCTTCCACAGCCATCAGAGATCTTACACAGGCTGATGCCTCTTCTTCATCTGTGTTCATGCACTCCTGGATGGGGCTGAAAATGAGTTAGAAGAATCTGTTTGCAACTCCTTTCTGGCCCTTGTGCTCAATTTACCTTCCATTGATACCATGGAGTGGGGAATAGGGAAGGGAGCTCTATGACTTGGTTTGTTGTCTTTGCTCTTGCCTCCTGATGGCCACACTCACTGGGTGATTGCTGAGCTGGGAGGGTGTTGTTGCGTCCTTTATGCATTCTGACTAATTTCTATCATTCACTACATGCTTTGTCTGTCACAGACATGATTACTGACTTTGTACATGGCCCTAGAAGTGAGAAGGCTTTGGGAAGATAACTGGATTTCTCTGGGGAGGCATGTTATTGTGGACTTGGATTTATTAACTCTCATTGAAAAAATGACTGAGCCAAACTGTCCTTTGTGTTCACAAGTCTGGTTGTAAAGATGTTGTAGCCTCCAGAGAAAGTGAGGACTCCCCATCCTCAACCAGCAGCATTGCCACATTCTTTCTATCTATTTTTTTTCTCTAAATTTCCACCACTTCCACAAAAATCAATAATTTCACAAAGAACAAGAGGACTGCAGGAATGTCAGTAAGCTTCAATGGGCATTTTGAAGCCCATCTTGCCTGCATCAGCTTAAAAAATATATCTATATCAGCAAGAAATGGTACCTATATCAGTTCAAAACAATTTGAAACACCAGGTCTGATGTCCCACAGCTGCATCTGCAATAAAAATGGTGAACTGAGGAAGAAACTTGGACTAGTTCTGGAAAGTCTGTGAGGTGAAAGGTGGCCTTGGTCCCTCCACAGACACAAGTAGTTGATTTTTTTTTTTTTTTTCCTGGTTGCTTCTTTGGAAGGTACTTTTTTTTTTCATTAAAATGATTCATAGACTTTTAGATACTGAGCTTTCATGAGCAAGAAAGCTGGTGGCTTTTTTCCCAGACAATGGTATGCTAAGGTTTTCCACAAGAAACAAGTGATAAAGAGAGATGAAAAACCTGAGAAATTTTTGAGGGGAAATTTTACTCTATAAGAAAAAGAAGTATCTTTTTCTTTGCTGAAAAAAGGCCCACAAAAAACAGAGAACAGCTGGGCTGCAGGTTCCTAGGAAACAAAAAATACCTTTATCCTGCCAATGTCTTTTGGGGAATCCAGCATTTTTCACCAGGCTGAGATTTATGAAGAGCATTAGAGTTAGTAACCACCAAAGAGCACACAGAGGGACTAGCTTTAATGTACCTGCAGAGGCAAGGATTGAACTTTGCTTTTATGACTAATCTAAAAGACCACTTCTGGTGGTTCTGAGCCCTTCTGCCATGATCTCGCCACATTTGTTTAGACCTGACTCAGATGTGTGACTATCTGCCACGAAATCACCGGCACCAGTTTTGCAGCACAAACCATGACCTACAGCTTCAATTTAATTTTTTTTTTTTTTATTGGACCAGGTCCAGACTCAGAACAGTTTGGCTTCCTGAAAACCAACAATGTTGGAGCTTAAATCAATCTGGCTTGAGGGGAAGAAATCTGAGTAAATATTCTCAAAGTCCAGTCTCTGAGGGAAAGAATCTACATTCACAGTTCTGCCTCTTTGTGCAAAGTAAGCTTAGAATGAGCCCAGGTTCAAGAAAAGGATTGTTCTCATTGTATAGAAATAATTCCATATATAAAGTACTGAGTAAGCGGTTTCTCTTTCCTCAACAAGCCTGTTAATTACTGGTGTTTTTCTGAGTCTGAGGTATGTTAATAGCATGAAGCGGAAAGCTATAATATGTGACAGATTGATGCTGTGATATTTCAGAGGGTGAGTGAAGTTTTACCATTTGAGAGTGGGATGTTCACTCACGGAGATACCAGCAGAGGTGGTTAATTTTTTTCATCCATTTAAGTCACCTCTGGAAAGGTTTTGCTGTGGCAGGAGGAGGTAACTCACTCTGATCTGATGTTAATATTTGACTACATCACAGTCTGAGTGACCTATTAATTGATCAGTTGCAAACTGCTGAAATGACAGGTTTGTATATGTGAGTACAGAGAAAACAGGGAACCATATTCAGGTCAGGTCTTAAGGTTGTGCAAAGATCCACAGTGGTAGATTATCTGCAGACAATGTCTAGGGGAATTCTGTAAGTTGCATGCTGTGATAATTATCAGTCTTAGAAAAATGCCAGTTAATGTCTGAAATTCCTGAAGTCATGTAGTTTTCTACTGCAGTGTACAGAAAAATGTGTTCTATTGCAGCTGTGCAATCTGGCCTTGCTAAAAATGAATAAACATTTCTAATGACCCTTATCTAGCTGGTTAAGTCTTAGTTCATTCAAAGATGAATTGGAATTGTGAGGGAGACAAACTAGGTAAGAAGTTTAACTGTGCTGATGTCATAGAATGAAACTTAGCAATGTGTAGCATCCTACAAACAAGCGCTACAACAAACTGATTTGCATATGGAAAAATAAAACGAAATTATTATTTAACCTAAATTGGTTGGATAACAGCCAAGTGGACACTAAAATGATATATTAAGGTGAAATAGCCAAAGATGTGAAAATGTGGTAAGAAACTATTAACTAATTCACTTAGAAGTGAAACTAAATGAGAGCTCTTTAACAGTGTTGGGACCTGGCAGGAGCCAGATGCCAGATGAGAAGAGAAGGTGAGATAGAGTAAGGGTCTGCCAGCTTCAAGGTGACAGATGATGGGGTAAATCTGGGAAGAAGTTTTCACCTAAGGATAATAATTTGTAGTTTAGTAGAGAAAACACAACCACATTTGGATATGCATTTGAACTTGTGCCCTCTCTGTATTTTTAGCCATGTACAGAACAGCAATATTAGTGTACTGAGACTTGAATAACAGTTGGCAGCTTGGCCCTCCTGAGAGCAGCTTCATCTGTGGTGGAGATGATGGATAAATAACATGTCACTAAGTCAGGGTTTTGGTTTTTTTTTTTGTTTTTTTTTTTTTTTTTTTTTTTGGAAGGTCTCTTCAAGGCTAGTGAGCAGGAAATATTTTCCATGTGAATCATTGAGGAAAGCCTAGGAAACACTTCCAGTGGATTGGTAAAAGATACCTAAGAAGAATGAGCTTGCTCTTTAGAGACCCACACTGGCTGTACAGGGATTTGCTCTTTGATCAAGCAGTGTCTCCTAAATCAGCAAATTACAACTGGTTGAACACACAGGAGGAGAGAAGCAAGAACTTGACTAAGGCATTTCAAAGGGAAAGGAGGAATCTATGCCTTGACAAGGTTGTCCTTTCTTTCCTTCATGGGGCCCATTGATACACACTCATCTCAATTACTGTGACAAGTGGTTGTTCCGGAATAAAGTCTCTTCATGTAAGGTGTGCAAACAAAAACTTCATTTAAGAAAGGGGTGTGTGTTTGTGTGTGTAGGTGAATATCCTACCATGTTGAGAATGACTGGATGAGACAACCTGTGTACAAATAGAAAATATTTGCCCAGGCCTCAGTGGTGCCACTGAGGTTGGTGGGAGTTTTGCTAACTTGGGAGGACAGAAACAGGTTTTGTAATCATTCTCTGGGGGTGGGACAGACAAAGCACAGTGGACTGAGAGGTGTTCTGGTAATGTGCCACAATATTTTAATCAAGGGACTCAAATCATTCTAGGAAAGGAGATGCCTAGTGAAGGGCAGAGTGTCATAAATAAATAAGCAACTGAAAGTTGGGATGTTCATCCACCCCTTATCTGAACTAGCCAAATCTCTTTGTTGTGCAAAATGGGGCTGAAAAGCTTTAGAGGATAAACTTCCTTCTGACATTCTCTGCTGCTTCAGCTGCAGGCACGAAATCAGCTTCACAGCAGTGTCCATTTCTCTGCTCTTTGGTTTGGCCATTTTCTTCACCTCACTTTTTACCATGTGCTAACTGCCACAGGACACAGTCAGCAGCTACAGCTGCTGGTGGAAGCAAATCCCTTCACATCCCTGCACCTTCCTTTATAATTCTGAGTGGGCTCAATGGCTTCTAAGTCGATAACAGAAAATTTAAGCAATATTGCTTTTGTGGGTGCAAGGAATTGCATCTAAACACAGAGAATTTTTAATGTGCTGAAAGAAGTGAAGCAGGATGAATTCAGTTTTGTCCAGGAGCTGCTGCATCACTGTGACATAACATTTCTGTGTACTTCAGATTTCTGAAAGCATTTTCTTTCTACTAAACTTAGATGTGGCATTACTAGTAAGCAATGTACGCAGTCTAGCATTAGCTCATACAAATTTTTTTGGCTAATCTCAGTTTCATTCTCTAGGTATCAGATGCAGAACTGATGTTCTGGGGCAGGTTTTCTCTTGGTTTGTGTTTCCAGGATCTTTAAGAAACAGGTCTGGATATGCAATCCTTTTCTGAAGTGCAGAAGTTAGGGTTTCTACATGTATAGATGGCTGATTTATGGGATTAATCAGTTCTTAGAGGATTAAATGACATAACCTAAAGCAATAAACAGAAGTCCAGTTAAGAAAGAAATAAAAATATGGCCCTGGAAGATGTCTGGATGAAATTTATTTGAAGAATAAATTTCCAGCATTTGAAGAAGGGTTACTAGTGTCACTTTTTCACTGAAAAGTCAACTGAAATATTTTGATCTTCAACAGCTGAAAACAGCTTTTTTAACAAGTGTCCTCTTGAGAAAATTCCTGTGTTAGGATGGAAACTTTTTGTCTGTTAAATTTTGCACTTTCTGATGAAGGGTCATGCTCTTCTGCAGAAGGCTGATTCCTTTTATAAAAGTAGGCTGTTTACCTGAAAATGTATTTTTGTTTTAAAAAGGTTTGATGCACCCAAGGTCAAGGTCTGCTATAGGATTTCATCCTTCCTCATGTTTGACTCTTTGCAACAATGTGCTTCTGGACTTCCAAAAGGAGCAAAAACTGCAGGGCCACTTTTTATGGGTTTTTGGAGAGGGGTTTACTTAGCTCTCTACACTATCAAATGACTCAAGGAAACACCATATGTCAGATTAGATCAGCTCAAAAATAACAGCCAGGAAGCTGCTGATAGCTTTTTTGGAGTTCCATGAAAGTTTACATAATTGTCATTGCATGTCATTTGGTTTAGCAGCTGCAGGAAGATCCTGCTCTGCAATAAACAGAGATAATTGATTAATAAACTGTGTCTGCAGCCACCACAGTTTATTCTGTGCACAGAGATCTCTGTACCCAGGTCTGGAGTCCTGCTGCTGAAGAAACAATTTACACATTCATTTACTTGAAGGCCATATCTGTTCTGTAAAATTGTGGTAAATCATTTAAAGACCCAATATTGATTAGGCCACATGTACACGTTCATAGGATTAACATTTCAGAGTGAGGCCAATTAAATCTGTGGCAAAGTTTGGTTTGGTTTTTGTATGATGTAGGTCTAGAGAGGATGGGAAGGTCTCTGAGTACAGTCCCTCTGCTCAAGTCACAAATTTCCACAACTTACTAGGAAAAATCTCATAGCTTTTGTAATGTCATCAAATACTTGATGGTTAGAGAGCCCCCATTCTCCCTTAAGGGTATTCACAGGCAGTTTGCTTCTTTTATTGAGCCAACAATCATCCCATTGCTTGAGTAATTTTTCCATGGAGCTTATCAGTGTGGGATATTTAGATACAGCAAACACATTCTAGGTCAGCCTCTGTCCAGTGAAGCTAAACAAAACTTGTACACCTTGTCTCTTCTCATTAAATGGGCTCTCTGTCTTTTTAGTCAGTTCAGTAGCTTTCTCTGCATCTATTTCTCTTGTAAATTCAGCTTTCTTGCAAAGGGATGGCCAGAATCACACAGGAAGAGTTTTTCCAGGGCTGTGCACTTTCCCATTGCCCTCATTTGACAAACTCCTTTAAGCACAGGTTGATAATATGCCTGAGCTGTTTCCAAGAGCTAATTTTGGGGGTGGAGGCATCCCAGAGGCAGGCTCTGAATCTTCCTTCCCAGGCAGGGCCTGGGATACTTCAGTGAATGTCTTCATTTTATGACTTTTTAGAAGTGAGAGGCAGGATCTCAAAGGCCATGACCCTGGGGGAAAGGAGTGCCCTATCTCCTGCCCGTGACTGGCCCAGGGTGGTGGTGTTTGCAAAACCCAGTTTTTATGGGGCTTTTGTGACATGATGGAAGACAGGCTGGGCGGGTGGAGGGTGCAGGTACAGTCCTGGGTTACTGTGGTCTCAGTGTACCCAGTGAGGAGCAGGACCCTGAAATAAATCACCTGGACTCCAGCAAAGTCAATGTGGATCTTTATACCAGCCAATGATCTGGCCTCTGGGCTTAAGGTCATTCTGCAGAAAAAATATATTTTCCTTTTTCTTCTGAAATTTTAGTGGATTTTGTGCATAAAGGAGAATGATAGTGTAACTTCAAATAAATATTTCTGACATATTTTCTCTTTTCCCCCCTCCTTTCTCCTTGCCTCAGCTCTCTGTATTAGAAACAAGACAGTCACTGGGCTGTTTGGCTCTATGCCTTGGTTTGCTGTGTCCAGGCTGGCCCAGGGCTCCCACAGTAGGGCTGGTGCTTGTACTCCCACTACGCCCACCAGTCTCAAATCTCCTTGCTGAAGCTGTTGTGTCCTTTGCAGTCCTCCACTCCCAGATTTGGCTGACAATGTGTGAAGAGCATGAAAATATGCTCTCAGTTCAGCCAGGCAATGTAACATGTTCCAGGCCTTTGAAGAAAAACCTTTCTGGTAGCACAAAAAAAAAGCTATGCAGTTAAACTTTCTGATATTTCTTTAATATCTCAGCATCTTCTGAATTTTCCAAAGGTATCAATAATAATTTTTTAAAAAAATCTTCAAAACTATCTGCTTACAGCAGATTCAGTTTATTTAAGACTAGCAATAAAACATGCATGAGGCACGGTTTAGATATATTTTATAAGCCTGTGGGAGTACATATTACATTGGTAATCAAAATACAGTTTTCTTCCAAAAGTATTTTAAAGGAAAGAAAGTAATGATTCAAAATCTCATTAAAAATGCACCTGCAAGTATGTAAGTATGTATAACTAAAATTTATTTTTATATATATACCTCACTGTAAGGATTCGGCACTGGTAGTGCAGGTAGCTGTTGCAAACTGTGCTCAAAAATCCCTTTTGATAAGATCCTGAATCACTGCAGAGTTAGACAACACAACCAGTTATTTAGTGTGTTTGGGTTGGGCCCATTCTTTTACTTCCATATACTGCTAACTTATCCAGTTATGAAAGATGGTCATTACTAAATGTCCATGAACAATTTTCTTTCACGGAAACAGAAGAAAATTGGTCAGAATAAAACAGTTTAACAACTGGAGTCAAATTTATGGAATCAAGCAAAAAGAATTTCCTTTAAATATTGCAACTTTTTTTTCTAGGAGTTATCTATTGCAAACATTTTGGCTTTTCAGTTGAATGTGGTGTTTCTGTTTAGAAATTAACCCTGAAAAGATTTCTGAAAGGGGGGAGATAATGCCAAGGAAAAAAAGTCAGTTTAAAAAAAGGTTTTTTTTGTGATTAATGCAAGAAGTTCTTTTTAAAGAAGTTCTTTTCAGAGAGTTTTGGATTTTTTTTTCCTTTTGGACTGATTAAAATGGGAACTATTGTACCACTTCTCTGGAAAAGGTAAAAAATGCCCATGTTTAATGACTAATATTTCCTTGAGTAAAAATCTGGAAGGTGAAGCTTCAAAGTTTTCCTTAAATTACTAGGCATAGTGTACTCTCACTTCCAAAGCAGTTTAGCAGATGTACAAAAATATTTGAGCAGTTCATATGAAAAATTCAAATTATGAGTGCAATAAGGCATAGATTTTTTGTGTTTTACATGTACATTAGTCTGTACCTTCACATTATCCCTGGATATGTGTGTGATGGGGATTAATCTATGGATATATTTTATCATATTTTTGCATGGAGGAAATTTGTGCCTTAGTTTGGACATAATCTCCCCAAATATTTACAGATGGAGGGATAGTTTATTTTATTTGGTTGTTTCACAATTGTTTCTGATTTTTTCTGTGCTCATGGAACAGTAGTCTTTCTTATTACCTCGGGCTCCTCATGATGGGATCCTATTCAAAATTCAGGTGGTTTCATCGTTCCTAGTTGTTTCTGCTGTCTG
The DNA here is from genome assembly GCF_026979565.1 of Vidua chalybeata. NCBI lineage: Eukaryota > Metazoa > Chordata > Aves > Passeriformes > Viduidae > Vidua > Vidua chalybeata. Next base: position 143,250,651 of record NC_071530.1, read on the forward strand.
ATGGCTTGATGAAATATGTATAAAAGCAAACTATTGCCCCAGTCTTTCCTGCCCCTGTGAACATGCTACAGATAAGCATCAAGACCCAGCTCTTCACATTTTGTGGAGGGGGTGAAATAATAAGAGATGAGCCATAAAATTGCACCCACTGCCCTGGAAGGAGCTGGAAGTTGGTTGGCTTTGATGCCAGAGGGGCCCAGGTACCATCACTCTGTTCCTCCAGGGGAACGTGCCTGCACCGAGGTGTTGGTAACAGAGTCTGGTCTGTGTCTGAATGCACAGAGAACAGAGGACTCAAAGGTCATTTATTTGTGCATGCAAGGCCCTGCTGTTCTTTCCTTGTCCTGATGTGAACCTCTGATTACCGTGTCGCATGCTTTGAAGCTGATTAACTTCTCCAGTCACCCCGTGCCCATGTACCTGCAGGTATGTGTGTGGAGCACTGTTCTGCAGCCAGCCTGGCTCGTGCCTTTGGGGACACGTAAGTTTGTGTAACAGCATCAGACTGGGTTGGGGGGACATTGTGGTGTCCCTGCTCACAGAACAGAGGTTGGAACATGGTAGTCTTTAAGATCCTTTTGACCCCAAACCATTCTATGATTCTATGATATTTAAAGAGCTACTTTAAGGAATCATCTTAATTGATGCAGGGAAAAGAAAGGTCTTCTTATAAGCACCTGAATATTCTTGCTTTAGGAGCTCTGTCATCTCCTAACTCCTCAGTGGTGGAAGGAGAGGCAGGGCCTTCACCCAGGACAAGAGGAGAGGTTTCCTCACTGCCCCACTCCAGGTGGCAGCCAGGGTGAGGACAGGATGAACCACACCCAGCTCCTTCCCCAGCCACCACTAACTCCATCTCACTAGGGCTGCCCATTTGCCCCTGTAGGTCTAGGAGCAACAGGGCTTTAGCTTACAGCCCTGTGAGAATATTGTCTCACTGTGCAATCCGCAGAGCAAGACAAAGGCTGGCTGTGTCTCTCAGGAAAGCCTGGCTCCCTGCCGTGCTCCTGCTCTGCCCACATGGGAAAGCTTTAGCCTGATGTTAGCTAATGCTGCCTGCAAACTGCACAGGCTGAGCTGTGCCAGCTGCTGTCCCAAAGAAGCAGCCCAAGACTTCATTCCTCTTCCCACTCACCTCTCCTGTAAAGCTTTTGCTTTTGAGATCAGAAACTCAGTGACCTTGGCAGGGAGGGAAGTGGAAAATGGGTTTAGTTGGAAGATATTACTCAAAAACACTGTTCAGGGCTCAGATATCTTCCTCTGGGGATTACAGAGTGAGCAATGCTAAAATCAGTGTGTCAAGATGTCACCAAGCATGCACTGGAAGAAACTTTACACGGTATGATGAGAGTGCTGCAGTTGGGGCTCCAAGTATAAAGAAATGTTCCGATTCAATCAATGTCCCTTCCGTTATCCTACTGCCTGCTCCCCATTCAGCAGGAAGCCTATTGCATTCCTTTTACTGCTGCCATGCTCTTTACTGCTTCCCTCTCCATGAGCATCTATCACAGAGCCATTCCCATCCTCTGGCTCCGACTGCTAACGGGCACCTGTCACCAGACAGGGCTCTGATGACGCTTCATCGATCACACAGAAGGAAATGGTTATTGAGTGGGTGGCAATCAACCTTTTACCTCTCCCTGGAGCCAGTGTGCATCAGTGCTTCCCAGCATTAGGCAGAAGCCTCCTAGAAAGTAATTTTTGCACACACATTTCCTCACGTGTAAGGCTGTCATGCTGGTGCTGAGCCACAAGGCTGAAAGGACACAGCTGCAATTTCTTGCTAAGTTTCACTTTGAATTTAGTGCCAAAGGAAAGTGGAAAAAAGATGGTGCTGGTGGTCAGCAGCTTCTGGCAAGTTCTGCTTTCCAAGTCAAACCTGCTATTGAGATCAGGGGAAAAAGTCATTCTGATGCTCGAGGTTTCTATCACCCCTCTCCACCTTTGCAAACACACGTCTAAACTGAGGTAGACTGCAGAGACATGTTAGCCAGCATTACTGCCAGCATTACTGTAGGGAAGAAGCCCAAATGTAAATGCTCAGTTGCAAAGAAATAATTAGTAATAAATCTGGGTTGATAATATATACTGGTATAACCCCAGCATTTTCTGGAAAAAATTGAATTTTCGGTCTGGAAGAAGAGAACGAGCATTTAGAGGAGACAAATCCTCTGTTTTCCTTACTGGAGTAGGGAGCAAACCACAGCCTGTATGTCCTCATCCTTAGTGGCATTTGTGTAGCTATTTCCTTTAATTCCTGTTAGTGTTAGCAGATAATTGTATTTGAAGAGGTAGACTTCAGCCAACAGGACTCAGAAGGACTCGGGGCTGCAGGGCTGGCAACCACAAAGCATCTGATTCTGGGCTGCCCACAAAAAGCACTTTACATCTGCCCATGCATTCATTTCTGAATGGTTTTGCAGACATTTTTAATGACCTTTTGAGTTTTCTAATTGGTTTCTAATCAAGCCCTTCCTCCATTTGATACTGTGTGGCATATGGGATGATGCACACCATACTCTTTAAGGCCACAGACCTGGATCCACTGAAGGTTTTCTGTATCAGAGCACTGTGATTTCTAACTAGGGCTGGCAAACCAGATGACCAATGAAGCCAGAGTGCTCAGCAGAACCATCTCCTCATGGCTGGTCTGCTGCATAGGGGAGGTCCTGAAATGAAGTGTGACATCTCACTTCAAAATGCCATGTTAGAAACCAGTGGTTACATGCTGATTGATAATCAGCTGCAATGTCCCAGCCATCTGGGCAGTGAGAACAGCTGGCTGTGTCACCTCTGCTGCTGGACAGTGTGGAGCCATTCCCACTTGTCTGTTGGAGCTTGAGGTCCGGCAGCATAGCAGGACCTGACAGTCAGCCTCATCCTATGGACTAGCTCTGGAGAAATCCTCAGCTTCTATATCTATCACCTTTGCTGCGTGCAACAGTTTATTTTCTCTCAGTTGTGTTTATTTGCACTTTTCCCACTGGCTTTTGTTTGTGTTGTCTACTAGGCAAGCTGGGAAGTGTGTGGGTGTTGCTTTTGGATGTAGTACTGCTACCAGTAAGAGCATGGTAATAACTCAAAAGGAGGGATTTGTTTGATGAAGCTCCCCATTTTCCATTCACAAATGATTCATGAACATAGTTCAAAATTCCCTGATGTGGCCATTAGAAAATGTAATTTGCAGATTTCTTTTGGAAAGTAACTCTTGATCTGCAGGGGATCATTCAAATTATCATTCGTGTTAGTATTGCAGATGTGATTTGTGCAGTAACGTGTGTAACTTACCAAAATATGTAACTAACTTAATGACTCAAAGCATTTGAATTCCAACCAAGTACTACAGCTGATTCCAGAAAAAGCTTTTGGAGCGGTGTTGGTCATCTGAATGGTTGCTTGCTGCAAAGAAAGGAACTGTGGCAGAGAAAAGGATCCTTACCTAATTCATTATTGGTGTCTTCTCCATCCCTGAGCAAGCACCTGGTGCCCTTGGACTGATCCCCCTCAGAGGGAGGGGGGGTCAGTAGCATTCACAGCAGCTTTGTTTTTGTACCACATGTGGATGCAGATCAGCAGCAGAGTGGAAGGAAGCAGGGGTTGGTTAGTTCCCCGTGACTCTTGATAGAAGAGTCCTGCTCCATATTTCTACAAGACTCTAAACACATCACAGATAAAAAATCCTTACTGTGTTCTTCCAGGAATCAGGTGAACAAAAGAATTTTAGTCCTTCTGTAAGAGGAGGGGAATGTGTGTATCAGTCAAACTGGTGTTGGTGGTCAGGGGCCTGTCGTGGGGACAGGACATTTTCATGCTCATTATCCCAATCGTGGTTTCTGCTCCCTGTTCTCAGTTTGTTTTGTCTTCCTTCCCCCCCCCCCCGCCCCCGGCTGGCTGCTGGCTTGCAGCTTAGCTTGCTTGCTGCTTTGCTTGCTGCTTTGCTTGGCATGCTTTGCTGGCTCTGTTTTCCTCTCTTTTTTCTCTGCTTTTCGCTGGCTTGCTTTTTTTGCCATTTTTTTCCTTTTTCCCGGTTTCCGTTGTTCCCTTCCCCCCCCCCCCCCCCCCCCCCCCCCCCGGGCAGGAGCTCCCCCGGGATCTGCGAAAGAAGCTGCGTACCCTCTGCGGCGAAGAGAGATACAGCTCAACCCTCTTGGACTGGTGAAAACATCTGTGGTCATCTTGGGCTATTTCTCTTGTGCTGGGGAGTGTTTTTTGTTGTGCCTTAATAAACAAGTTTTTTCCACTTCCCCTCTGAAGGAATTCCTCCCGAACCCGGTGGTGAGGGGAAGTTGCGGAGGGTTTGGTTTCCTATAAGGGGCTCCTTTGGAGAGGTTTTCCCCTAATTTGTCCTAAACCAGGACAGGGCCACAACAGTTTACCTGACTTATCAGACTAAAGTCCACATCACTTCTGAAAATTTTCTCCCCTCTCCCTGAGTTCCTATGGGAACATTGCTGGAATTTATGGAGTTTTTTGCATCCACCCACACCTATAGATAAGCATGCTTTAAATTACTACAAAATAGTTGTTTACAAGGGATGGCAAAATATCAGGATTCACTATTTCCTCAATTTGCAAATTCTGGCAATTGTTTTTCCTCTAACAAGGAATAAGTAGGATCACAAAGGTATTCTCTATCAAAAGGCTTTTCACTCTGCCTTGGCTTTTAGAAGCTTCCGATCCAGATCTACTGTAGATATCTCCTTTTGGCTACTATTGGATGCTCCCTGCAGCGTGCAATAAACATTCACTTCATATCACACATCTCGCCCTGACAAGCAAATCCCTTGCATATCAATGTGGCCCTGTGAAGAGATTTTGCTTTTTTACATTCCTTCCACTCCCAGCTGTTAATTTGCACTGACTAGATAGCAGGGGGTCCCACTCTGCCCCAGAGACATGCTTGCAACTTTCACCGACTTTAATAGGATTTGCATGAACATACACAGAATCAGGTCCTCAGCAGAATTCAGACGAGCTGGCTAGAAATTTCAAAGTCATTAAGGATTTTAAACAGCGGGTTTTTCTTACCTTTAATGGGACTGAAGTGTTCAAAGCTCAGGTAATCGTTAAAAACCATGGAGTTCATAATAATGAACTAGGTTTAGTCTTAGTGTTCATACTGCCTGAAATCATCCTGATCAAGAAAAAAAAAAAATAAATGAGGTTAGAAATTGGTCTTTCACTTATAGAGGTTTTATTTGAAGTGAATTGTAAAATCTTCATAGGTTTGATTCCTGCAAGTGTGAATTACTTCTACAAATATTTTGACAGACCTGCAGAGGACTGAAAACACTTTTCCCTGCCACCATTGTTTGTAGAAAATGATTTATGTGTGCTACTGATAACTCCTATTACTTCAAAACTGAAGTACTTTAGATTAAAAGTGTAGGAGAATACTAAACTGTACAGGAAACACGTAAGGATATTATGTACATGTATGGCATTTTGTATCTGATTTCCTTTATCCACTTGAGGCCTAATCAGCAGTTATTAAAGTTATTTTAATACACAGTAGAACTGACAAAGGCATCTAAACAGTTGGATATTCAATTCCCACAACTTTCAGAGAATATATGTGCCAAGAATACACGCAAGGAATGGGCTGGGCTTTGAGAGTATTTTAGGCCCCAATTCATTCCAGAAAGAGAAAAGCACTTACATGTTTTTTAAAAGTCCATTTTTCAAAGATAGCATTGGGTATCTCTGGTGGCTCAGTTCTGGTTTGTCTGTCCCTCCAGAACAGCATGGTGCTTCTGATGGAGCTGATACAGGCGGTGCAAAAGAACATGATTAATTGTTTGTTTTTTAAATATTAACCAAGTCTTCAGTGTTCCAATTAAAATGTATCAAATTAAGCAAATTGCTTGGGGATTGGAAAGAAAAAAAAACCTTTACTTAATTATTTAGCTAATATTTACTGGGTCTGAGTGTATTATTAACAGCAAAGGAGGCTATTAATTATTATTCACAGCATTTCTAATAAAAAAAGATGGCATCTGCTATTTCTGCAAAAGAAATATTGCCACTAATAATCCATTCTAAATTGTAGATGTGATATAATAAACTGAATGTGTCATTTCTCTGTTCTGCACTGACATGTGCTGTATGAGGGAGCTGAGCTTTTTTGGGGGCTGTGTCAAAAGGCTTTTTGTTGGTGACCTTTAATCAGCTAGTATCCAATTATGCAGAAGTCTAATGGCATATTTGTGTATCTGCAATACATTTTCCACCAGACAACTGTGCTTTGGTATCACCTTCCTTTTACTCATATTATCACAAGAAAGGCAGCAAAACTAGAAATTAAAAAATCAACCAGGATGGTATTTTCTTTGCTAAGTGAAAAAAAAAATAATGTACCATTTATTGCATACTTTACACATACAGTCTATTTATTGAGGCAGAGGAAGTGAGAGGAAAGATATTCTGAGGTAAAGACTGTTGAACTGGTGTTGTTAAGGTCAGCTTTCAATTTTCTGCTTGATTTTAGATGCCCCTGTGAACTTTGGTTAATCATCCGTGACCTGTGTCCCTGAAATCCACAGTGTGCCATGAAAAGAAAAGATGGATAAAAGAACCATTTTGAAACCTTTTAGGCTCTCTATTCAGTGTTAGGATCACCTCTACCTAAACATCTTCTGGCAAATGTCTGTCAAATTAATTTTTTTTAATGTTGGATTTCTTACTACAATTAAAATCCATGTGTTTCATCCAGGCCTCAGCATATAAGAGTTTATTCCTTTTTCCTCTCAAGCACATCATGAATGTTTTCATGTCTCCTCTCAGACTTTCCCTATTCCAAGGGAATCCTAGTTCTTCCCTCCTGGGTCACATTTTTCTCCACATTACATTCTTGCTGCCTGCTCAGTCCTTCCTGAAGCTGGATGCAGCCTTGCAGGGCTGAGTAGGGCAGGAGGATCTTTCAGGTGATATTTTTACTTGTACACATCAGTGTCATGTTTGTCTTTTCAAAAACAATGGAACACTGTTGATTTATATTCATTTTGTGATTCCCCAATCATGTTCTTTATCTCTACAACAGTTCTTCGTCCTGTATTTGAACCAATTGTTGTTCTCACCTATGTGAATATATTTCATATGCTCCTGTTGAATTGGGCCTCATTTTTCCTTGCCACCTTTCTAATTTGCCACAATTTTTCTGATTCCTGTTCTATCATTCAGTGTGTTTACAGACTGTCTGCCTGAGCTTGATTTTATCTGTAAATACAGTAAACACATTATTATCCTTTCTTCTTAATCATTCATAAAAATACTGACCTTTACCAGACATAAGACAGAACACTGTGATTTCCACCTGGTACAATCCTACCATTTTGACACTAAATCATTGATAAGTTACTCTTAAAATTCAGATTTCCAGCTATCTTAGCATGCCTTTTCTCTTGTAGTTTAATCTTGATCGGATTTTCTTAGCTTACTTGTGAGAATATTATGTGAAATGGTGTTAAAAGCCTCACTAAAGTCAAGATGTGTGACATTTTCTTTTCCTCCTCTACGCACAAGGCTTGTCACTCTGTTGTAGAGTGGAATTAGGTGGGTTTGACATGATTTCTTCTTGACAAATACATGTTGGCTGCTACTTCTCTCCGTGTTACTACCTAGGTACTTAGAAATAGTTGGATTACTTGTTACAGTACTTTCCCAGGAATCAAGTTAGACTGTCAGTCTGGTAATTCCCTGTCTCCTCCCTTATTCCTTCATACAGATAGGTGGTCTGCTGGCTCTTCACTTTTCTGACTCTACAGATCTTGCATGAATTCTCCCAGAGACTTGCTAGTGCCTGTGAGATTGTTTCTGCCTGTTCTTTAAGTTCTTATGTTGTTTAAGTATCTTGGCATAAATGTCCCTGTGCCCTACTGAACTGGCAATTGGAACCCAAAGTATTCTTTAATCTGATCTTCCTCTGTTGCAACCTGAGTTGTTGCCCCTTGGTTTTATCAACTGTCTAGTCATAGTTAACCTTTCCAGTGAGGGCTGAAATAGAAAAGGTGCCAAACATTTCATTTTTCTGGGACTTTTCTGGCAGGAGTTTGTTCTGTCCTTTGTGCAGTAAACCACTGTTTTCCCTGAGTTCTTTTTACTGCAAATGTGCTTACAGAAAGCTTTTTGCTTCCTTTGCAGATTTCCTCTCTTTTTGTACCTTTGCCCTTCTGATTTTTTCCCCACATATTTATGTCATTCATTCACATTTGTCTTTAGTATTTCAATGTAGTTTTCACTTCCTGTACATTTTATTTAGCTCCAGGTCATTGAAGAGCTCATGGTTTAGCCAAATTGTTTTCTGATTACACTTCCTATGCTTCGTTCATGTTGGCATGGCTTCTGCTTGTGTTCTCACTGTCATTTCTTTAAAGAATTGCCAACTCTTCTGGACTCTTTTGTCACTTCAACTTGTTTCCGAGGAGATCTCACCCACCAATTTACAGTGTTTATTGAAGTCTGCCTTCTTGAAATACATTGCTTTTAGTTTTCTCTTTTCTCTCCTTCCTTTGCTAAAGCTAGTGAACTAGCTTCATGGCAATTATAACTCAAGTTTTCTGATCCATAAATTTGGATAACATCTGTTTGTCTCTATAGATTATAAACCCTTTAGGGAAGAAAATAATTATTTTTTTTCTATTTTTTAAACATCTTCTTTTTTTTTTCCAAAATGCAACACAATGCAAGAGTATGTCAGTACCAGCTGATTCCTTTAGCTATATCTCTGAGAGATAGCATTGATAGTTCTCTGCTCTGACATCCTGCTGTAGTATCTCAGCATCTCCTCTCTTGTCAGCTTCCTTATTGGCTGTTGTTAATCAGGCTGAAGAGCACAGGCAGTTGTATTGGAAATTACATCCAAATAGCAATATAAGTGCTGGTAGTGACAGAAGAAATACTTGTACTGAAATATTTTATGTATATAGTGGGTCTGATGCCCAATTAGAACAAGACACAAGTGCATAGAGATGTTTGTGTGTATTTCTCTTAAATCTGAACCCTAGATATGATGTGAATGAATGTGGCTTTGCAAGTCAGAAAGCAGCACATGTTGCAGAGTGGTAAAGTCCAGTCAGCTCCTCAGTGGGAACATCCAGGGGAAAATGTGGAGCCTACACATACCCCATAGACCAGACACAGCATCGTACTCTGCTGTTCAGGGAAGAGCTGATGTTCTATACAGGAATGTAAAGAATTTCCAGATACAGATATCTGATTGCATACCTTCAATTAACTTCAGCTGGAAAGAGCAATAAATGTAGATCACTTGGTCATCTGCTCTGAGTTCATCTATGGATTGTCTGGATGTGGAGAAGGCTCAGGAATTGTCCACAACATCATTGTTTTACAGTCTTCCTGTGCAAGGCTCTTCCCTTTCTCTTCAATGTGCTACACAGGGATGGAAAAAGAGCAGGTTAGTAGTCAACTCTGGCCACTTGTATCACATCTGAGTAGCTGTGCAGTGAGAGAAGGGGCTTATGATGCTGGCCAGAGAAAATGGTCAGTCAGACTTGCAGTCCTCTACTGATTGTTTGACTGCTGTTGGCACCTTATCATGAATGGCAGCTGCTGAATCCAGCCACATGTGACACATTTGCAGCTAACTAGAGTTTGCTCAATATTATCTGACAAATTAGGCTTCTACTGGGAAATGTCTTAATGTCCATTATTAGGAAAAGCCTCTCAGGTTCATGATAATATTTCAGGAGTTAAAGAAAGGCAAGTGGGAGACCTGGGCAGAAGGATAATCTTGCCATGAAAAATCATTATTCCAGTACACGTTCTTTAGGAGTGTAGGTGGTTGGGACTCAGGTTTCTAATTCTAGCTACTCTGAATTTGGTCTTTCTGCCTTTTTACTTAAAATTGTTTCCCCTTGTGTAAACCCTCTATTTATTAGATTAACGATTTTAACTAGGGTTTTCCTTATTTGTGGTTGTACTAGATCCCCTGGATTATAGAGACAATCCACTACTAAGACATGTAATTTCCTTTTCTCCTCTGTGCCAGCTGTTTGTATCACCTCTGCGCTGGAGAATCCCACTGTTATATGAGAGATCATTGCAAAGCTAGAAACCAGATTTAATTATTGCAATTGTACTATTGCAATTATTAATCGAATGAATTCTTACACTTTCAACAGAGAAGATTGAACCAAGCTCATCCAGAAGTGTTTTATAATGAGTAAAAATGGTGTTAAAATTCTTGTTTCTGCTCATAGTCATGTTTGAGGGTGGTTCCTTGGGACTTCTATATAGTACTCTTAAAAGCTCTTTATTTCATCTGAACTAAAAGCTTGGAGAAAGAGAAAGATAAGGAATTAAAATTACTAATATTTTTGCAAAAACCTTATTCTCTCCATGATCTACAACAAACATCTTGAGAAATTCACAAAGAAACTTACACTTGTAAACAAAGTCAGTTTTGTCATCTGAATTCAGTGATGCCTCAGATGCCAGGATTAGGAGATTTCTATTTCAGAAACTGCAGGAACATTACTCTGTGGATTGTAGCTAAAATACTTTGTGGAATAGTGAGCGAGACACAATGTGTATGAATAGCTTTTCACTGCCTTGCTCTAGTCTTGAGTATTACAAAAGCCACAATATGACTCCAATACAAACGTTTCTGTTTAGCAATTTGTATTGAGGGATCATAAGAAAAACTCTACTGTGCTCCTGGTGGTGTCTGATTCAAGTTTATGATGTCATTAGTTTATTAAATGCAATCTGAGGTATTTTGTGCAACCATTGCATGTCAGAAAGTGAAGTGATCACTTATCTTGGCAGCATCAAAAATGCATTTCCCCCTGTAATTTCTATAAGCAATAGAGCAGCAACATAAAGAGTGGGATTTGGCAACAATGATTCTCAGAATAAATCTTAGACATCTTAAATCTTACTCATATCTCATACCTATTCTAATGCTCTCTTCTGGATGGACTAAGTCAGGCACAATCTGAAAGCACACAGCATTGAGACTTCTGTTATTGTGTAGATGTTTCAGTAATAACTCTGATGATTTTCACCTTGTAGAGGATTTTTAAGTTTAAACACAGGCAAGATAGTAGCAGTTGTTTTGTTCAACAGTGAAGATGAAAGTGTATGCCATTACATTTTGTAAAGTGGAACAGATTCTGATATTTGAGTATTGGGAACTGAGATGAGAAAACAGCAGAAATATTTCTAAGGTGGTGAGCTCTGATTGCCTTTTGATTTGGAGAACAGAATAAAATCAGCATTGTCTCCAGAAGTAACTCCTATACAAATTCCAACTGTATTGAGATGAGTTAAAAAAAATACCTGAGATTTGAGTGTATTGAGATGGGTTTAAAAATAATTTCTTTAAGTTTTGGCTTATTAAAAATGTATAATATCAATTATGACATTAAGAAATATTATTTTTAAGCATGACAAAGCTTGTTTTATTAAAACCTTGTTCCTGTTCTGCAAACTAAACATCAACAGTTGATGAGATTTCTTGCAGTATTTCAGTTGTCCTGGAATGAAATTTTTTTTGTAGAGGTAAAGCTTAAAATTGATGTAATGCCACACATATACATTCCTCTAACAGTCTGTATTTATCTGCAACTTGGTCCCTGAAATTGCTGCCCTAATTTTTTGTTGTTGTTGTTTGTTTTTAAATAGTCTTAGAACATGCAAGTTCTAGAATGTTTCCTAATATTTTACACCCTAAAGCACATCAGTAAGAAGAATAATTTAAACTACATGATTTTACTTTGACCACTGTATTCCTTTTTTATGCAATCCTCTTCAGTAGCTGGAAGTTTATGTTGCTAGCATGTAGCTGAAAACAGGCAGATATGTAGTAAACTATTTTTGTGAGGATGATTTAAAGAATTTCTGAAATGTGCTCTGTTGCTGCTCCAGATCGCTTTCTACAATTGCAATGAAAATGCTAAAGGGACTCTTAAGCATCCTGTGACTCCTTTCACTACTTCAGTTTTTGGACAAAGTCTTTTCTGATTTGGCACTCTTATTTTCATATAGCTGGTTATTTATTTATTTTCAAAACAGGTATGAATAAATTCTTATTGCTTTTTTACTACGCTATTTTTAATATATTTTTTCCACTTAAAACTCTAAATCTGAGGAAGGCCCAGATTATGGCAACACATACATAACATTTCCTCTTTTGCCTCTTGTGAAGCTGATATCACCTTAACCACTCTGAGGAGCTGAGTAAAACCTCTGCCTCATTTAACTCCAGCTGTCCCAACATGCAGGTGTATTATATCATTATATTATTAGCTCCACACAAACCACCGATGTAAATCTGCTGCATGAATATCAAATGGGCTTCAGCTGAAACTTATGTTTATGCAGAATAAATGACTTGTATTTACAGATGTGTCTCATGCAATTATGTGTGTCAGGCTGGTGAATTATGTGTGTGTGTGGCTGGTGTTGGAAGTCTTGGTGACGTATCCAAGATGAGGTCAGTAAAAATGCATGTGGTTTATATGCAACCAGACGCCTCCTACAGAAGTGCAAACAGGTGGGAGTTATTTTTATTATAGTTTTGATCAGCTTTTGATGGAATAAACATGCTAGATTTTAAATAACTGATTGATCTATGTGCTATGAGCTTGATTGTGCTGGTCATTTCAGTGGAACAGCTATATAAATTAAATAAGTAAATACTCTGGGGCAGGATTTGTTGATGTGGGTATGTGTTTTGACAACACAGGCATCTACAACTGAAGAGCTCACCTCAGTCTTTCTTTTTAGCTAGAGCAGAGTCTGAGTGAGCCAGTGGAGAACTGCATTTGTTTTAGCCAACAGATGTAATTTCCATTCAGTGAGAAGTATTTCTCCCTGAGACCATTGGCTCAGCTGGTTTGGTTTTCTCTGGCTACAGGAGGCACTCAGACAGCTGCCTCAAATGCAGATGTTTACACTAGGGGGACCTTGGGAGCGAAATCCCAGGCCTTGGGTGGCTGAATCTAATTAAAGGACAATTTTATTTGTTGTGTAGCACTTAAGCCAGCTTACTGTGAGTTTAAGTACCTATGGATGAATTTGGCTACTCACTTTGACCTCGCTAAGAGATTTCATATTTGAAAATGAAAATATTTCAAGGGGTCAGAGGAAACCAGGAGTAAGACAGTGAATTGTATTCAATGAAGAGTGGTCATGGGGTCCATTTCATTGACACAGGCAGGGACAATGTCTGGTTTTGGTGTTGATAGTAGGCTGGCATGTCATATGGATGTGTGTGTATGGACTGATGACCCTGATTTTGCTGTTTGAAGAAAGTGACCTTCACTTTAATGGCTACAGACAACCAGGAATGACTACTGATACTACCTGATCTTTTGCTACTGTTGATGTCCACAAGGGTCTTTTTGTTAAAAATGGCAATTATTATGGAAACTGCTTTTGTGGGTTCTGAGATGCTGAATTATTTTGATAGATACTTAGCTGACAGTTGTGCTCAGTTGAAACCATGGCAGAAGGAGAGAATGCCATTTGAAGAGCAGAGCTGGCTCTAGATTATCTTCTTTTTGTTGACTAATCAGTGCCAAACCAGAGAGCAGAATGTGAGACCATTCCTTGCCTAACTCACTTCTTATCCATGAGTGAACAAAAAAAGATGAATATATCCTTGGTGAGAAAGGTGTAGAGGATTTTGGTGGTTTTCCTGTGGATCTGTAATACAGGTGTGTTTTTGTGGTGTATATTAGTGAGTTAAGCAACTCTTGGGAGAAGCCTAGGCTAAACAAAGAGCGAGGAACCTACTTATTAATCAGTGCTTATTGTGAAAGAAATGGCAGAGAGGAAAGGAAAACTATGCATGTGTAAATGTAATTTCAGCCTTGGATTCAGAGTACTGAGCACCTGGGTTATGGAGCCAGACTCAGATTGACCAGGGAAAGTGCACTTGAATGTGATAGAGCAAGGCCTGTCATGGAGGCTGGTGAGATGCAAGGGTTGATGTCCATTATTTCTTACAAACTCTCAACTGGTGCAGCACAGATCAGTTGTGTCAAGCTTTAGTTCATAACAGAGTTCTCCTCTCTTTCAGAGCATGAGTGTGTGTTTCCATCTGGCTGCACCCAGCCGTTTCTCTCTGTACTGAAATGCACAGAAAATTCTAGACAGGAGATGTTAGCCTGGTCCTGCTACCTCTGCCTGCCCTGTAAGGTGGTTGGGTCAGCATGCCCAAGAGTTACATTACACTGGGCTTAGCACATCAGGGTGGCAGAGGGATTGTTAAGGCCTGCATCTCTTCTCTCTGATGTCCTCCTGAGTAGATCTTATTGACATGTTACAGACTAAGCCAAGATGATCTGTCAGTGTTGCCCTATTTATTACCATAAGGTGGATACTACCTTTGTGTGGGGAAACATCTGTGCACCATTTCAGACAAAGCTGATATTGGTGCAGTTACCTGTCTGAGCTCCTTTCACTGAAATAAATTTTACCTAAGCACAGATGAAGCTGTAATTGAGTCCCCATGACCCTCTCTACAGAAGCTGCCCTGGTTTTGGATATGAGCCTCAAACTGCTCCCTAGACTGTTTAACCCAAACAAGACCCATCAGTTGGACACTGTGTTCAGCAACCTGGTATGCATTTGAAACTGGAATCTGGGAGTGAACGACTTTGTCCCAGTGACATCCAGTCCTTCACTGTTGTTCACACTAACACCAAGGATGAGATGGTGGTTTATTCATCTGAGAAAGAAGTCCTGTACTTCTCTTCACTCTTCTGATTTTTTTCCCCCCTTGTTTTCATAGTTTCCCTGCTTGGAATAATGAACTGAAGTAGATTTCTCAGTGTATGGTTTATCTGGTTATTAATGATGTGGAGCAATTCAGGACCCTTAGGACTTCTGTGTTGTTGCTTTAGTAAACATATTTCAAGATGATGAGGCCACTGGCACACTTTCTATGCTTTTATGGTACAATGCTCTTAAAGTAGCATGGTGCATTTTATTTATTAGCCAACCCATTAATCACACAGGTATCAGTTGGCTTCAGGGAAATTTTTAATTAGTGATATTTAAGGTTGAGAGAAAGTGCTTTGGTGACAGACAATGAGAGCAAGCAGAAGCAGGAGGCAGGCTATCTTTTTGACTCTGTGATTAATACAGGATGTAAATAAAATATTCATGAAAGGAAATTGAAGTTATAGCCAAATCCAAATGTTGAACCCCCTTTAA
The DNA here is from genome assembly GCF_026979565.1 of Vidua chalybeata. Taxonomy (NCBI): domain Eukaryota; kingdom Metazoa; phylum Chordata; class Aves; order Passeriformes; family Viduidae; genus Vidua; species Vidua chalybeata. The sequence goes on from NC_071530.1 coordinate 143,265,834, forward strand.
AACTCAAATATAAATTCCTTGGAGATTCATTCTTTGTATTCATTAGTGGAGAGTGAATCTGATGAACATGAGATAAAAGGGAATTTGTTCCCTAATGTAACAATTTAGCAATATTTTAAAATGTTTTTACTAAATCTTCTTGAACCACAATTTAATGACATTTTTTTAATCTACATCCTTATTTGAAATGGCTCACAAGTCACTGAAAGAAGTACAAAAGAGATATTCGGGGTAGAACTTGGGACATCCCTGACAGAACACTGATGTGTGTGGGACAGAAAGGAAAGATTGTGTGGATGGCAACTACATCCTTCTGGCAGTGTTGGTTTAGTGGTTGCTAACACTTCAAGCCTGCATTGTCATATGAAAAATGAATGGTACTGGCTGTGCAAACATCTACCTTGTTAGATAATTAATCAGGTGTACTTTGTTTTGATATAGCACCTCTCTGGTGTGCTCAGAGCCATCTCTTGAAATTGCCCTGTAAAATGGATTGTTAAAGAAGAAGAAAAAAAAAAAAAAAAGCCAAACAAAGCCTGTGGGAAATATTGCATGTGTCACTCTCTGAACAACTGGCAAAATGGAATATTAAATTCTTCTATGTGCATAAAGCAAATTTTTCAGTCTTGACTACCCACATTTAGCAATTTAAATGTGTAGAGGAATTAAATTTTCTGAGTTGTTGATCTCCTTCAGCTCCATTTCTCTGTTCTCCTTACCCTTCTATGCAACATCTGTTCTCCCTAAACACAGAGCATAGGAAAGTCCTTTGGCCTTCAGGTGCTACAAACTTCATAGGTCTTTGGTCTGGATCCTTGCTCTGGAAAGGAAAGCTGAAAATTGGTGCCTTATTAATTGAGCTTGATGGAAAGGAAGGAACATGAACGGTGCTGTCAATGAGTCATGCTGTTCCTGACTAGTGGCAGAAAGAGATGAGGAATCTTCAAGGCTGCCATGAGCAGGTACGTGACAAGGGGAAGCAACAGCCAAGAAATCACCATCAGGGTCCTGCCTACAATGGTGCTGGGACAAAGAAGAAGAGTTGGCTCACACCCCTTTTCTGCTACTTGTAGGGGAACAGGAAAAGCCACTCGTGTTACACTGGTCTTGTTGGGAAACTGTGGTTCATACACTTGTCAGTTTTCTCAGTTTTGAGAGAACCTGTATAAGATTTCTGTATGAGGAAAAAAAAAGTCTGGGATTTTTCTGTGTTCTCATCAGGAGACATCTAGGCAGGTGGAGGGAGCTTATAGAGGCTTATAAATCACTTAAACCCCTTCAAATATAGGCCAAATAGCTTGCAGACACAGAATCACACTAAGGCATCAGGGCTCTGGGTGCGTCCACAGCTGGCTCCTTCTTTCTCAAGCCCAAATGTTTTTTATGCACTCTACTTTGCCTGGTGTGAAAGTGGGTCTAATTGTCTTCCCTCAGCCACTGAGCCTTTTTTTCCATTCTGCTTTATCTGCAGAGTTAAGGGCTTCTTTTAGTGATGAAAGATCTCAGCCTCTACCTTTCCTTTACTTTCTTATGTGCACACACAGAGAAACACAAAGTGCTTTTGTATTATTGTTGCTCACAAGATCAACAAGTTGCAGAATTAAAAGCAGATGTTCACACCTCCCAGGAGCATAATTTTAGATGCCTCCTGATCTTTGCAGGCATATTTTTTTCAATTACAGCTTCATTAATTTTCTTTGTGACTATAATAGCTACAAATAAAAGGTGGAGAGGTTTTCATTAGGAAAAAAAAAAAGGCTGAGATTTTGAATTTATTGTGTGACACTGAGAATCAGGTTTGATGTCCTCTGGCTTTAGTCCAATTGCCTTTGAATAGGATGAGCCTGGGGTGTAGTATTGTTCAATGGCCTAGACCTTCTTTATGACCAAAAAATACAGGTAATACTGCTTTTTTCCAAAGCCTTGTGGACTATTTCTAATTGTCTTAGTTCTCTTGGAAAAATAAGACTAGCATGTGGATATCCTCTTTCAAGTCTCTTTACCTATGCCATGGAATAAGCTGTTAAATTTGGTAGGAAACCTGACTGAACTATCACTGTAGAGTTCTAATTAACAATAAGGTTTATTAGCTTAAGTTGCCTTAGAATTTGAGTAAGGGCAAAGCTATTTCATAGGGCTATATGCAACCTGTGCCTTGAGTAGCTTTAAAAATTAGTTTTCTAGCTAAACCAGAAGAAAAATCCATCACTCTTCCATGTGCAACTTAAGCTTTACCCATTCTTGTTATTAAATTATTGTTACGAAGAATTTAAGTTTCATCGTTCACAAAGTAGGCAGTTGGGAAGTAGATACCATTGGAAGAGACCCAATCCAAGATCCCAGGGACGAATATGAGTGTAAGTTGCTGATAGCTCTTTTGTCCCCTTAAAGAACAGTCCCCTTTCTTTGCACCCTCTAAGGTTCAGATTATGTGAAATTCAGAATTCACTTTCTCCTCCATTGTAAAATATGCATCACATATTGAAACATATTTCCCCTGCTCTAATTTTTCACAGGCCATTTGGCAATCCATCTTTCCAGGCTGTGCTGTGCAGGTGTATGATTGTATTTGAAATTCCTGCATCCATTAATCACTGCTCTGTGACCTGCTTTACTCTGCACTTACTAAGCTCCCTTCCTCAGTTCTGGTCTGCCAGTGCTCTGTAAACTGTTTACTTTTCTGGTGCAGCATTTGCTCAGCGTTTTGGCAAGCTCCAACAAAATGTTCCCAATTGTTCCCAATTGACTTTTGGCCAGCAAAGGCAATAGCCTTTTTTTTCATGGAATTTGATGCCCACATATGTCTTCCCTTGTTCACTGTTTCAGGCAGCTCTTTTAATGCTGTTATCACCTGGTCTCACCTTGTCTCTGTTGTGACTGTAGAACAGAAAATACTGTCAACAGGCCTAAACATGGTTTCCAGCTCCTGCCTCTTTGGGTTTTTTTTGTTTCCTACCATATATCTTTTGGTTCTCAGGAAGCTCATTTAACTTGTGTACTGTTTTCAGTCAGACAGAAGACAAGGTTGCTCTCGTGGAACAATGAGGAAAAAAAAAGGTACAGATCAGAGATAAAAAAAAAAAACCAGTAAAAAAAAATAGAATTTCCACTAATTTTTTTTTTGAAACAATGAAGTAGAACCGATGCTTTAAATATTTTTGCTACAATAGGCACACAGCCTTGTGCGAGATTGTGCTACAAATACACTGAATAGGAATATCTGGAAACATCTAGATATCTAGAAATGCCTAAAGACCAGCCCATCTGTCTGTTTCATGCTCTGATCTATATTTAGCTCACTGTTACCCTTTTGTATTTGAGTGCTGTATAATTTTGGCTCTTCTGCTTTGAATCTTAGCCAAAATAAGCCTGGGGAAAAAAAAAATCAAAAATTGGAAACGCAAACCCCATTGTGCAAATATTTTAGAATGTTAAACAAGGCTTATTCCTATTCAGGAGAAAAGGACTTCAAGAGTTTTATTATGGATAGTGTGTTTATTATTGTTATTCTATGCTGGTTGCTCCTCTATCCTGCTGGAGCATAAAACACATTTTGCACTCTGTGTGCTGGTAGATATCTCAGCACTTCATCTTCAGGCAGAAGAATATATTTGGGTCACTTGAGGACAGAGTGTGGGTGGTGCTTGACAGTTTTTATAAACAAATCAAAATACCTCTGCTCTCCCCAGTGCCTAGTTAGCTGTATGCTTTCCAAGTTCTCAGTGCTGAAAGTGTGGATGGCTAGATCCTTTCCTAGCAAAGAAAGAGAGGTGAGTGTAAGCTTGATGTATTTCATCTGACTTCTGACTTCCTAATGGTCTAGCTCTTAAAATTCTCTCACCCCTACTCTATTACTGCACAGGGAAGTGCAAAATAAACATGTCTTCTATCTTGAGAAGACAGCAGATAATTTGTGAGACCACAGATGACAGAGATGTTTCCAGTCTGCTTCTGCCTACACCCCTTCTTGAAGCCTTGATATTTAAATTGCACCCATTTTTGCTCCTTTGTGCAGTGATGGAGTAGGTGTCAGCAGGCCTAGAGGAGATTGACTGGTGATACAAAGGTACAAGGCAGAAGAAGGGAATGTAATTTTCTCCACTTTCACACCAGTTGTGAATTTGGCACCTGACGAGTTTGTCAGATGTTCTTGCTAGCTTATCCCATTGAAAGCCACATTAGGCATTGCTCTTGGAGAGAGAATTTCTGTCCAGCTGTGTCTGAGTGGGAGTATTGCTGCCAACCACCATGTCTTGTATATTTTCTGTATCTCATGGACCTACCTGACTAGCAGATGCCAGTGTGATGGGCATTTACTTCTTTACTTCCTATCTACTTAGGCAGGCTTCTTCATATGTTCTAGTGATAGGTACATTTCACTACTCTGATATTTTTAGTGGTTGCAACTTCTTAACTCACTTAACTATTTCACCAGTAGTCTTGAAGATGTGTTCATTGCACATTTATAAAGTCACATGCCAAGAACTGCAGATATACAATAAAATTTTATAACTGGTCTCAGTGCTACTAATGAAGAACTTGCCTTATTTGATTGCCTAAGCATTTTAAGTACTCAGTTGAATAACATCTTGTTGCCTATAAAATTGGATTTAATGATAGAAAATTAAGGTCAGAAGAGGTATTTGGGGAAACTCTTTTTATGATTAATTTTTTTTTTTTTTGGTGATTTGTAAATAATTATTTTAAAGGACAAGAAAACAAGAAGATTAACACTTAAATCCATTTCCTGTATGAAAGAGCCATCACCATTTTGAAAACTTGTTAGATGTGGCCTCAGGAGTAGTAGCAGGAGTTCCCATGATAATTCTTTTCCCAGAGGCACCATGAGCTTTAGAGTCCAATTTATTCACTGATGTAAGAAATGACCCATGATCATGAGTCAGTCAAGTGAGAGAGCTGTTAAAGCACCACTAACATTTCCTCCACTTCAGAAACAGTGCAGTTACTCTCAAGCCTCCACTTCCCTCACAGAAAAGTCCTACTTGCTTAAGTAAAATGGGAATTTCTTCATCTTTTCAGACATTTTGTTTCTTCCCTGCCTGCCCTTCCTGTTCTGAAACCATTTATCCCACGAGTACAACCCAGTTCAGTTTAGCAGGTCCACCAGCCATCCTTGGGCTCCTGCAGCTTCAACTGCAAGTGAGTGTGACTGCAGCAATTAAACCAGACAGTTTGTAATCTCTCTGAAGACGAGGAGGGAAATTTCATTTTCTATTCATGGCAGGAATAATAAGTTGTTAGAGAGAAGAGATGCAAATATCTGATATCCCTCCTTCCTAGGATGGTTCTCATTGAGACTATATAGTTGAAGTAACTCAGGACAGTTCCCCTAAGATGGTATTCATGTTGGAGAGAACTGCAAATCTGGACTGCATTTGAGGAGAAGTCCTGGGATCTCCCAGTGTCTAGGCAGTTCTCCTGCCTTGAGGAATTCCTAAGAGAAAATTTACCTTTCTTGTCCTTCAGAGATTTTCCATCTCAGGAAACTGACTCTGTGTACTGCTGAAAAGGAGAGTAAAAAAAGCTTTGAAAGCAAGGAAGGAAAAATGCCATTGAGTCCAGTGTTACTGGGAGGCAGTGGAGAAAGTTCAGTATTTTTATGTGTACACAGAGGTTGGAGTATAGAACCATCCCTCCCAGCATCTTTTCATGCTGACTTCAGTGGCAATTTTTTGGTTCCAAGTCTTCAGAGTTTGAACCTTGTTTAACACCTCTCTGTTGAGAAATTCTGCTGCTCAGCAGTCAATGCCTAGTCAACAAATTGTGCCTGTGATTTTGCAGTAGGATAACATTGTAGATAAGACACACCTACTGGGCACTTTCAAGTTATAATATTGTATTAGTCATTGCTTTTATGTATGTTTATATACAATATCTGCCCGAAGGTACACAGTGATTTCCAGCCATTGAGAACACATTTAAAATTGGCTGAGTTCTTAACCTTTGTTCACTGAAAGTATATTTTAATTTTTTTGCTATTAAGAATTATTAGCTCAGAAGAGTTTGATATGGCTATTATCATCATCATGATTATTGACTTAAACTAAAATTCTTCTAGTGATTTTATTCCTTTTATAAAGTTGAGTTATACTTGTAATTTACCTTCTAATTTTAATAGGTGTATTCTATTCACATGCATTGATTTAAGTGGATTCAACTGTATTTCAGGTAAAGATTTTTCTGACAACTAAAACCAAAAATCAAATGTGGTGTTACTTTACTTGTAAGCAGTAATTTTATGAATTTTTATATTAAAAAAAAAAAACCAAAAAAACAAATAAAACCCCCAAAAAGAAAAAGGAGGTTACAGACTGAGATTCATGTTGCAGGATTAAATGCTTAAATCCAGGAGAACAATTCTGACAGCCTTCTTTCCAGTAGCACCTAACCTCTGAAACACCTAAAATCAATCAGTGTTTCCATTTTTTCCCTCTTAGCTCCCCAGCTGCCAAAACTTAAGTTCACTGGCAGCATCATGGGCTGAACAGCAGAGTTTCCTATTTCTTCCTGAACTCAATTCAGAGTTGTGAAGACTTAAACTCAGACTCCTTCTCAATCCCTGAAGATGAGGAACCCATCAGGGGCTCCTCTGAGAGCTGTCACCCACCTGCAGCCACAGTGTGAAACCCAGCAGCTGTTATGCCCCTTTGAGAAGAGGGAATGGAGGGGCAGGGATGCTGTTGTCCTCTGCCTTTTGCCTATTTTCCTCTTGGAAATCCATCCAGGTTGTGGCAGATGGAATGGACGTGATCACCTTGCCAGGGCTCAGACTGGTTGTATTCACTTGCCAGGGGAGTACTGGAATAAGACCATTTTGTATCCCTCCTGTTAGAGCTCTACAAAAAGGGATGAAGCTACAGAAAGGAAACTTGTTGGTGAAGGACTCCTGAGTCCTGATCCCTCATTTCCCCAAGCTCATTAATTTGATAAGTGGCACTGGAATTATAGCCCAGGTCATATTCCTCTGCCCAGTTGTAAGACTGCCTGTCTGAGATATAGGCTCAATTTTTAAATCCTTCCTTTGCTTAGTTTGAACTATCTGAAATTTCCTGTATCTATCCTAATCACCAGAATAAATAGACATTTCTTGTTCAGCTTTGGAAGAGAAAGATTCATGCATTTTACATAAAACTGAGTGGATTCGGTGACTATGGTAGTGAGAAAATAATCTCAGTAAATGTGTAAACATGAAAGGTAGCTTTGAATTTGTATCACTTCACCCAAAAGGACTGATGCCTAGGAATGGTGGAAGTCATACGTCATGATGAATCCCAGAATGGGGAGAGATCTTAAAGATCATCCCATTCCAACCGCCTGCCATGGGCAGGGACACCTCCACTAGACCAGATTGCTCAGCGCCCCATCCAACCGGCCCTGAACACTTCTAGGGGTGGGACAGCCACAGCTTCTGTGGGCAGTCTGTTCTGGGACAGCACTGGCTGCTGGGAGTGATGCCTTAGCTCTTGGCAGGGAACAAATTTGTGTATAAATCCAGGCCTTAGTCTCCAAGGTTTTCTGGTTCTTGTTCATTCAGAAATTACCTACCATTTATTTACAACTGCCTATTTGAAGACAGAGGCCAGAGCCTATTTCTTATGGAATGATCCCATGTAGTTTAATTGGTTTAAAGCAAAGAATTTTGCTGCTTTGGAAGAATGTTTTTGTTCAGGTAATTCTTGAAATTTATTTAGTAGACAAAAAGACTTTTCAGACTACCTACTGCCTTCAGTGTTGCTGGGATTGTCTTCACCTGAAAATCTCTGATATGCAGGTGGAGCAGACTGTTTCTATTCTTGTTTCACTAGACCAAGATTTCTTTGCAGTCAGGCATGAAGTCACTGGTAGTGTTAAGAAAACATGTCTTATCTGGCTCCTAGTCCTGAGATTTGTCTTTCCTTTTCTTCTTCATACTCATATTCTCTAGGCCTTTATAACTCTCAAATGCAGAGTGTATTAATTTTATTGTGCTACCAGGTGAAAGAAATCTAGAGTGTTAAAAAAATGTACAGGTTTTCACAACTATGATAGAACAAGGCAATCAATTATGTCCTTCTTCAAAACAGCTCTGCCCATGTTCAGATATGGATTGTTGATGTATATCAGGAACTGTGTGGCACCATGAAGGAATGCTGTGGTTCGTGCCCCACGCCTGCACCCAGGATTGATTCAAATGGCTATTATCATCTTTCAGAATGTGGTGGCAGTAAACACAAGGAAGATGTGCTGTGTCTAAGAGCCTCCCTTGTCAAAATACACAACAACTTTGATTGAGATGTACTGACTCATGGCCATACAAGAAACATGTGAGATTTGTCAACCAGGATTACAGCGATAAAATTATTTACACTCCCAAAATGTTCAGAGTGGTAGAGTGTTTATGTGAAGTATCATGTTAATGGAACTACTAGAAAATCAATACCAGGATTTGCAGCAGATACTATTTAATTTTTTTTTCTGGTTATACATCATAGTACATTGTTTTTTATTCTGCATACTCACTGAAGTCCATTTTGTGTCAAGTTCATTGCAATAATTACAATGATGCTGGTGACTACAGACAGCATCATGCATTCACTTCTATTCTTTGTAGGCATATGCCCTCATCTCTGATAATTTTGTTCATCTTCAGCATATTTTAATGTACCAGACCAAATTTTGCTAATCTCCTTTTTACAGAAATCAGAATTGGAAAGTAGTTAAGGTAGTGACTGAAGTGGGCTGAATTTCTTGTCCTACCTCGGAAACCTTGAGTTTTTTTACCATTTGCTAAAAGAGATAAACAATGATTTCTGTTGTGATCTATATATTTCTATTTAAGTGTTTCATATCTCAGCTGCTAAGTAGTCTTTCACTCTTTTGTCTCTGGCAGCCCAAGTCTGCGTGGGGCTGGGAGCTTTATGATATTTGTAAATAATCAACAGACACTGTAGGATTCGGTCCATATCTTTTCATGTCCATGGTAGGAGAATTTGTCCACTAACCTCTATACTCACCAAGGCTGGAGTCCTTTTGTTTGGCTGGCAAATCTGATTGATTATTAAGTTCCTACACAAAGCAATAGTCCTCTATAAATCAGCCTGAATAATAATAATAATAACAACAATTACAGTAATGATTGATACATGAGCATTTATTTGTGTTCCTCTCCGTCACATTAATGGGATTTTAATGCATAAATTTCTTCTCATTGTAACAAGATTACATGGTTTAGAATGCAAAAATGCTTTTTGATTAAAGAAAAAAGTCTTCTTTACATAGAACTATGTAATGATATTGATCATGTTATACTAGAGATCTTATGGAAATTCTCAGCATTGATCTGATAAAAATGCTATGGGGATTATAGATAAATACTATTATGCATGCAAACATTCCCTTGGGAACTGATGTGATACTGCCTACAAAACCAAGATCATGTGTTCATGAAGAAGCTGCACAAGGTAAACAGTGTGGGTTTCTATTCTTCACATAGAGCAAAACACAGATAGCATATAATCAGGGAGAAAAGCTGGGAAAATTTTGCATGTTAATTTAAATGGCAGAAACTAGCAAATCAGCAATTTAAATACAGTCTATGCTTAATGCCTTTGTCACAGATGACTTATTTTTGTTTTGTGTCTGTAGGGCAATGGGCTGCCTTTGTTTCTATGGTAGTAGTGAAACACGGGTAAGGTGTAAACCATAGTAGTGAAGGTGCTGATCCAGCAAACAGTTAATTCCCATGCCTGTCTACTGAATTCAAAGATAGTAATCATGTAAGTATGCATGCAAACATGTTTTTGTTGGTAAGTTCTTGATTCAAGTGACTGCTGCTTAAGTTTTCACTGGAAGCCAGGAAAAACACACACAGATTGCCTGGTATTTAGTCCAGCACTTCAGAGGTGAACTCTCTCATCCCAGGCTGTATTTGTAAATCTACCATTTTATATCTAGGTCATTCATACCAGAGCCTTTTTCCTTCAGTTTCTTCAGTTCTACATTTTGATGCTGTTTTCAAGCAGCTAAAAAATAAACAGAAGCATCAAATTTAAATGAAATCTGTGTCTGTACTGAAGCACTCTTCACGTCCAGTAATATACACTTATACTATGAGATTATCATGAAACTCTTAAGATAGAACTAGTGATGAGATATTAGACTGAGCAGATGAACTCTGAATTCCACATAAGTTTCTAGCTGCAACAAGCTTATGTTTGACCACAGGTGTATACAGACTCTTTCCAGATGATGTATGTGGCTTTTGGAAGGAAAACATGAGGCTGCAATGGAGTGTTAACTTTCTATTCCACTCTTCACCCATTGGGACACTTAGTGCACAATCTCTACTTGCCAAATTAACTCCCAACATATCTTTATTCTACATCCTGCTAAACAGTTACTCAGAAAGCTGCTCATGCATGCCCACACACACACTTATTCGAGAAGTCTTAAACCGCACTCTAAGGGCAATCTTCAAAGCAATTGCTCTTGAAATCCTGACTGTTCCTAAAGCTAGGTTAAAGACATTAGAAATTTAATCACCTTTTTTCATTTCCATTTTCAATTAGTGACATGCTTTATGGTGTAAGGAACACAGAATAGAAAAAAAAAAAAAAAAAGAGGGTTTTTTCACTGTATTGTTTTTCCTGAAGGATGTGTCACTACTAGAAAAAGAATTAACTAAACTATGAAACAGTCTTTTTTCATATCCTCTATAACTAAAAACATCCCTTACCTTAGTCCAAACGTTTTCTGTGTTCAACAAATGGCCCTGTTGTGGTCAGGGATGCATGGTACACAGTGAGCAGAGGTAAGCTAGCTTTGCCTGTGCTCTAAGTAGAGCAACAAAAAGCTGGATACACACAATTACAGCAGTGCTGGTCCTGAGCTGATTTGTTCTCCTGAAAAGTGGAATTAAGTAAGGCCCAGAGCTGGGATAACCAGGTTTGAATGGCTTCTGGTTGGCTCAGAGTGTAGGCATACCTTTTGTGTATCTCTTGAGTAATACACTATACAGACATATCAACATATGACATGTTGCATCATTTTTAATCATCAAGTACCATGAATCTATAAAAGTACTTCTAGGGAAGAAATGAAAATCAAATATTTCCTTCTGGACAGTATTTTCAAGCTTTCTTTCACTGTGACCTGGTTGCACACTATGTTCCTCTCTTGTGGTTGGAGGTTGACTCAGTAGGTTGAGAAGAAGGGAAAACAGACAATAGAAACTGCAGAAAAAGCTTCCTGCTTTCAAGTTTCTATTCTAAGGTAGGCTGAAGTATTACCTTTGCCTCCCTGGATAACAGCATTGAATGAAATGTCTTTACTCATGTGCCTGTGTACAATGCACACATATGACACACGTGCACCCTTAATGAACTGGCCCTGATCAAAAAAGACATGAGTGCAAATCTGGGCATTCTGAACATCTCTGCAGTCTCTTGCTTACAAGACAGTCCTTTGTGCCTTTCCAGACTGCTCATTGCAAGAGGTATGGAAGAAGAATCCTGTCTGCACAAGATTTATGACTGGGAGAAATCACACTCTGTCTCTTCCTGTCCACCCAAGTCTTTTGGGAAGCACCCACACAGAGTAAGTGGAGCTCTTTTCCAGTCATCTATTTAGATTGGAAGGCCTCATGATTTTCTTGGAAAGCAATCACTTATCAAGTCCCCCTGCAGAATGTTGTTGAGACCTGTGCTGTAGAAATTATTGATATAATCATATACAACCAATTTGTAAAGGCCTAGTGGGGGAAGGCATAAAGAGCCTTAGTCTGACATTTAGAATTAATGCCAGGAAAGATATCTCTCCTCCAGAGATATATGAGAAGCCAATGTTACACACTTGCAGACATAGTAAATGTACAGGACCTGAACAGCTAAAAGAATTGTCTAATCAAAAGCTCATTGAATGCTGTGGGAAACTTCCTACTGGTTTCAGAGTTAAAACATTGAATTTATTTCTCATCCAAAACAATGGAAGGAATTAATGACTAGAGAAGGGTTTGTAGCCTCTGCACAGAAATGTAATGGAGTCTGCCTCCCCATGCCTTTTGATACTCAATTTATACATTTTTATTCAGGAGATCAATCCTCAGAGTGTCTGTGCAACTTACTTCTTCAAGGGACTTAAAAAAATGCATTTTTAATAAATCTGCCAGTTTATGACGTTGGAGTAATGACCACCAACTTCCATCCAGCCTGATTTCCCTTTCCTGTTCATTTTTGAGCATGCACTGATAAACTCAGGAAGGCCTAGAGAATTCCTGCAGCTTGGCATGATTTGGCCTCTGCCCATTTTTATGTGGTTCATCCTGTGGTGATCGGTAGCAGAATAAGAGCTGCAGGCTACTGTTAAATAAAGCAGGTCAAGTTGTGTTCTCTGTCCCTAAGGGCAAGCAGAACAGCATTCACATGGCGAAACCCTTCTTCCCACCATCCCCAGGTAATGGAACAACTATTAATCTGCATGAACCACACTGTGCAGTATCATGGTATGGATGTGCTTGGGTTACTAACGTAGCCAGAGCTGCAGATAAGTGGAGAAACACCAGGACTGCCATTTCCACTAGAAGTGGATTTTCAATGTGATCTTAGTCCATGAACATGCCCACCACAGGGAACTGACAGCACTGTGACAGCGTGTTTGTTTAGAATTATCTTAATTGATGCTGAAGCTATACATTGCTTCCTGTTTATACAACTTCCAATAATGCTGAAAGATCAAATGCAAAAAACTAGCCTGGCAATTTTCAAAAGCTGCCAGAGAATATAACAGAAATGACTTAGATGAATGTGCTTTCAACTTCCATGAAAAATAAATGTATATGTAACACATCACTCTACCATCTATGGAAAGCTGTCCATGGATGCCTTTAGTTCTATGGGAATGTGACTTCCTCTTAAATTGTCATGAATCCTGGGAACCTCAAACAATTATCAAAATATAAATCAAAGTATTTGAGTTTCTTTCTTTCTCTCTGGGAACTTTTATTTGGACTTTGAGTTTGGGATGTCTTCTCTTGATGTCTGTGGTAGGGTCTGATAATTAGTTGACGCATCTCAGTGTCATAAAAGGTTAGTTAATAGTGAATTTAATAGGATTACTGTAAATTAACAGAGGTTTTCCTCAGGATTATATTATAATTATTATGTGTTGATCTGTGTTTTGGTAGTTCTTGGTGACTTAGTGCCTGTGTACTGGATCATGTGCATTGTGTGGTTTTTAATCTTGAGAACTGGCCTTGTTTTTCCAGAGTGGATGAGTTCAGTCCATGGACTCAGCAAAAAAAAACTTTTAGATTCTTTTATAGGTGCTGTAGTTTAGGAATGGTGGGCTCCAATTTAGTGGTTGAAACCACTCCAAACCATGCACCACTTGCTCACTCCCTCCTCCCCCTCTCCTGTGGTGGGATGGAGAACAGAATTTGAGGCACAAAAGTTAAAGATTGCAGGTTGTGATAAGAACAATTTACTGGAAGCAACGAGATAAGAAAACAAACAGATTGCTGTTAGCAACAATATTAATCTGACAGCAACAATATTAATAACAAATGTGTGCAAGAGAGTTAAGGGATTCATATGCTCACACTGTGCCAAAAGAAGCCAAATAATACCTGACTTTCCCCCCTGATCTGGAAGGGATCCCTTCCCCCACTCCTGGAAAATGAGGTGAGGTGGAGTAGAATAACCTCCAGGTCCTGGCCGTGCCCTTCCTGACTACTGCAAACATCAACACTGTCCTGAAACAGGATAACGTGTAAACAGAAGGTGTGTTAGTGCATGTTGGAAAGGGCAAGAAACTGCCTGTGGAGATGTAACTGCTGCCTCTCCATCGGCTCTATAAACTTTCAAGACCAGATGTTTCAATTGCAAAAGGTTACTACAAGTTGTAACTGGCTATTTTAACATCAATCCTTGGGGGAAAAAAGAAGGGTTTGGCCTTTCAATCAGACATCAATGTACCTGCTCAGTATGGGTGAGGTGGGGACTCCAATCTGCTAATGCTTTTCCCCTTACCTCATTGCAAAGTCATGGAGCTTCTCTAGCCCATGAACAGTTGGTGTCCATTCATCTTCTAGCAATCAAATTATTTGTGACACATAATAGTTTTATTTGTCAACAGTGATAGCTTTCCAGCAAAGCATAATTTCATTCTCAGGTTTTGTGTTGGAATATGAGTGATTATAATCAACAAATTATATCATGTTGTCTGGCTGTAGACTTTTTCCACAAGGCTATATGTTACTGTACAGGTGCTGAACCAAGATTCAAATACCTCTTTTTCAGTGGTTCTGTCTTCTCCAGATAACTTTACTTTTCTTTTTCATAGTCCTGTGCTTTATGTTCTCTTCTGGAAAAATGATGATTATAAGGTTGTAACACATTCTGAGATTTAAATATGAAAAGAAGGACAGTTTAGCAGTGACTTCTGCAGAAGAATTTAGATCTACTAGGAGTGAATGGGTAGTTTTCTTACAGGCAAACAAAACATGTTAAAGCAGGGGCCATGTATTGGGATTACTTACCTCTTCACATGGCAATTCATTATTTTGCCTTTCATTTGGATTCGCTCTAAATGGTCACAGTGCAGGATAAAGAAAAAGCTTTTCTGCCATCTGTGAGCATGATAAAAATTATCCTGAGGAAATGTTCAAGCACATTAAATAGAAAAACATTGATCTCCAGACTCAAATACCTTTTGATTTTCAGGGGCTCTTGCCTAAATCAAGTGAATGCAAAGAAAGTCATGAGAGGTGATGGTCAGGCCAGGGTTTTGCAAAAACTAAAGTCAGCATGGAATCAGTCTTATTGTTGGAGACACTCTGCAGCTTTTTGTTTGCATATTGTAGATCTCTGACTTTTAGAAGAGATTATTATATTTAGATAACCGTGGATCATCAAATCAAACATTGTGTAGTCTTGGGGGAGATGTTAAAAGCTTTCAAGTGATTTTGTGCTCAGACATTGTAAAATAGATTTGTGCATGTGTATTTGTGATGATGTAGGTTATTTTCAGCTGCCTAACGTATCCCCAGTCTTATGTCTTGGGAGGGACTGAAATTTTATTTTGATTTCTGTGTCCCTAGTTGAATGCAAACTGTAATGCTGCCATATATGTCTCAGATCTAGCACTGCCAGGCACTTCCATGCATGTTGATGTTTTTGGCTTAGAAAAAGGAAATGGGGAGTACCTTCTAGATGTAAAGGAATCAGAGTTTCATTCCAGAGGGGAGAAAACCTGAAATATTTATAGTGTTCACACTGCAGCTAGCTAACAAGGACTGGTGGGAGATGCTTGATATCATCTTCCTCAGCATCTGAGACTGAGTTATAATAATATACCCCCCTTTCCTCTAATTTGCCCTTAAAAAACAAAAAACAAACAAAAAAAAAAAACCCAAAAAAAACCCAAAAAAAAAAAAAAAAAAACAAACAAAAAAAACAAAACAAACAAAAAAAAAACCAAACAAACAACCCAGCAATAAAGGAAGCACTTTTCATGTAATCCATGTGAGGTAAGTTACAGTGTATCTTCTTAAAAGCCAGGGAACAAAAGTAGCAGATGGGCCAAACATAACCTGTTGTTATCCCTTTGCAGTACTGGATACTAATACATCTTTGCAGAATTACAATTTGAAAAACAACTGGAAGCTGCAAAATTGCTGTTTCCCTCCCTCCTTTCTCCCCTCCTCATGCATTTAGTGCTTCTACTTTTGATTGATACCCAGGTTTCTAATTTTGTCCCTTCATTTCTTCTCTTTACAGGATTTCCTCTGTGTTTCTTCACATTCTTGTATTAGCTCCAAAAATTGCCATGCTTCACCTTTAACTCCTGCCCCTGATCCCTTTTCCTAATGCTTTCCATTTATTCTACTTCTCATTTGCCTCTTTTCTGTCTTGGCCAAGCACTTTTAAGTCAGCTGCTTTTTCCACATCCCAAAGCCTGAACACGGGAGACTGACTTCAGCCAGCCTGACTGAAACCTCAGTGAACTCTAGGCACACACAGTTGCAGCCCCTTTCAAAATGAGCAGCAGGTTTTGAGTCGATGGCAGTCATTGCCCTCCATTGTCTTGGGGAGACTGACACCAATTTACACCATCTGAAGATCTGTTGTTACATCCTGTATTATTCATTGGAAAAACATTACAGTGAAAGCCTCAACATTCAAATGACTTAGAATACAGATTGACTCACTGAAGTCTCACCTTTGGAAATGAATGTGTTTTACTGCTGTCTTTTACTTTCTGTTTGTGCCCTTCTCTTGTAATCTAGACTTTGTTATTTGAACATCTGGTCCAGGTTTCTTTAATTTTTTCTTCTCCTCTGAGTTATTTTGGCTACTATTGCTGTTGGTTGATTTCAGACCATTTTAGAAGTGACACTGAGGAGGAAGGACCTTGAATACAGTTTTCAGACACCTCTGCAGTACCATGGCTTACTAAGATCACCAGGAACATGCACCTTCAGTAAGAAGGAAAAGGAGGAACAGAAGTTCAGAGAATGAGAAAACAATTTGACTTTAAATGAGAGAGGGAGAGGGAGAAAGCCTGCACATTACCATGCCTTGCAGGTTGCTGGTGCTACCCAGGAGGAAGGAGGGTAGTAGAGGCTGAAGAAAGTCAATGGCACCTCTACCTTTCATTTCTGAAATATGTGTGTGAATGAAACAATTATCTGGGTTGCTGAAGAGTACAAGACTAGGTTACCTGGTTCTCATCCTCATATCCAACAACAGCACTGTTTCACTTAATAGGGTGAAAATTGGCATCACATCAGGGTGGAGCACTCTGGGCTTCCCCCACTTTGACTGTTTCCTCACTGAAGGCATTTCTGCCTGTTTACAAACCACTACTCTATCTCTTAGTGTTAAATTCCTCTTGGGAAAGGGATGGGTCCAGGGTGGCTGGATTTCAAGTACTTGCTCTGGCTTATGTTTTGAGCCTTCCTGGACAACCACAGCATGTTGTTCTCAATGATACTACTTACAAATGAGGTAATGAGTGCTTTCATACAAAACAGCTGTTTCCAGCTCCCTATCTGCACAGCAAATAAGCCTTCACTTTTACATTTTAAATTGTCACTTCTGATGTTAACCTATGTTTAGACCAGCTGTATCCCTTTACACTAATAAAAATAATGTTTCAATGGTTTGAAATTTCACAGGGTAAAAAAGTACAAAAGAACAGTTGAAGTTGTCGTTTGGTGAGTATTAGTTCCACAAGCAGGGCTTTCCCAAACTCCTAGCGGTCTTTCAGGACTCTGTGGGACTTTTATGAGCTCAGTGTATTTCTGCTTTCCTGTAAAAAAAAAAAGTTGTATACCTACACCTACACATGTGTCTCAGCACAGGCATCTCTGAGAAACATCCCTGTTACTTTCAGGGAGAAGAGTCATCAATTAGTCAGGTCTTGAAAGGAGAAGTTTTAGTAAGAAATGTCTATTTGAAATAAAAAAATAAAACCTTTCAGTCTGAAAATTTGACAGAAGTCTTTAACTATTTTCACTGTTTTTTCATTTTATTTTTTGGCTGAAAATAATTCAACCTAAATTTATAAATTTTTTGCAGCTATTTCTATGTCTTGGATGTAGTGAGGCTCTTAACAGCAAGATATTAAAATGTGGCTTCTGGAAGGAACAAAACTGTCATAAGCATGTTTGCATCTGACTTTCAAAGAAGATTTCTGGCATTTTGGCAGATGGAAGTTGTCAAGGTGCAGTAGGGCCTGAGCCCTCCTTGGGGTCTGTGGTTCTGGCAGCACAGGGGTCTCCCAGCCAGGGCTCTTGGCCAGGGAGCAGGGCAGGCAGGGGGGCAGCCCCAGGCACTGGGCATGTCCAAGGGGTTGGAGACTGGTTGAGCTCACAGCAGAGCATCAGCCTGGTGCTGGGATCAGAATCAGGCCCATTGAGGGGAGCCAGGCTCAGACACACCCCAGGGTGGCTGAGCAGGTCCATGGGGATTGAATTAACAGGAGATCAAATACCAGTGTTTGTACTGTGAAAAAAGGTCACTAATACTCCATCTCATGAAACAGGAATGTTGCTCTAGTCCTGGTCTAATGAATCATTGACATATTTAAATGTTCTTGAAAGACTCCAATTTAGCTGTTGAAATAAATGGGATTATAGCACTATGCAGCAAGCTTTAATTTCAGTATTGCCTATAGGCAGAAGAGAGTCCATGAGATTTAAACAAAGGCTGACCACAATTAGAGGTAGTGTTCAACAGAAGAATGTACAAGCACACCTGTGATTCAGAGTTAAAACTCAGGCAGATAAAATACTACATGACTCTGCTTCTAATTAGTATGAAAAAGATGTGTTCTTGGCAATTTCTCCTTTATGCTCATGTGAGAAAGAAGAGTTAATTTAACTACAGTTAATTTCATGCCCTCTATAATGTACCCGATTATATCATCCTAATTATTTCAAGCCCTCATATGCTTTGGTTGAGTGCCTTTTTTGGAAGAGGATATTAAATAACGATTATCCTCCTCATTAATACAATGCACGATAAAGAGAAAACAAACAAGACATGGATGAAAGGCATAAATATAATTTATATTTTTTATTCACTTTCTCCCTGATCTTTCCACAACAGCAGTAACATTAGTCATGGAGATATGAGGAGGCTTGGAAATGTTTTGTCTTGCCTTGTCATTTCACTTTTGTCTTTACACTTGGTTAATGTGTAAGGGTGGGGGTATTTTAGAAGCTTTAAGGGCTTTTCTGAGAGCTCAGCTATTATTAACCTATAGCACTAGGCTATAGCTGCAGAAATTGAGACCTCAATTAGTTCTAATTCATGCTTGTTTTATTAATTTGGACAGTGAAGCATAAAAAGGTGTAAGTCATAGTAAAGAATAAGGTAGGAGGGTAATATCCATTTCTTCTGCATGAAGACTGAAATGAGGCAAAGTTAGTGCTGTCTCATCATTATGAAGGTAGAGAGTACTTGGAGACAGTACTGTCTACTGTGTATGAGGCAGTCTTCCCACACTTTTCACCAAGTTAAGATGTCAACCTTCAACTATTGTGATTGAGTAACATGCCATGGTCTTCTCCATTCTGTGAGAGGTGGGAGTGAGGGTGACAAGCACTGTGATCAAAAGAGACACTTTAGTCTGGACTCTGTTGTACCAATGGTAGAACAGTCCCCAGTGAGATCAGATAAAGGATAATTATAAAGGATAACAATCATAGAAACTATGAATCAAAAAAGAGGTTTGTATTAGAAGAGATCTTTAAAGATCATCTGGTTCTATTCTCTTGCCATGGACAGTGACACCTTCTGCTACACTAAGTCGCCCAAAGGCCCATCCAACCTTCCTGGGATAGGGCATCCACTTCTTCTTTGGACAACTTTTTCTGGTGTCTGACCACCCTCATTGTAAAAAATTTCTTCCTTATATAAAATCTAAATCTACTCTCTCAGTTTAAAACTGTTGCCCCTTGTCCTGTAGGCCCCACTAAAAAGTCTACCTCTGTCTTTCTTATAAGTTGCCTTTAGGTACTAGAAGGTGCTCTGAGGTTTCCCCAGAACCTTCACTTCTCCAGACTGAACCTCAACCTTCTCAGCCTGTCTTCGTAGGAGAGGTGCTCCAGCTCTTTGATGATCTTCACAGTTCTCCTCTGCACTTGCTCCAGCAGGTCCATGTCCTTCTTATGGCGGGGGCCCAGAGCTGGATGTGACACTGCAAGTGGAGTCTCACCACAGCAGAGCAGAGGGTCAGAATCACCTCCCTCCATTTGCTGCCTACACTGCTGAAGAAGCAGCCCAGGATAGGGTTGTCTTTCTGGGCTGCCAGTGCACGTTGCTGGCTCATGTCCAATTTTTCATCCACCTATATCCCTGAGTTGTTCTCTTCAGGGCTGAATTTATATAATGTAAAGGTCTAGCTAGGATAAAGTACAGTGTCAGATCATATAATTTTTATTTATGCAAACTTTGTGAAGTGCAGGAGTGTATATGATGTACATAAAGCAATCACTGAGATGATTTCTTCATTTTTTTTGTATCAAGATAAGAAGAAATGTAAAAAAAAATATCCACTGCCTTTGTTTAATTCTCAAATTTCAAGCAACTGGATAACAGTGTTCTGTTTGGAATAGAAATTGGTAGCTGGCCTTCAGTAGCCTCCTCCTTCCCACCTGTTCTCTATATTCTTTAACTGGGAAGATGAATAATGATTCAGCTGTTTCATGCTCTTTCAGATTCTTACTCATCAGGGAGTGAAACTGCAAGTCTCATCTAGCATGGGGTTATAAAAATGTGCAGACAGAAATACCCTGAGTCTGTATAAGCTGATGTTGCTTCTGCCATTTGGCTCATGTAAAGATTCTTTAAATCCTCTTACAGTAAAGGGCTGTAGGGCTGATCAAAATGTGCCTGTTTTATAACAAGCAGCAAAGAAGCGTTGCTGAGTCACCTTTAGTGTGAGCTCACTCTTTTTTTAATTCCTGAGAGCAGGTGTCACATGCCTTTTCTGATGCAACTGTTGGTAACTGCTCTGCTGTCACCCATTGTGTCACTTGGCATCATGGGCAGAGTCAGCTGATGATGTGAAGGAGAGAGGGTCATCATCTGATACTAAAGTGCAAACAAATTCAGATAAACATTACCTCATTGAGGAGAAAGGGGGGGGTGGGCATAGCACAAATAAAAAGTGGAGAGCATACAGAAAACAAAGAGAGACAGGGAAATGTCTGCTGCAGGAACATTACTTTACCCTGGGCAGAGTTTTCAGCAGGTTTTGCATCAGCTAAGCACATTCTGTACAGCTAAGCAAAGGCAGAGACAAAAATAGAGTACCCTACCAGGTGTATATTTGTACAAGCCCTTCTTGGATGAAATACACCTGAAAAGCATCCTGGAGCTGGGCTCAGACCCAAATTAGGCTATGATTCCATGTGCAGATATTCAGCATGATTCACAAGCTCCAGCCACTTTTCAGCAGATCAATGCATTTCTCCTCTGCTGGCTCAGAATTCTGGCAATCAATATAGTCTGGATAAGCCTGGTGGATCAGTATCTGCATAAATGCATCTATCTCAGCCTTTTCAGGTGTATGTTCATTCAAACCATTTGGAAAATATGTAGATTACCCCCTCTTTTATTTTGTCTGTCCTTGGTTAAATGCAGTCTAGATGCTCATAGAGAGCAGGTTCTTTTCTAGTTCACTGGCTTCAGTGGGAGAATTGCCCTGGTCATGAATAGTAAATGACTGACAAAGCACCAAAAAATTTGGGCCAAAGTGAACACTATGTGATTTTATGAGTTTCTTCTTTCTGTAAAGTTATTCAATCAGGGACCACATCTTTTATTAGCTCAGCATTTGGTGGGAATGCTCCCTTTTACCTAGAGGTGTTTGCTGAAGAAGAGTTAAAATAAAAAGACTTTGTTTCATATGAAGATGACTACGTGTGCACCAGTGGTTCAAGCTCTGGACCTCTGTGGGACCCAGCTCAATTTGTTTTCTCATCAGAGACCACTTTCAGTAGCCTGGTAAGGTCCAGTGACCACCTTGTCTGTCCAGTGTTGTACCATAAGGCAAGCACTGCAGCTCAGGACACAGCTTACAGGGAGATTATGTGCTTAGGATGGGGCTCAAAGCAGTTGTAGGCTAAGCAGGGAACTACAGTGTGTAGCTGAGA
Organism: Vidua chalybeata; assembly: GCF_026979565.1. Taxonomy (NCBI): domain Eukaryota; kingdom Metazoa; phylum Chordata; class Aves; order Passeriformes; family Viduidae; genus Vidua; species Vidua chalybeata. The sequence continues at coordinate 143,287,495 of NC_071530.1, forward strand.
GAGAACAAGGAGAGAGAGAACTGCAGGGCCTGGGTGGGCAGGGGCAAGATGCATGTCTCCAGGGTCCTCACTCCCACTCCGGAGCTGGGACACTACCCCAAAGGTAAATGCTTGCATTCAATTTTTTGAGACCCTAACAAGTCCTGGGAGCTTCCTCTGAAATGGTGGCAATTTTTTTATTGTTACTCCACAGCATTCTTTCCTCAGCCACACTTTGCAAAGTAGTCAGTGGCTGAAACACTCACCCAGGATGTCAATGGTCCGGGTTCAAAGTCCCTCCTCTGACTGGGGAAATGCTGTTAAGTATCCCCAGTTATCAAGCTGGGTTTAGGCTATCCTCCAGAGCTCCTACTGAAGCTGTGCAGCTGTAGCATAGGACTCAAGAGTTTCTGGGACAAAAGAGAACACACTTGAAAAGCAAGACTGACTGTAATCTCCTTGGAAGGGGGAGATTTGGTTATTTGTCACTGTCAGTTTAATAGATTTTCCTTGACACAGTCACTGGATATTGCACACATACTCTGCTGATGGGGCCAAATAGTAGCTTAGGCAGAGTCTGACTTCTTTGGCTGTCCTTGGAGAAAAAACAAAGCAGACAGTGAACACTTGCTAGGCTGCACACTTATTCATATGATTATTTGCATTACATTTTGACCTTAATTTTCTGTTGTGAAAATTAACTTGCTGAGTCTGAAGAAGAGAAAACTCTTCAACCTCTTCTACAGGCTGTCTCAAACCAGCAGTTCTTCATATAAATATTTTTTGCACATGCCTAATTTGCAAAGTACTTCATAACCATTTTTTCTTATATACGAGATTTTGAAGACCAAAAAAGGGTTGTGGGATTCCTATGCCTAACCTAGACAAATAAATCCTCTATCTTCTCTGAAAAATCAGGTGTTCCATCACTTCCAAACACCAGAATGTTTATGATCTACCCATTTTATGCTTCCCTATCCATTTTTTGCTTCTTCTCAAACTGGCTGTTTGCCTTGAGGCCAGCACTCCAAGTCAGGCCAGAACCACTAGGCAGTGCAGATTGCCATGTTATCTGCTGTCTGTCCTTCATACAGCTCCAGGGATGTTTATCTCCTTCCTCTGCCTGTGTTCATCTTTGCAGGGGTACCAATTCCATCAATCTGCTCCTGAAAGATGGTTTAAAATGCCAGCAGTTGTCAAAAATGCAGGAATAATATAAATGCTTTGTGAAGATACGGCTGGGTTACTGTTACCTGGAGAGATTCCCTGCCTGTATTACTGTACTTTGAATCATTCTGAATATCACTGCAGAACTTCTTTTAGGAGCTCTCCTGTTATTCTTGCTCACATCTGTTCACTGTAGTAATGGATATTTTTTGGCTGTAAGCAGTTATGCAGCATGACACTTGGCGAATGGATGTCTCTGTGTGCAATAGCTACTGTTTTTTGAAGACTCATTTGGCTCTTGTCCCCTCTGGGTGAAACAAACATATAAATATATTGCTATAAACCTCTCGCCAGACTTCCATTGCAACTACTACCTTTTTGACTGACAGTGCTTATGCTTGAGCTCTCCTCTGAACTGAACTCTTTTGGGGAAATCTAAAGGATTTGATTTTAAGCTTCAAATTTATTGTGTGTATGTTTGCTCAGTGACAAGTTGTGCTTCTGCTACCTAGTCAATGGCATATCTGTTCTTTGTAAGAAACATGCTGTTTATGTGATATAATTATTTCCACTAACTGCTCAGAACCCAACTGATCACTCTCACAGCCATAAATGAATCTGTTTGACAACCTGTTCTCTACACAGTAGGTTGTCTTCCACCCGCCAGCTAATTTATCATTGCATCTGCCTGGCTCTGCCAAGGAATATGTTCTAGTGCATTTATTCTTGTCTCTAAAAGCTTGTGACTGGTCATTATCTTGGGAGGAGACATTCATAGAACCAGAAGTTTATGGTGTATATTTTTGTCTTTGTGAAACTCTTGTTTGCAGTGACTCAATGAGATCTCTTCCTTTAGTTGTTTTCATTCTCTTTTTACAGTTGATACTTCCCAATGATTGCAGAGACCCCCAGCAGCCTGGCTCGTTGGCCCAGGCTAGATGAGAATGTTTCTCAGTGTTGGTGAGAAGTGCTTAATTGATATTAACATGGATGGAAATGATCTGCTCTGCCATAGGACAGATGTCATTTGGTACGCTTTCCTTCCCTCTAATGCTATAGTGCTCATGCAACCTGAAAGGACCATCTGTAGATCTTTGAGATTAGTGCAGGCCTGTTTATTATTTGGCTTTTCTGTTCAAGCTATTTGGCCCTATCTGTCTGGATCTGCTGAGCTAATTGCCTTGATATATGAATGTCCAGGTTGCCTAGGTATCCCAGCAAACAGCAGATTTTTTCATCTCACATTTTTTCCTAATTCAAAGTAAGTCTAAGAACCTGCTGAACTGAGAAGACACCAAAATGGGAAAACCTTCATCAAGCCTGATCAAGCCTGAATCAAACTCTTTTGCCATGCTGCTAAACAGCATTTTCATTGTCTGAACTCTTCATTACAGTTTGCATTTTTTTCCTCAGGGTTCAGGTTCAACACCTTCTCCATGTCTCCCTCTACCAGTTAAAGCCAAAGTTCTGCCTTTGAATTACACAAAGGCAGCAAAGTTCACAGATGCTGGAAAAGGTCAAAATAGTAGGTGGGACCTGCAAGTTGAGGCTATCTTTTTGATCCCCTGTAAAATATGTGTCTTTATTCTTCAGTAGAAGAATCTCCTGTGTTTTAGCCTTGTCTTGTCACATGTAGAGGAGGATTAACACTACCAGAAGGAAAATTGAAGATGTCACTCAGAAGAATTGACAGGGCAGTAACTTATCAATAAGAGTATCATCCTTTCACCTATCTGACTCCAACACAGGGACATGTCTTGTTTCTATTAATATTTCATAGAGCCAGCTGGTACTACTAGATCCAGCTAGTCCCAATGAACTTCATTTTAGCCTTTTTATTAGCTTATAAATGTGATAGGGTTGATGGATACCATTTAATGGAACGCTTTCCACCCTGCTCCTCCCTCCCTTCCCACCCTGAAAAATCTGACATTCATAAATGGAGGAGGTCAGTAATTTGCATCCAGCTGAGTGGCTGTCTGGCTTTAATGAGATGATTTGTAATCATAAGCACTGCACTGCAGTGGTGTCTGGTACAGGGGAAAAGGAACACGTATGCATACTCCAGCTGAGATGAGGGAGAGGTGATGGGAGGGAGGGAAAGCACATGGATCAGAAAAAGGAAGCAAGGCTGGAATGACATAAGGAGCTCCATTAAATGTAATACAATAATGCTGGCCTGGTTAGCATAAGAAGAGCCAGAGGCTGGCTGATGCAAGCCAGTGAAACTCCTGTTACTTAAGGCAGGCAGGCAGCTTGCAGGATTGCACTTATCCAGAGCTCTTTAGAGTAGCTGAAAATAATGGGTTTGTTTTTGCCAACTGTAAGCCCTCAGTGCCCCTAATGCACAGCTCTGTCCTTCCTCTCTCACTCCTTATATAACAAAAAAATCTTCCGGACCAGGAAGAAAATTCAGGAGCTAAAGAGGTAGTATGTTGTGGAGATGGCATGTTCTGCATCAGCTGTATTTTCAGCATGTTTTCCTAAACAAGTGGATCGTGTTCTGTCTTTGTGTGTATTCTTCCTCAATCTGATGCATTTTTAACCCACTTACTCTTTTCATTTCTGTCTACTACACAAAGCAGTAGCAAATTCCTGCAAGTCTCAGGCAGGCAGGTAGGAGAGAGATGGAGACTATGAATCCATTCACTGGGGGAAAGACTCTGAAGAGAATCCTCTGGGAGAGAGAAATGTTTAATTCCCTGGCTTTGATAAAAGCTTCACTTGGCATCTGTTTCAGATCAGACAGCCATGAATCCACTACAGGCAAATCCATAGGAAGCCAGGCAGAGCTGGCTCTCCTGCACACACAGCTACTTTCTCTGGCTGACTGTGAGAATTTTACACCTCTCAAAGACTATCTTTCCCTTGTCTCCAGGGTTTCTCTCCTCTGTAGTACCAATTCTCTGAGATTGTCACACGATACTTTTTCATTAGGCAACCCAGCTGTGGAGGACTAGATTCTCTTAACCATGTCTCCAGCTGTCTGGAGTTATTCTGCAGCAGGCCAGCTGGATCAGTGTAGTTTTTCTTACAGCTGCAATGGTGTAGCTTGGATCAGCTTTAAGATTGTTATTTTAAAATTCATTAACTACTTTATGTTATTAAAAAAAAAAAAAAAAAAAAAAAAAAAAAAAAAAGAAAAGCCAGCAATTGTGCAAACGGATCAGTTTGGCTAAAATCTGCATCCAAGGAGAAGGCACTGACTTGAGACAGGGGGGCTGCTAGTTTGGCCTTGGTCACAGTGTCTCCCAGTGCAGCGAAATGATGTTCAGCTCACAGCCCTTTTTGAGGGGTGGAATCTCCAGGACAGTCAGCAGTCACATCATATCAGGAGACTTTCAGCCCTTATTCATCTCATCTTTCTCAGTCATGACCTTGCATCCTCTTCCCCACATGCCCCTAGAGCATGAAGATCCATCCTTCCAGGCAACAAAGAGTTTTTCTTTCCCCCTCTCCTGTACTCCTTCTGTAAAACATACATGCTTCATGTGCTTCCTTCTCTGCAGATGTTTGTAAGTCTGCAACATCATCCTTCCCCCCTCTTCCCTGGGGAGATGTTTACCCCTATGTTAAGTACAGAGGTTTAAGTTACAGGGATGTGTGGGTGGCCTTAGAAACCGTGCCAGTAAGATATATCTCAACCAGATTTTCAGTTCTGATAGAAAAAGAAGAAGCAACACAACTCTACCCAGCATGCATAAAACAATAGTTGACCTTCCTTTGAGACAGAAGGTGTCTTCAGTGACCTCAGGGAAAAAACTTCCTCTAGGTAAGATGGACCCCAATAGATAATTCCTTCTGAGAAGAGCCCCTATCCTAGAAGCAGGTCTCCTAACTTCTCTGCACTTTCCAGGCTATCTGACTCCATCAGCAGGTCTGTGAGCTGCCAGTATCTCTCACAGCTTTTTCACAGGCACACTAACTGCTTTGCCAGGTCCTTACAAAGTACCAGTCTACTGTGCTATGTAAGCAATGCATCATCTGTCAGAAAGGAATTAGTTGTGTATAGTCTTAATGTTAAGAACATAAATAAACTGTAGATTGAAAAAAGGGGTTGTGAGGAGGGAAATTCATTTTTACTGTCCCTCTAATATACCATGTCTCCTCTTTGTCTAGGGAGTATCCCACAGATGATCACCTCTCAGCCAGCAGTGCACTTTAGTGCTATCGTTCAAACTAAGAAAAACCTTGAAACATTCACTGGGGCTGTTTTATTATTTTCCCAATCATGTTTCCTTGACTTGACTTGTCCTGTTCCTTTGATCAATAGCAGACATCACCCAGCATGAGACATGTTTTGGATTGATTTAGAGTGCTTGTTAGTACCAACTCCTAAATCACTTTGCTGAGTTTCCTCTCTTTGATGTTGTTGGAAATGGATAAGGTCTTAGGCTGCAATTTTCAAAGGACACAACTGAAGAATCCAGAATACTTAAAGCTCTCCAGCCCCTGTTGAAAACCACAGGTAAAGAGTGCAAGAAATTTACTTGCTTTCAATTATAAGATTTTTGAGCACTTTAAGGTGCACATAACTGCTTTATGGAGTTTTCAGAGGTGCCTTTCAGAAATTGTGTGCTTAGGCATATTTGGAAATCCTATTAGAAGCCATTCAGCATCTTTATTTACCTAAATTCCTTTAAAACCTGACTCAGCATACTGTGATACTCTTCTGTGTGTGTGAGAGCAACAGCATAAAGAGAAGGTTCTCAGTGAATGACTGATACTGTATGAATGTGTGGAATACAAGCCAAATCCCAAATGCGAGGGCTCATATGTTACAGTCGTATAACCCAGCCACTTGTTTCTTCAGCAGTTGTCACAGCAAAGCTGTCATTTCCTAGTTCAAGAGTGTTTTATCACATCCTTATCCTTGATACACACTCCAGGAGGAGGAAGGATTCATGAAGCAAGTGGAAGTGTGATTCAGAAACTTCATCAAACTGAGCAATGAAAATGCTCCCAGCAGTAGCCTCTGTCTGTTTGGGTATGTGGAATGTATAGCTGGAGTTCCTCACATAATTTAGGTTACATTACCATTTTTCAAGAAAAATCCACAGTCTGGATTCAGTTTGCATAAATAGGAGCTTCAAAACTAAAGCCTAAAGCATCTCATTCCATTCTTACCAGCTTCCAGCTGAACGATATTTCTGATCATGAATTGTAATGGTGGAAAGTATTGACTGATTCAATGGGAGCAAGAGTGAGAGACAGACAGACACATAGGTCATTTCTGAGGAGATATATCCTGTTTCCTATGAGCTTTCTTATTAAAATTACCCCAGTATATACATTCTCTATTCAAGCATGAAGTGCTCAATGCAAGTCTCTACATGAATAATGTACACTTAAAATGATTCCCTGTGCCATAAATATTGACCTTGGTTAATAAATTGACTATGGGTTTCTCTCTCTGGTCCTCTGAGCACTACTGACTGAGGGTCTGAACTCTTCCCATGCTGTTTCTTTCCTTTTACTCCTGCAATTTTCCAAGAAGATACCATACTGATAATTTCAGTATAATGATGACGCAAGTTTGGACTGGAGTATACAGCAACTCCTCTACCCATCCCAGTTCTGGCTTAGTGTCCCATGTGAATCAACTGGAAAGTGTGGGAAAAAAATATTCCCTTTCTAATTTAATCTGGTATTGGCAGTTTCTCTGCTGGTGCTTGCTGCAGTCATTGCCCATTTTTGCTTTAATATATAGTTACCATTATTACGATAAAATACATCTATCAGTCACTTTACAAAGTAAAGTTCATGAAAAGAATTTCAAAAACCAGTATATGGACCAAATTTTCTGCTCAAACTGCAGTGGATCCAAGACATTCCCTGTATTTAAAGCTTCCCAGACTTGTGCTTGATAAGTCTGTACTGCCTGTACTGAGCATTTGGAAGAATCTACAGATTCATGGAGGAAGAAAAGCTGAATCTTGTAAAATGTTGCCTGACAGAGTTCAGGTTTATAGTCGCAACTTCAGCCAAGACTCCAGAGCTGTGTCTCTGCAAGCCCTCATTCTGCAGCTTTTAGGCTGGGCATGCAGGAAAAATTACTCTTAACTTATACACCACCATACTTTATACATCTAGAATGAGTTTTCCATAGAGCTTTGCCTGGGCTTCATACATTCAATGAAAATTGCAAGCAAAGATAAAATGTGCTGAATATCCTGTCTGTGGTATTCAGGTGCCAGAGAGAAATTAGGAAAGGCTTTGAGAGCAACACTATGAAAAGATTTCATCAGAGTGTTTTATCCTCTAAGTTCTGACAGAATTTTCCTCTTCTGGACATTCTGCAAATATGTGTTACTAAAAATGCTGTGGTTGTTCCTATAGTTCCCAACTTTTCCCCTGGTGACAGAGTTATAGCCACTCCATGTGGGAGCTGAGAAAACTTGTCTCTTCTTTCACTCTCAGCGTTTGCAATTCTTAGCCCAATGGCTCCTTGTTTTGAGAGAGAGAGATATGGAGGATACTGTCCAACAAGCAATATCTATTTATGGAGACAGTGAATACACAATGAGTTAGGAGACGGTGACCAAAATGTGCAGCATTGTTTGTGGGTCCTTGAGGACCAATAAAAATAATAGAACTGCAACTGTATATAGCTTATTACAAACATCCAATTTCTATGCTTGGAATTCAGGACCCTGTCCAGACCATAAAATTAATCCTCATTGCCTGCTGAACCTTGGAAGCTGGGCTCCTCTGCTAAAGGTCACTCAGTTCTCAGTGGTGGCATCAGCACTGATTTGTTTCGTCTCTGTGCATAAACGTTTGCTCTGCTTGGTTACAGGCCGGAATTGCATGAAGATCATTGGAAAACTGGGTGAAGTCCCACAGCCCCTTCATAGCTAAGGATTTCACCTCAAGGGAAGGCACATGAAAGGACCTAGGTACTAAAATTAACATATTCTGTTATGGGTAATAAAAGGAGAATGCCAAAAAATTTTGCCTTGGACTAATACTTGAAATTATTGGTGAAGGAATGATGAGAATTCATAATCATGGTTAATGTTAGATGTGGAAAATATACTTTATGTTCAATGCTGGATTTAGTTTTTACTATGCCAAAAATGACAATGTCTGTAATGCATTTCCAAGTATTTAAGATTTTCAATTATTATGTATTAATTGAGAATATTTAGAAATGCCTAAAGGGGCCAAGCTGTGTTGCAGGTTTCTTTGCATAGATTTGCACTGAAGTAACATGCACAGATAAAAAATCAGTTTTTACATCAACATTTTAATTTTATTTTCAAGTGTGTTTCTTCCTCTGTAGAATGAATCATACAGCCTATAAACTGCTTTAATATTTCTGGGGGTGGTATCCTGATCCACAAGAGAAATGAACCAGTAATCCCCTCTTACCCCTCTCTTATAGATCATTATGTAATTGCATACACAAACTTTTAATTTAAAGTTGTACTGGAAGCAGTGTTTAGCATAGTTTTGTGGACCTTTTCTGGATATTTCACATTAGAATACAGCATAGTCCCTAAGGGAATAAAAGGGATGTGGATACACCCTTCTGAATTAAAGACATGTGTCACTACCACTGCAGTCTATTGATAAGGCATTTTGCTCCCCATCATGGTCTTGTCTAAGGAATCAGAGAAAAAAAAAAAAAAAAAAAAAAAAAAAAAAAAAAAAAAAAAAAGAGATGTAAGAGATGTAGAATCTCAGGGCTGAGCTGCAATGCTCTGCTGTTACAGCAAAGATGATGATTCTTATCCTATACCCCCATCCTCTCCCTTAAAGCCCAAAACCAGCCAAGGACTCAAAATTCAGTGGTGGCCATGAGGTCTTCAGAGATGATACTGAAGGTATGGACATGCCTCCTGGCCTGTGAGTGGGATGCTCTAACACAAGTCCATTCACCAAATGGCACTTATCTCCAGGCTTCTGGGACATTTCACCTCTGCCTGTGTCCAAATGGGCTGGTATTGGTACAATTGTCACTGGTCAAAAAAGGTAGAAATCCACACAGAGCTGTTGTGCAGACCAAGTGTTAGCAGGCTGCCTTAGAGCTGGTGACTACCAGTAAGAGTTTGGCAGTGGCACAGAATGTACATGGAAGTTTTCATGTTCCACTTAACCTACACCATCAACAACACCAAATGGGACATAGGTGAAAAACTCGAAGATGTTCTCATTAGTTAATCATATGAACTGCAGTGTTGCACCAGAAATCAGTGCCCCCTGTTGCCTGACAGACACTTGGTAGATATTTCCAGTTGTCCCTGTACAAGGCGCCAGGTGCAGCCCATCCTAGTTGGTAAAATCCCAGCCACACTGTAAGTGTGCACATCTGCTTGTGTGAGTGGACAGACCTCTTCTGACACCCCTAGGCTCCAAGCCAGCAAACAGGGCCGCCCATTAAGGCCTCCTTTTGTAACTGGAACCTGAAACATCCATCTGAGCTGCAGTTGGTACTTGTGGGAAGTACTTCCCACTCTGCTGGGCTGTGAGTGAGAAGGCAGAGCTGAGCTTTGCTCCTGCCAAGCTGGGCATGGAGACAAGTCCCTTTCCCTCATCCTCACCCTTCTCCCTCCTTCTCTCGTGGTCTGTAAGCAGAAGAAAGCCTGTCTCATCCTGCTTGTATGTGCAGTGCCCTGCAAAAGATGGTCTTGATCACATCTGTGGTTTACAGGCTTTATTCTAGGACATAGAAACAATGGGACTTTTATTACCCTGAATGTATCATTTCTGTTTGAATGCTCCCTCAGCATGGTGTTCTGACTCCAGGCTTGCTGAAAGAGGCTCACATAGTAATTGAAAGATTGCTAATATTGCTAATGCTGTTCAGAGCATAATTCCACATCAAAACTCTGCTTGGCTTTTGGGGCCTTTTAAACATCCAAGTTTTATCCCACTTCAATTCAGCTTCTGAGCCTCCTCTCCACAGTGGATCAAACCAAAGGCCTGAATCCAGCTATACTCTGAATGAAGCTCCAGATTGTATAGCTTCAAGTCATCTTCCTATGTATGAAATCGCATGCTCTACTGCTTTGTAGAGCAGAAGTCCTTGGTCAAGGGCTTTTGTGCTCTATTATGTAGAACTGCAATAAAACCAACTTTTCCAGTTGGTTTAAAATCCATGTTTATTATAGCCCCAAAAATTCATACCCTGGAGATAAAGCTGGTAAGTCTCACTTCCCAAAAGAAGTTTATCCCAAGCAGAGCTGACAAAGACTTTCACACCAACCAAAATATGGTTGTCACCAGAGAATTCCATCCCAGTTTACAATGAGGGTACCACTTTACTTTTTTCTTCTTTCAGAGGCTGGAAATACAGGCCCACCTCTTGCAAAAAAAAAAAAAAAAAAAAAAAAACCAACCAAAAACCCAACCAAAAAAAAAAAAAAATAAAACAACCCTGCTAATTACCACATTGAGGAACTGATTTTCATAAAAGCTCAGTTCCTACTTTGGCACAGAGCTAATTGGTTAGAAGTCCTAAGAACTGTGCACACTAATTACTGTTCTCTTTCAAAATATGTCATAGTGGGAGCTGCTAGTTTGTGAACAATTGTGAAAATCCCCCCTCACATTAACAATATTAGCAAAAGGTTTTGCATCTGGTGCTTAACTCTGGTGAGGGTCAGAATATGGCCATTTATTGTCAAAATCAGAGGTTTCTCAGTGGAAAACTGTGGTTGAACTCTGTGGTTTGACTCAGATGTAGTAGTCTTTGGAGGTTGTAGTGGGTTGACCCTGTCTAGATGCCAGACACCCACCAAAGCATCTCTATCACTCCCCTCTGCAACTAGACAAGGGAGAGAAAATATAACAGAGTTCAAGGGTTAAGATGAGAGATCACTAAATAAATACCATCACAGGCAAACCAGGTGCAAATTGGAGATATTAAGTGAATTTATTACTAACAAAGTCAAAGCAGGATAATGAGAAGTAAACTAAGGCCTTAAAAACACCTTTTCCCCGTCCCTTCTTCCTTCCCACCCTGACCTCCTGCTCCAGCAGCAGAGGGAGATGGGAATGGGGTTTACAGTCACTTCATCACAGATTGTTCCTGCTGATGCACAGGGAGAAGAGTCCTTCCCCTGCTCCAGTGTGGCTCCTCCCATGTGAGACAGTTCTCCACACACTTCTGCAATGTGGGTCACTCTTCCATGGGGTGCAGTCCTGCAGGAATAGGCGGCTCCTCCTTGTGGGCCCCCACAAGGTCACAAGTCCTACCAGGAAACCTGCTCCAGCATGGGCTCCTCTCTCCATTTGTCTGCAAGTCCCTGCTATGGACACCCCATGGATCACAGCCTCCTCTCAGGCATTCACCTGCTCTGGTGTGGGTCTCCTCCATGGGCTGCAGGTGGATCTCTGCATCCTCGTGGATCTCCAAGGTCTCAGGGGCACAGCTGCCTCACCATGGTCTTCACCATGGGCTGCAAGAGAATCTCAACTTTGCTGCCTGGAGCACCTCCTGCCCCTCCCTCTCCACTGACCTGGGTGTCTACAAGGCTCTTCTTCTCACATGTTCTCACCCCAGTGCTCTCTGGCTGCAATTACATTTGCACAATTCCTTTTTTCTTATGTGTGTGACAGAGGTGTTTTCATCATTTCTAACTGGCCCAGTCTTGACCAGCGGCACATCTGTCTTGGAGCTGCCAGGCATTGGCCAGACATGGGCGAAGCTTCTAGCAGCTTCTCACAAAAGCCACCCCTGTAGCCCTCCACTACCAAAACCTGGCCACACAAACCCAATTTGCCATTTCACATCACTGCTCTAACAGTAGGATACTCTCTATTTCTTTCTTCTCTGTTCTCTCAGCCCATTTTCTTTTTAACATGGGGAAAATTTTTCTTGGCACTCAATCTACTCTTGATCAGCCAGGAAGTGTTGACTGTGCTACACTTTCACTGCATTAAATCTGTCAACCTAATATGAGAACTCAAATTTGCTGGTAAATACACCTAAGGCACGCAGAAAGCAGCTCAACCAAGCTACAAGCATGTAATTTCTAATGAGTTTTTTGACTATGTATACTGTGTGTGTCCTCTCCATCTAAACCAAGAATAAGAGCTGCCTTTTCCACAAGGAAACTGGCATTGCATTTGTGGGAGCAAGAGGCTATTTCCAAAGAGTGTTATAAAAAGCAGTTTATCTGAGCTGTTGCCAATGTGTCATCCTTCTCTCACTTTTGAACCATTTTTTTGAGAATGATGAATTGTAGTCATCACTGCATTCGATTAATTTTTCCTCAGCTGGTTCTTCTAGTGTGTTTGTACTAAGTGTCCTCTAACAGCTGATAAATCATCCCAGAGTGGCTGCAGATGCAGCAGCAGTGACATACACTGGACTGACGACAGGAATGTGCCACACCATGTCTCTTGTCCCCTTTTCCCGGAAAGAATTTTGTGACCTTTGTTGGCATTTGCAAGAAGCCATTTTATACTGATGTTTCATAGCTCTATTGATCTCTGTGTAATATTAATCTTAAACAAACAGGCCATATAATTTATGTAAACTCCATAGGTAATTAAATTCCTTCCAGCAAAGGTCAGGGCAGAATATTTAAGATTTCATTTGAATAGAAATTACAGTTAGAAATGAAAGGGAAAAAAAAGAAGAGGGAAAGGGAGAAATTTGGACCTTGTCATATCAATTATTACAGTGTAACTAAGAGGTATCAAGTTACTTCTCAAGGGCTCATGTGCTCAACTGTGCGCACACAGTTTGGAAATGTTTGCCTAGAAAGCCTTATAAATATCTGTAAGAAGTGTTCAAATAGTTCTAATGGATGGTGAATGAAAACATCACCGTTTTTTTCAAAGAGAACTGAGACTCTCCTTAAATGAACAAAGCACATCTTTGTAACTGAGCATGACTGTAGTATCCATTCTTCCTTCACCACAATCTCAAGGCCATGGAGAGTATTATTTTTCTGTTTACCTTCTGATTTCAAAAATCTTGAAGCTTTCCTTCTACCAGAATTATATGTGTTCATTGGGCAAGTCTAGATGCTCATATTGAATGCATAGCTTCTGAGAAAAGACATTGAACAAAAACTACTTCATGACAAAATGTCATACTTTGAATATTGTCTTTTTTTGTTTGATATGTCCCAGACTATCAGAATGTTGTGCCATGTTTGGGAAAGGCTTGCATAATTTCTACTGCTTATCTGATGAAATATTCTCTCTCTGGACTCAACAGAGGTCTGTCACAAGGCTGAGAGAGGACCTAAGCTGGCACGGAGACATTCAGCTGGTGAAAACCTGGGAGAAATCCAGTCTATGGAGAAGATTTCAGCAAGTGTCACAGTCACTTTCTCCTCCAGCTGAGAAGAGTCTACATTCACAGAGAAGGCTGGGGTATAAAATACTCTCAGCTACAGAATAGCATGAGGGGTAGAGGTAGGATTTTTCAGAGTAACTCTTTATTGTATTTTTTGCCCCATTGAATGGCCTGTAAATGCTGCTGTAAAGTGGGGGAACAGCTGATCATCACTGAGAAATGTAATCCTGGTCTCAGTGCCATGCATTGCCACACCCCAATAATTTGCAGAAATTATTGTGAAAAAGTAAAAGCACTTGTCCCCATTCAACAAGTGGTGACCACTAGGAATTCAGAAGCAAAGAACACCTGCAGCTGCATCTTAAATGCTGGCTGCCCACTGCTCTGAGGCAGCTGCAGCATCTGCTGCAGGCCTTGCTGCTGCAGGTCTTGCTGCTGCAGGTCTTGCTGCAGTCCTACTCCCATCACAGTAGCATCTGTCTCACCAGCTTTGCAGCAGCATCTTCCATCTTGCAGCTGGCTGCCTTTACTCGGTCAGAGGCCCATCTCTCTCCACACTGCCTGTCTCTGTTACTGATATGATTGAAATCACATCTGCTCCTCCACTGACTGCTGCTCTCACTATGGCTGTAATGTCATACACTCTTGTGCTTTCTGCTGCTGTTACTGCCATAATGTCCAGGCATCTGACTCGGGTTTTGACACAGTTACTTAGAACCTCTGCTCTTGTGCTAACTTGAGGACACAAGTGTAGCTGGGCTGATGTGAACTAAAGATTCATCTAAACCCGTGTTTCTCTCCACTGGCCATTTCCACTCACTAAGGGGGAAGATGTAGGCTCTCTGCAATAAAAAGATGTGGGAAGATTGATGCTGATCTTTCCTTGCTCCTGCAATTGATGCAGCAGCTATAGAGTTAGCTGGGATTTGGGAGAACTAGGTTCAGATTCTGCTCCACAACCAATTTGTTCTATTACTCAGGCATAAATTTATTGTGGAGTTTTACACTTTATGTCACCAGTGCCCATTTTCCAGTGGCTGGTTTTCACTATGAAAGGAAACCTAAGTGTCTTTGTCTTAAAGTTCCCCATGCAATGGATGAGGAAAGTTACAAGAACCTCAGGAATTTTCTCAAAAGTTGCAGCGCTGAGAAAAGACTTCCCCACAGGAAATGGAAATGACATGGACACTTTCTTTCATGCAAGGTAAAACCATCCCCTGGAGGGATGTGCCTGTTTCTTTTCAAAATGAAAGAGGACTCAGTCCTTCTTTCTCAAAAAACAGCTGACATGCAAGTCCTCACTTTCGCCTCTGGATGCAATGGCAACTCTGAAAAAAAGTAACAGAAGGATGAGATTTCAGTGAGTTTTGGCTGTCAGCTTGAAATAATGCTTTCCCATCCCCCCTCCATCAGAAGATTGCCTCAAAATTAATAAAGAGGTAGGTGTATGTACATCTACAAGCTCTGCATACAGTGCTTAAAAATTCAGCAGGTGACAGGGGAAAGGGATGAACCACCCTTAGGGAGTGAAGAAGAAATCTACTCCCACAAGTAGCAATAGTGATAGTTATGTAAACCAACAGCTTGAGGTTAAAGAATAAAGAAGAGAGAAAGGTAAAGAACTAACCTTGTAGCTCTGCTCTGAAGGACCATTGTTACAGGACAGGGAAGAGCATTAGCTGGTGAAGTCCCATTGCTGGTTATTCAATGGTTTCCCCAGTAAATCTCTGCCATGCAGTAAAACTCACTTCATTACTCACAGAAATACAGAAACAAATTGAACTTCCTCATTTTCTTGTAAATAATCATGCTTCCAGGCCAAAAGCTTGGCTCTTCACACATGCCCCCCTCAGGCCTGTCTTCACTGATGTATGCTGGCACACCCAGTATTCTTTATTGCAAGCTTCAACCCAAAAGTCATATAGTCATGTTGGCATGCTCTGCTAGAGTAAAAAGGCACCCTGTTTGACCTAATAAGTCCTGAGGAGAGGCTGGGCTCCTCAGCTCAAACACAGCCCTTGCAATATATTGATTTATGTTCAGGTTTATGGGTTTGTGACTCCTAATGTGTCATTCAGCTTATACAAATCTATATAGGTCTGTCCTAGAATATTTGTAAGACTTCTCTGGCTCATTAGTAGTGTACCTCAACATCTCATAGTATGTCTCCTTCCCATTCCTTCTCTCTCCTCTCATCTCCTCTCCTCTTTATAGTTTTAGTCCCAACTCCCTGTAGATGTTTTATTATGGTGCACTTCTACTACGGTGCACTCTGTCACACCCGGTGCAGTGGATGCTGTGGGAAGTTGGGATGGTGCAGTCTGACAATGATGAGTCAGGCAGCCCCATGCTTGCTGAGCTCAAGACACTCCACTATCCTCCTAGAAGGCAGCAGGCTCTGTCTGGGTGCTTACATTGCAAGAACTGTGTAACATTTGCAGAATCAGGAGTCCAATCTGCCATCAAAATGATCACACAAGCAGCTGGTCTCATGCCTGTCTGGTCAAACTAGACCAAACCTCTAAACCTTCTGAGGTTCGCCCATCACTAATAATTAATGTTTGACTTTGATAAAGCTGACATTTGGTTTATAAAGGCAGACTAATAAGCTCCAAGAAAGCTCAGAAATCCTATCAAGTAACGTGTTGCATCACAAATCTTAAAAATTACTCTAAAAATTAACATAATCTACTTCTGGGCACGTTAGTATATTAATGTGATTGGAAGCGTGACCTCTTTCTGCTAACTTTCCAAGTGACCCCAATAAATCTGTGTCATTTCTACTTATGTTAGAGATAACTATTTTTTACAGACCTGTAAAAATATAAGGTACAGGGAATGTAGATACAAAAAATACTGTATCTTCAGGACTTTAAAAATTTCTGTTACAGGCTTTTGTCTACATGAACATTTTTTGTATTTGATGAATAGCCAAAAGTTTACATGTTTTACACAACTGGTTTTGTCTGGGCTTTTTTCTTTGGCTTTCCACTTCTGAGGCAGATGTTATCTTTATGGTTAAAGAGGTTTGGGCCTCCCTCTGTGACATTTAAAGGGACCCAAAGCTTACTAATTTTAATTTCGGTGGCTGCAGCTAGCAAGTAGTGGGAGATACTGACCTTGAGATGACATGCATGGAAGGACAAAATGTAATGGGGACTTTGTCACATCTCTCTTGTCTTTGTTGGACAGTAGCTGTAATGTGCATCTATGTCTCTTAGATGTGTCATTTCCCTCCCCTGCCTTGTGGATGGACATCATCTGTATGACATGGATGATGCAGTAGAGGACAACATACTTAGTCACTTACACAAGGGGAAGAAAACAAAGAGGAGGAAGTAAATAAGATGAAATGAAAAGTAGGAAGCAATGTGTTTTCTGATATCTTCATGTTCCTTCAGCCTGACTCAGGGTGAAGGCTTTGCTTGCAATTCTTAATCTATTGGGAGCACAGAGCTAAAGCCAGATACAATATTAATGATAAACATTAGCCCTCACAAATTGCTAAATCTTTTCCCAGCTTTTGATGCTCACTCTTTAATACAGTGTTGTTTCTTTCTGTTCCTTATCTACTCCTTGCCTTCTGTGAGCACGGGAGCCCATCTTTCTTTGAATGATGGGTCTTCATCAGCATATGGTGATTGTTGCCCTCTTCATCAAATATCCTGGGTGTCTCAGTATGCCTTAAACATATCAAAGCAAATTTTCCTCATTCTCCATCTTCTGAAATGGCTGTTGAGTACTGTACAGTTTGTCCCAGCTCCTTCTGATCCAACAACAATTAACATACCAAGAAACATGGAACACAGACCCTAGAGAATATCTGTAAATTCTGAAAAAAATATGAACTAAGGGGTAGAGCAAGTAAAGGGAGTAATGGAGAATGATAAATTTGCAATAGGATGGAGTTATTAAGCTTCTTGTGAATATAAATTGAATTCATTAGGTGATATTGGGTCCAAATAATTGGAGAGAATTTTTAAAATGTTGACAGTCTCATCACACACGCAGACACAGACACACAGACACACACACAAAAACATTTTGGCAGGAGAAAGTCTGTTCAGCCTTAACTGCATTTTTCCTGATACGCTTTTCCCCCAGATGAGCTACTGGGGAAAAAGATAAATTTCTTCCTGCAGGTCTAGGCTACTCAAGCTGCAGGGAGTTGAAGGTGTGCATCTCCTTTTTAACATCTTGGATGTTCTCCAAATGTGCCAGGCCGACTTAGTGGCCATCTGTCTGAATTGACTGTGTTGTCCCTGGCTCAAATGACCACCCAGCCTGAGCTCTGCAAGGGGGGCTGCCTGCCTGTGGTTGGTTTCTTCCCCAAATAGCTCTGAAGTGTGGCTTGGTGTGTGCTTTAAGTAAAATTATGCTACTGTTCAGTTCTCCTCTTGATTAAAATGTATCTTTCAGCATTTAAGGGTGGGCAGTGGCTTCCTGGGATTAGAAAGGGAAGTGAACTGGCTGGAAAGCAGCAAGGAAAGAAGCTGTTTACAAGTAGTGTGAGGGCAGAGTAGCATGTGTTGCTGAAATCTGGGGCTTGGCTGCATTACTCAACTCCAGTTACAGATCTGCTAAATGCATTCTGAGTCCCATTTTCTTTCTTAATAGTACACACAAGGACGCTTTTACCAGAAGAGTGATTCATCTGCTGTGGTATCCCAGATAAATTTCAGGAGAGCAGGCTCCCTTGGGCTGACAGTGTATCATTTGCCTCAGGACAAATGCCCTCACAGCCTGTCAAGTTGGCTGAACAGAGGCTTCTTAAGAATTGGACTTTTTCAACATGTAAGATTTCACTCAGCATAACAATTTTTATTCCCGTAATAAATGTTTTGAACAGCTTTGGAAATCCTTTCATGGCTGTTGCAGGAGAGGCACCACCATCCACAGGAAGTACAAGTATTACAAACTCACAAGTACAACCACTACTTAACAGGTGTGTGTGAAACATGAGTGAGCCCACTGAGGTGCCTCGTCACTAATTTATAGACACTGAAAACTTGGTTGTTTTGAAGGCATGAATGTTGCAGTGGCTGTCAACTTAATGAACAAGAATTGTTCGCATCTCTGCTTCTGTTTCAAAAAGAAACAAGTTGATAAACCTATTGTAAGTCTTTTAAGGACCAATTTTTAAAGCAGTCAAAACATTGGCTTCTTGAGGAAGCCAATAGCTGATTTTAAAAGTTGGTGGGGTTTTCTTGTTTGTTTATTTTTGGTTTTAATAGATATATGTGCATGCTTGGAATATGAAAAGGAAGTATTTTCAACCTCCAGAGTCATTGGAGTGGACATTCTCTTACAAGTAGAGGCCAGGATTTCGAAGGTTTGGCCCAGGCTTTGATACAGACTTGTTTTCTGCCAGTAGCAATTAATATCATTCTCTTTTCTCTGTCAGATGAGTTGGATAACATTCTCAGTTGCACTGGAATCTAATCAATTTTTCTAAAACACCTAATGATCCTTGGATGTGAAACAGTATTTGATTCAGATACCGAATCTATAGTTTCTGAAATTTTTCTGTCTGTACACCTTTCTGCCTCAATATATTTGCATCTTAGCAGAAATAAAAACGAAAAGAAAAGAAAAGAAAAGAAAAGAAAAGAAAAGAAAAGAAAAGAAAAGAAAAGAAAAGAAAAGAAAAGAAAAGAAAAGAAAAGAAAAGAAAAGAAAATATTTTCAAGCTTAACTAATGAGCTTGAACTAGCTTTCATTCTGTCTTATTTCATCCTCACTAGTGCTGTGCCACACCTTCTGGCTTTTCTTCTTTTTTTTTCTCCTGGATATTAAGAAAATGCCCAGCTTATTTTAATGGTCATAGAATGAGAAAATGAAATATCACTTTTTTTAGATGTAAATTAGTTATTTTCTTATGCTGAAGAAGCAGCTTTTTTGATGGCAGTGGCTTGTGTTGTATTTATGTTCCTCCACTGATCTCATCAGGGTGCCAGATGAGCCATCCTTACAGGGCCTGAACCAGCTGGGTCCAATATTA
The DNA here is from genome assembly GCF_026979565.1 of Vidua chalybeata. Taxonomy (NCBI): domain Eukaryota; kingdom Metazoa; phylum Chordata; class Aves; order Passeriformes; family Viduidae; genus Vidua; species Vidua chalybeata. The sequence continues at coordinate 143,306,901 of NC_071530.1, forward strand.
ATGAGGAAAGGGACCTGTTAATTGTAGCAAGTGGTTCAGAGACCAGTGCTTCAAAGCCAATTCAGCCAGACAAGACTGAGTCTCTCTGTGCACTGTTTTTCACATGATCTTTTATAATCTTTTGAAGAAAAATTCTATAGAATTTTCAATGAAGGAGTTATTTTTGCCATTAAGGACAAGCACTGTGAGCTGCCATCTTCCTCTTATGAGAGAAGACTGAATGATTAACCAGGGTTATCCTATCAAATGATGGTTTATTTTATTTTCCAGCAATAAGGTGAATTGAATCTAGACCAGAGCACGGGGGATTTTCAATTATTTGCTGTGAGCCAGTCTTCTCCAGCTTGGACTTGGTGGTTTTTAACTCTCTAAGGGAAAATATCTCTCTGCTAAAAGTCTATTTTGCTGTAAATTGCAAGGCTTAAACTGACATTCTGGTGGGTATTGCAGTGAACTTCTTGGTCTCTTGGGCTTGCTATTTGATACTTCTAATTTTGCTTCTTTTATTCTGAGAAATATATGATGGTCATGTGAACTTTTAAACTTTTGCTCAGTCACAGTGTAGAAACTTATGGTTCTCAGATGTGCAAGCCATTTCTCCTCTCTAATGTCTGGTAGAGCACTCACTAGCTACTGGTTTTGAGGGAAAGATCTTTGGCACCAGATAGGTCCTAGGAAAGAATTTTGGCATAAAGTCTTTTTGTTGTAAGCTAGAAAGTAATTAACTAGGAACTGTTGTCAGCAATGCCTGTTGCAGCCCACCAAAGGGAGGTTTCTGTGAAGAAGATCTCTGTCATCATGGGACTCTCCTTTAGCAGTTCCAGCTATGAAGACAGCAGGGTGCTCGTTGTTGCAAGTCGCTGTGGGGGTATGAAAAAGGGAATATCTTCTGAGCAATTTCCAGTCTTTGTTCAAAAGTTGACCAAGTATTTTCTTCTCAGACATTATTTCACAGAGAAGGAAGTAATGGATCAAATATTTCTAAGAGAAGGATGCAAGCACACTTAAAATATTTTTGAGTATTTTTCAAATTAATCAGTAATTTAGTTTACTCTCTGGGATTTATAAAAAATAAGATAGGAAAGGAAATAATAATTTCAAAAGGTGCTTATTTTGTGTGTTTTGTTTTATTTAAGCATGTATGTAAATTTGGTTATCCTTTTCACAAATGAAAACATTATGTGAAGGATGTTCTGATCTCAGAAGAGATTGTAAGATACCATTAGAAGTTATTTGGTCAGTTACATTTTCTGAGGTTTCTTAAAATCCACAACTATGATTAACCTCAGTAAGAATCCTTTCCTTTACATCTGTAGTAGTGCTCACTTTAGTCTTTTTATAGCTTAGGTTTACTGACTTTGTCAATTCACTGGCAGTTTTCTTTGTGTAGAGTGCACACTAAATATTAGTTTAGAATAAGAAACTTTAATGATTTTATAGTTTTTGTTAGGAACTTATGGTTGTGAGCTAATAATATCTTAGTTCAAAACTGTCATTTCTATCTCTGTCATCACTTGCCCTCTGGAGTTTATATCTGTGTTTTATAAGTCAGTGTTCAGGATCTTTATTTTTATGTAGCCTTTTGCCCAGTCTAGCCAGGATTATTTGTATACAAATGAATATTGTTTGACATTATGTACCCACTTCCACTGATCTTTGGACAGGAACACTTAGAACATTATCAATATTACATTTCACATATAATCATCAGCTAGTTGAATCTGGCAGATAAAAATGTTTGGTTCCATTATGTCATCCCATTCTTGCTTCATTGGTCAACATGTCATTTATAGCTGTGGTAAAATTAGTTCAAAGCATGAAGAACTTCAACAACCCATGTTCTCTGGTTATCAAGTATTGATAAAGGAATCAAAATGGACACAGCTTTCAGCTGAAAATCTGTCACATGATGGAAGCTTGTAAAAGTTTCCTGAGGTTTTCAACTTTGTGATTCCTGTTGTAGGCAGGAGCTGGGACTTACCAAAGAATTTTTGGACAGAGCAACTGCATCAAAGATTCTGCAATCTTTGCATCAGGGCAATGTGCTTTTTCTTCACATCTATGAAGAAATTTCCATGAAAGACATTGTGATTAATGACTACAAATCTGAAAGAGATCCTGAATTACACCAAACTCCAAGGTTTGGTGTAACTCAGATTCATGGACAAGGTGACATGAGACAGAAGTATTAAAATGAATGGAATCTTTCCTGTGTTGTGGCTTCCCAGCTGTTTCACAGCTTTTGGAATCAACCACATTACACCTTGAATAGCAGATTTACATCTGCAAAAGATCACTTTCTGTCAAGTAACTGTGCTCTTATACAAAGTGGCCATTTCAACCTTGTTCCTTCAGTTTGTCTGCTCTGTGATCAATATCACAGTCTAGACCTGGATGACTGCAGAATCTGATTGCAGCTTAATTTCCCACAAGAGTAGCTAGACCTGCTGAAACAGCTTGAATATGCAGCACTGAAAAAGCAGGCTGAGTGACAAATGTCCTCACACCATATTGGGAAGCCCAATTAGCAGAGTGCATCTTGCTGTGTTTTCTCCCTATTGCATTTTGGAAGGATTAAGTTCTGGGACAGTCATTGTTAAGTAAAAGAAAATAACATTGGAATCCACTAATGAATAATTAAAAATCCACTACTGAATAAAGGAAACAGTAAAAGTGCATGTGGTTTTTAAAAAAATTCTTCAGTTTATATATAAGATTTGCCTTAAATAAGATTTGTATATATAAGATTTGTATATAAGATTTGCCTTAAATACTTGTGGATAAAGTGGCAGTATGTTAAACTCTTAGCATCCTCTAAGGACTTTTACCCAATTCTTTGCTAGGTTTAACTGGGACAGTGGAAAAAATTATCTTCCCTACCAATCCTTTTCACAGTCACTGTCAGATGGTACTGTCCCCGCAGTGTGGTTGGAGGTGCATCCCATCTACGAAGTTTAGAGCCTGCAGGCAAAAAGCACCGATGAGAACAGTAAGCTCGTTATTAGGTTTGACTGTGTGCACTGGCTAATGAGGATGGGTAACTTCATTTTGGGTGGCATCTGCTTTTCCTAATGCCAGCAGAGTCCCTGTCTGCTCTGCCTGTGAACTGTCTCCTGTAAGGCTTCACTTTGAGGCTCATCTTAGGTCGAGCCTCAGTCAACACCAGTTGACATTAAACTGGTGGGCTATAATTTGCAGTGCTTTAAAGATGCTTCATTGTTATGTCTATCCTTGCTGCAGAAGTGCTGACTCTGGTAGAGAGTCAGAAGGGAAAACTTGGGGCCAGTGATTGCATCCACTGTCAAAAGTTAAGCCACTGGCATATGTGAGTCAGTGAGAGACCTCTTGGTCTGGTTTGCCAAATGAAGTGATCTTGTCCCTCCAGAGAGGTTTTGATGGATGAAGGGGAAGGTATCAGAAGCTTCTTTTCCCTGGACAGGCAGCCAGGAAGGGAAGGGGAGAACAGAAGTGTGCCAGGGGACGTGATCAAATGACTCACCTCTATTAGGTAATGCCTTAGCTCCCTTCAGCAGCAAATACAAGCCAGAGTAACCTCAGGGTTTACGCAGAAGATTCAGCTGCACAGCTTATTCCACTATGGGCACTCTTGGCTGAACTAATTTCTAGGACTCATCTTTCAGTTCTCGTGCCAGCTACCACTGTTGAAGGTAACAAAGAACCTTTGTATTACTTTACCTTTTATGCTGAGACCTAACTAATTCAGCTGTGGAGGTGTCAGTGAAAACAAGAGCAAATAAAGAAAATGGATGTGGGGAAGGAAGGGAAGTATCGAAGACAAAGGGCTTGGGTACCTCCCAATTGGGGATCACTCATACAATGGGCCATTAAAATTTAGCTGAGTCGAGTATATTGTTTTTAATTTGTATTCCCATAACATACTCTGTTATGGAGGGTGTATGCAGCAAATGCATATTAATGATGTTACACATTTGCATATTATAGATCCATAATACCAAGGGTGTAGTAAAAATCTTTATTAAAAGTGGTGACTATGCAGCAGTCAATTTTCTCTGTATCTCAACCATTTTAATGTTTTTTTTTTTGCGCACACACACACACACACACACACACACAGAGCCACCGTACAACTGAAAGCTATACTACATTAAGGGACTAATGACCTGCAAAATTCCATTTATAAAAGATGAAGAAATGTTAGATTTATATGGGGAATCATCAAATTATCTCTTCTTTTGGAAGGTTTCCAGTTCTTTGTTCTTTTGTTCTAAGATTTTTAAACCAATAACCTGACAAATGCAATGTTGTTAAAATATATTATTTTTAATCCACTTCATATTTAGTGCCAGGGGAAGATTATCCTGAATATAGTTTTCAGGCTAGTTTGTATGGCTGGGATACATGTTTCTGCAACTCAACATTTTAACATGAAAAGTAGCCCCATCTGGGCTAGCTGTGGATTTAGTTAGCAGTCCTTAACTAAGGAAAGCTTTAGTAGTTACTTCAGCATGTATGAACAGACATATCCTTTTCTGGATTACACTTTGAACAAAATATGGCAAGTTTGCCTCCCATCACTGCTGTTTGTGGATGTTGCTACTGATTCAAGAGAACTTAGAAATGCGGTAAAAAAGGGAGTATCCTTGTCAGTTATACTACAATATGAGCAAAAATCTTGGTTGCCACATATTAGTCTTGATGAAGGAAGGTTTTTTTATATAAGAGTTGAAATTGTGGCCCAGATTCATAGAACCATAGAACAGCTTAGGTTGGAAAGATCATTTAGTTCCAAACCTCTGTCATGGGATACCTTCCACTAGGCCAGGTTTCTTAGAGCTTCACTAAAAACCTTTGAAGTTCTCTGTAAAGACTAAAGGCCAGGGACAGGCAAATATTTCCACTCCGTTTTGAATGGGGTTTTGTGCACTGAGGAATCACTTGTAGCTGTTTCTCACTAGAATAGAATCATTGCAAAAATGGGGAATAGTGGACTCCAAGCTCATGGTGAAAGAGGTGGATTTTGGGAGGTGTGGCTGACTGCAAGAGGCTTCTTTGTCAGAGGGCCTCACACAGTTTCCCATCAGCTGGTTTTTGTATGCACAGGCGATGAGAATTAAATGGTTTCTGGGACAATACTGGGCCTGGACATGAAGTGTTTAACTCATTCCATCCCATCTTCTCTTTCCTAAAGAAGATGCCATCTCTGATGGACCAGAAGGAGCAGGAGATGTGTAGTTCCATGATGCAGGTTGATTTTTTTCTCACTGTAGCTTCCTGCCCTCATCTCTGTCACAGTGCAGCAGGTACCTCACAGGTCCACTGCCTCTGTGCTTTGCTGCACAGAGATTAAAAGCCCCAGCTGTCTTCCACTGCTGTTCACAGGTCTTACCATTGACTACACTGTGTGCTGGAGCATATCCTAATTTATAGAAACTAAATGATCTTTACAAATCTAAAAAGGCTAAAGTAATGTGCTGCTCAATGGCTGTATATCCTCAGTGATAATTTCTTTAAGAGCAACAAATCAGACATTTGAGAAAACAATTTTTCATTCTTCAGATACTGTCTGACTTTACAAGTAAGATTTCTATTTTCAGCTTATGCATATATCATCATCTCCTGTTTATTAAAGGATAATAAAAGTGAAACACTATAGGCTAAAAGCAGGTAACGTTCTATATTTTAAGTTAATATATCTTCCCTACTTTGCATTTATTTTTTAAAATCTACAGGAGTGTTTCTATAAAGCTTTCAGATTTAATTTTAATCTGAAAAACAAAGAAAATTAAGAAAAACAATGAAAACCAAAAATTGCATTGTCCTTGGTGAGGAAGGATATCTCCCCTGTGTCCTGTGTGCCTGCAGCAGTTGTCCATGACTTTCCATTCCTTGGGATATCTGCAGGTATATTCAATGTACTATAGAGATGTCAGAGCAGAATTGTGTCAGTGAATTCTGTCCATCCATCTGCCCTGTATAAGGTTTATGTGAGGGTTAAGGTTTAAATGTCAGGGCAGTGACCAAAAAGTCATCCCATATATATATGGACTTATAATTGTGTGATGTGAGGACTGAAATAGCAAAATCCACCTTGGTTTAAATTTTATTTTCACTCGAAAATATTTTTCCATTGCTGTAATCCAGATGATTTTTTTGTGAGTGAAACTAATTGGGGCAGAATAAATATTATGAGTGGCTAGAAAAGAAATGGGGAAAATGAGTATAGTTTTTCAGGGAAATTTAGAGGATGCAGTGTGTTATTAGCCTTCCTGACAATCTGCTGGAGGCACATACTTTACATCCTGACTTAGTTTTATTCAGTCCCATAGGGATTCTTGAACAAAATGTGGAAGCAAAAAGAGAAGAGTCAAGACCTCACTATTTTTTCCTTAGTCACTTGAAGGACCAGTTGCCCCATCCTAGTCCCTTTAGACCTGAAGGGAGTTTTACCAGTGACGTTAATGGGAACAGATCTGGCCTAGTAGCTGACTATTTTGGAATTACTTCTGTCACCCTTACTGCATTGTTGCCGAGAGTACAGAACATCCTTGCCTTCTGTTTTTCACTCCTTACTATTTCCTTAGAATACTTAGGCAGAGAGTGACTGTAAATGCTTAACCTTTGTTAATGGCAAATGTTCAGCTGAGTTTGGCTGCCTCCCTCTATTTCCTTGTGGACACTGATTTAAGAATCCATCCAAAACATTTGTTCAGAAGGATATGACTAACATGAGAATCTGTCACTGTGTAAACACAGCAACCAAAAACTATTTGGCAGTGGTTTGGATCTGCTGGCTAATAACTGGGTATTTACATTTGATTTAACAGCACCAGTTGTAATGATCTAATGTTGCTTAGTTTTTGTTTTTTTTTTTTTTTTTGTGGATAGCTCATCAGATTTTTTTTCATTTTACAATGATTCAGCATAATAATATGAGAGATAAAGAACATATAAAGAAAAGTACATATTTCAGTAAGTAATATAAAATTTCAGTTAGGATCACATTAGGAATTATATGCTGAGCTCACACCAGAAGAGCAACGCCTACATTTACTGGAAACATTGCAGAAAGAGTGAGTGAAGTCATTGAAAATAAATTGCCATTCCCTTCCTAAATAGGCTTGGGCTGGAAAATGGTCCTCTGGGTTGTGACCAGATTTAGCCTTAACAGCCAGTTTCCCCTAGAGAAACTGAGTAAATTCCCTTGGGAAACCAATCTGAAAAAATATGGATGAGAATTTTTGAAAAGAGGAGTGATACATGAATATAACACAGTCAAAAATATATCAAAAGCCATAAACTCTTTTCCATTGTTTAGACAGTTTCAGAAGAGCACATTCATCTACTAATGCTTTTATCACTGCAGCAGGTATAAAGTTACACTGATCCAACTGTGTCAAAAGTTATGTGAACAACACCTATATCAGTCCCTGACTGAAATACACATTATTCCCTATCAGGAAAACTATAAAGACTGTGAAACCTTAATGATACAGATCCAAGTACATATTGATAAGCTTGAAGGACATATGACTTTATTAACTTGTGTACCTTCTACTGACATTGTTTTCAGAGTGTTGTAAAAGAGTAGGAAAATATTGTGCAATAGTTAGTATGAACAAATTTGCTTTTGATTCTCCTACTAAAAAACTCCTACTACTAAAGAGGTTGTGAACATGTCTGAGGACAAGATCTTTTCCTGCCCACTTGAGCAGTACCCAGTTATTTTGTTTGCAAAAAGAAGAAAAATTCTCATTTCTCCCCACACACATGCCTCAGATCACCCCAACAGATCTGAGATATGGAAAGTAAAATAATGTGGTCTGAGAACCACAGGAATGACAGACTTTTCCATGAGCTTTCTAAATCTAATAATGGCAAAGATGATTCTGTGCACAGAACCATCACCATGGATAGTCCTCCTGGTGCTCAGTACCTTCAGCTTTTCACATTTTTAATCCTTTATTTTGTTCTTTGATAGCTGATGAAAAAAAAAATTCTGAGAAATATATTTTCAGCTTAGGTTAGATCTCACCCTGGCACTTAACACTTCTGTGCAGTACATTTCTTCTTCTAAATCTTTCATTTCACACTGACAAACATTTTAGCTAGAAAGCTGCAAGATGCTATGATAGAATCATAGAAATTAGGAGTCATCAAATCTATCCTTGTGCCTTAGGGCAGGAGAAAGTAAAGACATGACCAGAAAATAGCAATACTATGCTACACAAATGTTTATCTTTACCAGCGAGGTAACTGCAACAGTATATAGATCTTGTTTGTTTGTTGATTTTGCTTTTTTTTTTTTTTTCCTTTCTGACAATTCACTCTAAAAATTAAAATCTGCTATATATTTTTTTCTATGATTTTTTAAAAAAATATTTTACTTCAGTTTATAATCCTTGCTTCCTTCATGGATCACCAAGAGGACAGCTATAGCTTCTGGGCTCAGCTGCCACTTACAATGTCTAGACCCTTCCATGCCCAAGAAATAATGACAGGCCTCTGTTTTGGAGACTTCAATATTTCTAACATTAACAGGAGTTAATGTAGAGAGAAAGTGAGGAGAGGAATTTGGTAGAGAGAAAGTGAGGAGAGGAATACAGCATACTCATACCCTAGTGTGAAACGTATTTTTCCTTGAAATCCCTGTCTCTCTGTCTTTTCTTGGTGGAGCTGGTCAAATAATCTAGTGACAATGAGTCCTTTTTGCCAATGTCACCTTTTTATTATTTCTCCAAGCACTGTGATGGCAATAAAAGACTGCTTCAGAAAGAAAAATATTCTCAAGATCTTGCCCTGCAGTGCTCTGGAGATGTGATCAACTTTCCATAGATATAGACAGCTCCAAACTCATTCAAAGCAAGGGCCCTGAGACTAGCTGGTAGATTTTGGATGTTTTCCAAGGCAAAAATGAAACAGAAGCATCTGGATGTTCTGCATGCACACTGCAGTAGCAGTGGGCTGTCATTCCCAGAGGCTGGACATGCCTTTCATCCTGTCCTTAATAGCACTTCCCAAAGAGGTGGCTTTATCTCCCACCTCATTCCTCTTCCCAGCCTGAGCAGTGAATGTTCTTACCCTCCCATCTGGAGGCTCTGCTGCTCCCTGGCATTGCAGATAAACAGGCATAGCACTTCCACCGTGGTAGTTAACCTGGTTAGAGCAGGTTGGGGACTGCCTGTGAGAGCTTCTCCACCAATAAATCAGATGGGTGGTAAATATTTCCAGTTTGGATGCAGTGATGAACAGCTGTGGGGAGTAAATGTCTCAGCTGGAGCAGCTGGAGCTGAAAGAGGATGTGTGACTATGTCCTGAGACAGCCAGTCAGTCTCAGACAGCTACGTAACAGGAGCAACTGAGCTGTGCTTATACAATTTCCAGGCACTTAAACAAAAGTATTACCCCAAAACCTGCCTCAGTCACCATTAAAATACTAGAGCATCTTGCCATCTGTTCCCCAATTAGAAAACAAACATGTCTAATTAACATGTCTTTATTTTCTGGTCTCAGATACCCAGAAAAAGTAAAAGAAGTCTTAGAAGCTGATTGTAGAGAGGAGCTCTAAATACACTGTTGCAAATACAAAATTACTCCCTTAAATATATATATATATATATAAAGCTTAAAATTTCGCAAGACCCAGTCACAATGCCAAGAAGAACAGCTCTAGTAAATCGTAACGTGCAAAAATAAATCCAGAGGAGTCTTTTTCAGAAAAACCTAAGAAACAAAATAATCAAGAACCCCATGTGCAAAAACTACACCTGTAGAGGGTGAAGGGTCCTTATTATACTCTGTTACCAATTTATTTCAAGCTTTGGATGAAAGTATCTTGAACAAGGGTAACAGCTGATAAACATTTACCTCATTTAATTTATTAATATTTGTGGTGGACTTTTTTTTGTAATATTACAGGCCATGTGTATGATTTCCAAAAAAATCAATAGGTTACTATGCTTCCAGTTCTATATTGAAGACTTTCTGAAGTCCGAAACGTTTCTCAAACCCCCTCAACTGCTATAGACAGAGGCTGCAAGCCAGCTGGTAACATCAGTCTGATACAACCTATTAGAGAGGATTCCTTTCTAGCTGCCAATCATTTTTTTCTTATCTTTAATGAACCCCTGTTCAATACTCTGCATTATGTGCCTGTTTTGAATGTTTGTTTGTTTGTTTTTTTGTTTCCTGAAGAGAAGCTAATTTCATGAATGAAGTAGGGGGAAAAAAACAACAAGACAAACCAAACAAACCAGAGGTGGTTTGGTTTGGTTTTGTTGTAGTTAAAGACAAAAAAAAAAAAAATAAAGGTAGAGAAGTGGTTTATTGAAATTTCTAATGCTTCATGGTTCAGAGTAAAGGTGTTAACTTTTAGAAACACTTAACACTTGTTTCATGGCCAGGCTTTGGCAGTGCCCGCAAGAGCAGCCCACATTTTCACTCAATGCATTTGTTTATGTGTCAGTCTGCTATAAAGCAAATCTCTGCAAAACCCTCTGAAAAACTTCTGGTTCTCCTTCAGAGCTCTTTATAGAAAGGATGACAATCATCTACCACTATCAGTTTCTGCTTTAAGCCCAGTGGCAGAGGCAGATCTCAGGTTTCCAACCCCCCAGTGATTTGTGTGGGTGTCAGCATTTTTCTGTGCAGTAGAAAGTCCACAAAGTCTATCCTTTTCCCTCATTTGATAATTTAAAATCTTGGAAAACTACATTTTTAGGAAATACACAAAGGGAATATAGATGCCATTTCAAGGCATGTAATAAAAATTCAGATTTAAGTCTGTCTAAGTGATCTTAATTCAACTCTATTATGCATATTGATACAATAATAAAAAAAGTCTTTACACCTCATTTTTTTTTTCATGCCAAAGATTGTGTGATGTTCATTACATAAAATGTGTATGCTCAGGACCATATAGCAAAAGAAGAATCCTTAGAAGAGATACAGGTCAAAGGACTGGGACATGGAATAAGGAGGAGACATACAAAATATTAACCACCTGATTGGGGTAGATGTTTCAAGAAATGGAAAGATATAAATAGAAGGAAAATAGGCATTGTGTGCTAAAGACATACCACTGTGCACGCATATCTCTCTGCTCCTCTTCTTGATTCTCTCTGCATGGGAGGTGATTTTACAGCAGATGTAATTGCTGTTTCCTGGTGACTCCGGCATTTGCTCTCCCACACCACATTTGCAGATACAAGCCCTTCAATTCAGCATTCACTTTCTGTTTCAGAAGGCACTTCAAATGAAGATTTACATTCAAAAGCATGATGAAACAAATAGGGACAGTTTTCTTTAGCATTATTTGTGTAAAATATTGCCACAGGGACAGAAAAATTACCTTGATCATGAAATAATGTCTGAGATGGATTATATCACACAGTTCTCTCCCTTTGGCAATGTTTTATTGATGCTCCCTTGAAAACCAGTCAGAATTTACATCCTCTATGTGCATTCATATACACATATTATATTCAATTGTCTGTCTTTAACACAGAATATATTTTTAAACCTGTAAAATTATGGATATAATTTTGCATCTGCATTTAGCTGATGTAATTTAGGTCCCTGGAACAGGTAGCAAGACTGCACTCTAAATTACTGAGATATAAGATACATTAGGTGAAAAAATACCTCACTGATGTCATACCATATATTTAATATATTTCGGAAAGCAGAGATTGCTCTCCTGTATCGTTTGATACCAGGAGAAAAAAAAATATCATTCTTGCTAATAAAATTTCAGTGATGCTACATTCTCTGTGTCCCAGCCCTACAATGTCACAAAATTGGTACCTCTTGCCTCTTATGGTTCTTACTAAAAATTAAATCTCTTCATGACATAAAGCAGAAACTTCCAAGAACCACACTGTGCTTTGTGTTCCCCTAATGGAAAGGAGATATCAGGAGCAAAAGAAAATTAATTGAAGCACTCTGCTTTCTCGGTTATTCTTGGGCACCAGAGTAGCCCTTTGTGTGTGTGGATACCCAGGCAGAACATTCCTGAGGCTGCTGTAATTTATGCAAGGTATTGGACTGACATCTGGCTGTCTCCAGACTCCAGGGGAAGATATAAGTGGCTTAAAGCCAGTTTTGCCTGTTCTAGTGATGAGAGCAGCTCAGAAAAATCAGAAAATCTGGCACTTAAGCATACAAATTATAATAATAATATTTTGGGGCAGAGGAAAAAATAGATGCCAGGCTGAGCAAATGTGGCCCAGTAGTGATGCACAAAAAAACCCCATCTGCTGGAGGCTTTGCAAGCCTTTAGGACTTACACTTCTGGGTTCATAGATTTTTAATAAAATACATAGATCATCAGGGCAAGATCAGAGACTGATAACTCAACTGTGACTTGTATTTTGATTTCTTTTTAAAGCCTGGCATTTCCAAATACTAACAGTAAGGTTTCTGTTTTCTTTCACAAATCTGCTTTACTTTACTGTTTGGATTATAAAACAGGAATGAAAAGGGACTGGTGGGATAGTTCTGTACTCCTACCTCCATCTTTCTGTGTGCTGACATTTCAGGATAAACTGTCTTTCCAGAAAACTGCAACAAGAAACATTGCAGTTAGAATATGCTGATTTTTGATGTTCACTAAATGCACAGAAGGTATGTTGTATGGAATTCCTTCCATCTCAAAACCTCTCTTTTTGGCCATTGACACATGCCACTAACATAACTTACACATATTTTGTGGTTTTGCTCTGTGAAGGAAGTATTAAGCTTTGAAAAACTGTAATAAATTTGTTTGGTTTTGATAGAGATTGGCTGCCTGAATGCTACCATTTTTATCAGCTATAAATCACTCCACCAGCTGTGGGACGAACAGCCTTTCATAGTAAATTTTGATTTAAACTGCATAAATCATTTGCAATGATTCCTTCAAGAGGTGTCAGTTCTTTCTCCTGTGTAAATTTGTCTGAAAACTCATTTTCTAATGAATTGTATCATTCTTACTCTGGAGAGTGTTCACAAATAATGCCCTGCAAAATGCTTGAAATTTTAGGTAGGCTGGTTACCAACTTACCCCTGTGGTGTTTTTTTGTGGTGGCTTTAGGATGGCCAGCTGCAGCAGTACAAAGCAAGACTATGTTTGAAATGCAATATTAATGTCACTGTCAGAGCTTTTTGGACCAGCCCAAAATGTGGATCCTGGTTATCTTGTGCTAACAAACCACTCACGAATAGAGACAAGTGAGTGGTCATTTGTCCAACAAGGGGACAGTGACAAAACTTTGTGACTGGGGCTCATCAACCCTTTCTGGGGACAGAGGGAACCACACTGGGCTTTTGCCTTGTGGGAAACTATACAGTCATCGAGAAAGCAGTGTCAACTCCATTTTTCTGAAAAGGACCTAACTGCGCAATGATTGAGTGGTCAAGACTACAACAAGGTCATGATAAAGGCTATACTTAATCCTAAATTCTAATCCAGTATTGGAAAACTGTGCTCTCCTTTAACTTAAACAAAGGTTATTGGAAATATCTTTTCAATTAATACTGGTGAGACTGGTCCAGCTTTTGCTGCCATTCAGTTTAATATTTCCTAATCTTTCTATGTTCTCCTTTCTGTAGTGTCCGTCATAGACTTTTCCTATCCCGGGGTGAAAATAATTGAGCAGTCAGCAGAACTATCAATATCAGAGTTAACCTCTTTTCTGTGGTAAAATGGCATTGTGTTAATCTCCCTAAAAGAGAGTCCCCTCCCTCAGAGTGTTTGACGATGGTATTTAGTGAGATATATTCTCAGTGACCCTCTGAGGACCTTTGTGGCATACTGGCCATATCTGTTTGAGGAGAAATAGAGAAATGTTTTCAGATAGAAAAAAGAGGGAATTTCTCTTTTTTAATTTTCTTAATTCTTTCTGAAACTAAATGGAAACCAAAGCTATTCCCTGAAATTAAACTCTGAAAAAAATTCTATGTTCTAACCCAGACACCGTGCGTTACCATGTACCAACCTGAGAAATACCATTGGTGAGTGGTACCTGCCCTACTGACAGCTAACCCCAGAGAGCAGTTTTCCTCACTGTGGAAGAGGCACAGATAAGTCTCTTAAGGTAGATAAAGTAGATAAAACACTTGAATCCAATCTTCCACCTCCCTGTTGTGCTACTGGTAGGTTTAATCTCAATCTCCTGACTCCTGGATCAGTACAGTTCACTTTTTTGTCTGCAGTGAAAGGCTCTCCCTGATAGACTCGTCCTGGAACTGTACTGTCCTCACAATTTGTCGAGATGATAAAGCCTGATTTTGACAATTCTGCTCTGCCCTTCTACACCTTTGAGCAGCACAGATAGTTACTGATCCTGGCATGCTTCCATAGAACTGACACTTTTGGGTCTGGGATTGGGCTTTTTGTATGACATTAGAAAAGGAGCCCCTTGCATCTGCTCTGCTGAGAGGTGTAAAACCATCATCATCATTCTTAGAACAAATACCTTTTTTTCCCCTGAGCCTGCTTGGATAACCTTGTACTGAGTAGTTTACTACAGCTTTTCATGTGGATGTCACTCTCACAAAAACAAGGGTCGAATAGGAAGATGATTATTTATGCACCTCTTTACACCAATCTCTCCCCATGAGAAGACAGGACTTTTCCTGCCCAGAATCTCAGTCAGTGCTTAGAAGACTGGCATTATGCCTGCCATTGTTGAAGGGTTAACCTGACTATGAGAATCATCCTTCATGTCACACAGCACTGCTAAATATATCTGTTATTTGAGTTCATTAGATTTGCCAAATATCTAGATGTTTCCGTGACTCCTAGCTCTACAACATCCCTTTGTCAGGATGACTCATTAATTCATGAAGTCTTTTCAGCTACGTCAGTGTTTTTCATTATTTACTGACCATCAAGCTTTTCTCTTTTCAAAATTTTGCTTCCTTCCTTCCCCTGCATCATTGTCTTAGAGAAAAAAATCCAGTTTTACCCAAAACCAAAATTACAAAGAGACGAATAAATAACACAACAGTGGCTGGTTGCACAGTTTTTAAGAAGCAGGGTGCTTTACAGACCCGCACAATGGCAGGGTCATAAAGAAAAGCCAAGCACGTTCCTTTGTGGCTGGTGGGGAGACTTTTTTACGGAATAAGAAAAACAGCTGTGAGGTTTTCCAAAGTCACTGTCAGAACTTTGTTTTCACAAAGAGGAAAGAGAGAGAAAAAGAGACTTCCAGGGAAAACATGAAAAGACACCACTTAAGGAGCAAGTGTTTCATGATAGGTCAGAACAGAGTAACTCAGCAGAAAAAGAACTGTGACAAGGCAAAACATTAGCATAAAAAGTGTTCAATATTTTTCCAATCACAACCATTCTTCTGCTTAACTGATGCTGGCAAACAACCCTGCTGTAACCTTTTAGGTATAGAGGATCAATGAACAATTAATGGTGCCACTGGATACACTGTGATGCACAAAATAACTTATATTATATTCCCAGAATGGCTGTAACTCCTGCTTCCCTTAGTGCTGGAATCAGGAGTTCCCTATTCTGCTTATCTCTGTAAAGTAGAATAAAAACTTGGATCAAATCTAGATGTCAGCACTTGAGGTCATTGTGAACTGAAAGATCCAAGGGCACACCCAGTGTTAAAAGAAACATATTGATTTGGTCTCTGAATATTTTTTTTGGTCCAGCATGATGCACATGCTAAGCAAATCAGGAATGACTAATGGGGTTAAATGTGATCATCACCATATCAAATATCAGCTCAGAGTTGCCCTTTCTGCACTAATCAGATTTCACAGTATTAGGAGCAGAATTTGTTTTAATTTTGTCTTTATCCCTTGAGATACATACCTGAGTTAGACATGACAGTTGGAGCCATGAAGTTGAATCCTGTGTCTCACAATCAAAATTTGGTGCTTTAGCCACAGCTTAAGCTAATATGAGGTAGCTGTAAATACCAGTCACTTAATGTCTATGAATCTATCATTATATGAAGAGAAATGAGAAGCTAAATGCTTCCTAATTTCTTGTTGACAAGATTGATCAGTTAGAAACTAACTAGATGTACCAAGCAACATACAGCCAAGAGAGAAATAGACCTGAGCTATAAACCAGTTCACAGCTCTGGCTTTTGGGCTGACCCACGAATAGAGCAAAAATTTAAGCAGACAAGCATGCCATAATAAATACCATTTTCCAGGCCTGGGCTATTAGCAGCTCACAGTCAGCAACAGCCCAGTGTCTCCCTGCTGGTCTGTACTTAACAGAGGCTTCCCCCACTGCCATCCCAGCCAGGATATATGAGGACAGGATAAGGAAATAGGGGTCAGCTTAGGAGGCAAGGGTCTGTGCAAGCATATGCCAGATTTCTGAAGATGGAGGCCATGATGTGTACTAGACACATGTTTTCATCCCTGCCTCCTACTGATCCCAACTGCTGATGCAGTTGTTCCTTAATGCTGAAAACTAGGATGTAAAAGGACAGCTCAAATTCACTGCTGTTTTGACCATGCAGTTTTGAACACTAACAAAGAGAGGAGAATACTGTGCTGCTGCAAGTTTGGGAGGGCAATAGTTAATCGTACGGTCAAAATTTCTCTAAAATCAGTTGCTATGTCTGAAATGCTATTTTAGTGCTTTAAACTTCAGGCGAACTTCCAGCACAGACACTCCTATATCCCAGAAGGCTGATTTAAGTGCATATATGTTTAAAGCCTGGAGAAATGGCATTTAGTTCACTGTGCCCTGGATCTATTGCATAAAGGATTAGGAATTTTATCCTCAAAACTGCTACTGCTCTTCACCCATAAGCAAACTTTTTTGACATTGGTGAGTTTATCTTGGTCTAACAAATTTCTTACTTTCTGGAGAAATGACGAAACTGCACAATATTTAGCACGGACTATAAATGTATAAAGTACTACTCAGTCTTCTCTCAGCCCATTCTCAGGATCTCATCCAATTTAAAAAATAACTAGAGTATCTTCAAAAAAGCCTAGGTGACCCTGAGACCTAAATTAAATTAACTCCCAACAGCCATCTAGGTTCATGGCTGGCTCAGACTTTCATTGCAATGTAAATTCTTAAATATTTTAATTACAACTGAGAAGGAGGACCTTAAGTCACTTAGTTTCTTCTGAAAATTTTATCTGGGAACTGATGAACAACATCTAAATTATAAGTCTGCACATACATCCTTAAATGGGATCACACTTAAGCCACTTTTTTTTTTCCATAAAAACAAAAAGAATTGACAGATCAATTCAACAAGGGAAAAAAGGGGAAAAAACCCAGCTACATCTCTTCTGGGTGGTGAATAAAAACTGGCATCAAGGATCCCTAAGGATTCCTAAATCTACTGGCATGATACAGAAGGATGGAGTGGCTGGTGTCACAGTCTCTGGAATCCAGCTGCCTTTTGGCAAGATTGGTTTACAGTTGATATTGGAATTTTTTTCTCTGTGATCAATATCTCTTTGCTGCTCACTTGCATCCTGGCACTTTGAGCTTAGCTTGATAATACTCAAGGAACCTTTTGTTGTGCAGGGGGGAATTCTGTGTTGTGCCTTTATGAGAATGACACAGCACTTGGGTGAATGAAGTTTCTCCCCAGTGTCAGAATCATCAATCCCTGGGAAAAAGCAGCATGAGGCTGTCAGCTCTCCTGAAAAATATTTTATCACTGGCCAAACTTGATAGTAGAAGCAAAAGTACTTTATTCTTTTTAATCTTGATTACAGACTAACATGCATTTTATATCTCTCCCTCTCTGTAGGACTTCTTTAGCATAAATCAGCATAAGACTGCTGAAGATAAAGGGATGCAGCATCCCTCTACTACATATTAATCTCACAGAATAACAAATTAACACATTGGCGTACTACAGTGTTTTTAGAGATGGAATTCCTATTTACAGGAGCTTGGAAATGAGGTACCTTCTGACAGCTGGGATATAGAAGAAACTTCTGAATTTCCCATTCATTGCACGTCTGTGCTCTAGTTCTGGGTTGTAATTAACCAAAAGCACTTATGTCATATTTAGAAGGGTTTATGTATCTGTTTCTCTAATGTACACCAAAGATGGTTCTTTTCATGATACTCTGGTTTTAAATGCAAATAAAGAAATAGTGGAACCACAAAAGGACAACATACAGTTTCTGTTCCTAAAGAATCTATCATGTTTGACATATGGGTAATAAGAGATATTTTCTTATCCTGGAGAGCTATAGGGCCTAATTGGAAAGGAAAACATAATTTTCTTCATGGTGCAGTGACATACAGAAAATGTGACTCTTCCAGTGTCACCAACAAAAAATCTGGGGCGAAGACAAGTACAGCACCAACCTCAAGGAGAGTCCTTCTCCTTGTGAATTTCTTTTGTGTGTCATTTCTCTCCAACTAGTTTTCAGGACATGTATTTTGACTTTTTCACCTCCTTTTACATCATCTGTTTCTAGCAAAACTCCATCTTGCTGCCTATTTCTTTAGCAAGAGCATAAGGATGACCACACTGGGACAAGGCTGATGCCCACCCACAGGGAATGCAGGTAGAGGGCTGGTTCTTTATCACATGTATCAGATGTATAAGATGTACTATGCTTTTTTATGACATGATAGATTTCAATGAGGAATAGTTGTGCATGGAACACCAACCCTAATCTGCAGAATTTTTTGGGAACTAGATGGAAGAAAGGTACTGCTGGGATGTTCTATGAAGAAATAAATGTCAGGGTGGCTAAAAAGGGGAGGGAAGTGAGGAAAGAAGATAAAAAAAAAAAAAGGTTGTATTTTTGAAAGGAGCTATTTTCGGAACTGTTTTGGCACATTTCCCAGTTTCCTGTCCTGGGTCTGTGGCAGTCAGTTTAATTAGTTTTTCTCTGTACAACTTCTGAAACATTGCAATTGTGATTTGTGCCTGATAGGTCATTAATTTTCTTCCTGCCCATTTTAATGCACAGCCTCCTCTGAGCTGGCCAATACAAGCTCTGGCACATGATTCATGTTGATTGATGGTCGTCTTTCATCTGATGTAACAGGTGAGGAAAAAAAGGACATGGACACAGGGAATGCTATAGGAATTTCTGAGTGAAAGACAATTAAAATTATAGTGAAAAGATTACCCTGTATTAACCATCAGAGAAAGCTTATTGCCTCATTGTGGCAGATGTTCTACACCACCATATTTTTTCTGAAAAAGAGCTTAGCTGCTATCATCATCAAAATTTGGATGCCATTTCCCACTAAAATCAAATTTCAAAAATCACATCAGTAGGTGTGATGTATGCTAATGGCTCTGAGAATTTGAGTCATACAGCTTAAAAGATCAAGGCAGGCAAAGGGCTGGGTGGGCAGCCCTGAGAAGTGGACTGGTTTGTTCCTCATAAATGTGACTTGTGGGCTAGAGTAAACAGCTTTTCAAGTCCTACTACAGAATTGCATTTTTTTTTTATTTTTCCTTTGGAGAGAGGGAAATAGCCATATCTTTACTGGACGCTCAGGCCATCCCCATGGTGAGTAAAATTACCTCTCTAAGGTTCCCAGCTGATGATTCCCTGCCTGGCTGGACTTTGCACCAAGACTTAATGTTCATGCACTGCATGACACAACGGCAGCACTGTAAGAGGGCACCTCTTAAGTTCATGAGAGATATCTTTCTTTCTAAATGTCTTAGAAATGACACATCAGTGGTGAAGCTTAGTCAAGTTATTAGTTGCCATTTCCGACCCAGGCAAATCCATCTGTTTTCCCAGTTCATCCTTCCTTGGATCTGTGCAGCTGGGGGTTCTATTGCAGGCTGTTATTGCCAATACAATGTGTGCTAATTTTCAGGTTGCCTTTATTTTCCCTTCTTTCAGTTCATTCCTGTGAGATCTTGCTTATCTAGAGTCATTTACTGCAGGCAGATGTGAACCATCCAAGTCCTGCTAATGGCAGGCAAGAAGTTGCATTCCTTGGTCATATAAAACCAATGAAAAATGTAAAATAATTAAATTTATCCCTAGACACCAATATATTTATTCTTCTAGCTGAGGTCTGCTTTATCAGAACAGCATGGAAACAAATTCTCATTATGCTGATGGAAGGCAGATTCTGTTTCCCATGTAAGCCATGTGGAAGCCCCTTGCTTTTGATGCCATATGTTTTCATGATCACAGTGATTTGCTTTGGTTTGCTTTCATTTACCTCCTAGAAATATGAGAGTCAGGGGAAATGGTAGGTGCTGTATTTGCTTCTGCTTTCTTGATAGCTCTGTATATTATTCAAATCCATGTATTTATTCCCAGAGGAGAAATATCATTAAGGTATTGTTAATGCTGACAATATATCACTCTTTAGAGTTAGGTTATTTATTTATTTATTTATTATTTTTATATAAGAAGCCAGTTCTTTGGATTATTATATGCTTGGGAGACTCTCAGTTACATGTTTAAAATCAAATTTGTCAGTAGGTTAATATAGTTGTGCACTTTTTATCTCTGAAACAGAGACTCCTTTAGCTTTCCCATACCATTGTCTGCTGAGGACATGGATCACACCAGGATATTCAGTCTTCTTGGGGTGGTGAAGAAGGAGAAAATCTGACTGCTTTCAAGGATCCAAGAATAAAACTTAGCTGGATGGATCATAATTTCTTCCAGGTATATGTATCAGTCCACAAACAAAACTCTTTGTGACTTATTTGAAAGAAAACTATAATTATATACCAATGGGACATATTTATTTAATAGCCTAAGTCTGGGCAACAAAAAGGCCTCAAGTGCATCACAGCTCGTTACTTTAGTGTCTGAGCAATGGGCATTTTGATACCTTTACAACACCCTTGGAGAAAGGAAGGAGCTCCATGCTCTTTTTATAGGCAAAAAACTGAGGCAGAAAAAACAACAGGGATCATGTTCATGGTCACCAAGAGAAAAAGGTTCAGCAGAACCCAGAGTGGAAGCCAAATCCTAGCACCATAGCAAGGGTCTTGTCTTACCCATCTGAGCAGCTGACCTTTGAAATACCCTTCAGATTAGGAGTTGCCCATGCTCAGCTGCAAGTCTGTGCCCTGGGTTTCGAGCCAATCTGCAGAATTAAAATTTCCTTGTATCCAGGTTTTTATTTGAGTTTGCCCATTTGCCATCCAAACCCTATCAGTTTCAAGAGAAACTTCTCTGCCTAAACTATTCTCTCCTTGACTTGAAGTGAACACTTTGCCTGCCAGACATTGATCTTTGATTGGTATTTCCTTGCCAGCCCTTCAAAACCATTGCTGTCACCGTGGCATCTTATTTCCATATTGTGTCTGAGAGCAACAGCAATTATTTCCCACTGGAACTGACTTCAATGTCACTACACTGATTATTCAGCAAAGGTTACTATAAGGGAAAGTATTGGTCTTCCTTCTCCATTGCAGCAGGAAAATGCCAGATCTTAGCAGCACAGTGCCTTGGGGATGGCTGCATTAGTTTTCCAATGAAAGGCTCTGCGCAAGTCAAACCTCCCATCCCCCATGCCTCCTTCCCACTCCTCTCTTCCTAAAACACACACTGAGGTTTAGTATAAAGTTAATTCTATAACCCAGGGTGCTTTTTTTTTTTTTTTTAATGCTACTGACCTTCCATTTCCTTGTCAGTCGACACCAAGCAATTCCCCAGATGGAGAGAAAGATTTCCACTTTGAATATCTCTGAAACACATTTAGAGCCAAAGGCTTTATCATGGGAATAAAAGTACTGAGGTTCTCACAGCTGGGAAGATTTATACAGCTGAGCCTTACCAGCTTAAATGCCTACAGACAGAAACAGCTGAGCTATGTACTATTTCTTTTCCTCCAACTTGCAAGGGAGATGAAAAGCTCAGAGGCAGCCGGCAGATAGCGGTGACTGACAAGGGAGGGGCAGAGCTGTCTGCCCATAGCTGCTGCAGTGGCATTTTTATCAAATCATTTCAACTCCAGAGGTGAGGGCGCTGGGGCTGACATGACTGCCCCAGCCAAGAGGAGCTGCCCTTTCAGTTACAGCACTCCAGACCGTGCCAGGGGGTCTTAAGCATCAGTCAGGGAGGCAGGGAGCTGATGCCTGCCAATGAGCCCCAGGGGAAAGGTGATCAGAGGAAGATGTGCTGAGTTGAGTGCTCTGTACAGCAGAATTGCTGTTTGCAGTCTGTGTAAAAAACAGAAGCCAAGCTGTCTCTGCTCTTCTCACCATAGCAGCAGCAGTATTTTGTTCTTCAAAAAGTGAGGGCAGACCTTAAAGAATTTAGTCTGATTCCCACAAAACAGTCAATGGCTATGCTTCTCCTGGAGAAAAACAGGAAGGGAGATTCCCAGAGGCTCAGCTTGCTGTCCATCCACACATGCTTACCTGACTGAAGTGACCTGCAGTCCTGAGTTCAGCAGCCATAACAACACGAGCAGGTCTGTGCCCCTGAGCATCCATCTCCTGCCTCTAACACGATTTTGTGGCCCCGCATCTGCACTGCCTCTGTTGTCAGTTGTCCTTCATGTCACCTAAACCTTGGAGATGTGGGCTCCACTCTCTGGTGTGCATGGCACCATCACATCTCTCAGCCTTGACTCTAATTCAACCACACACAGGTGCCTTCTGCCAGAGAGGGGGAAGAGGTGTAAGAACAGGGAGAGCTCAATCTGTATGGGATCCTGTGTCTACTCCACAGGGAAGATCAGAGACCTTCTGAGTCCATGTACCCATGCTGTGCTCCTCATCACTCCTGACTTTCCCACCTGGACACCCTGTGGTCCAGCAGTGCATTATGTCCCTCTGAGTTCCCAGGCAGGCTTGACATCCAGCATCCCTTCAAGAAAATGTTGACTGTGAGCCTGGGGCCATCTTTTCCTTATTATAAAATTACATAGATTTTAGCAATGCCTGTGAGCTGCTTTCAAAATGGTGAGAATGGTCCCTATACTTGTAAATCATTGGAAGAAGAGAGCTGCATTTTCTAAATGCTGCTAGTAAGTCAGCATGGGATGGGGAAAAGAATTCAACAAACCTGGATATTGATTAGAATTGTCTTTTAGCAATAGGGAAGAAAACGGAATATCCTAAAATTAAGGGGTCTGTAAAGCAATTTAAAAGATTGTATTGTCAGTAATAATGTATCTAGTGAGTGAAGTGCTCAGAAATAATCAGTGTCTGTGCTTGTCCAGCCTGAGGGACTTAATAGGGGGTCTAATTTACAATACCAGTGAAAAATCTACCCTTTGAACACCAGGTTACTGTGAATACTCAAAAATCACTCATTCTGCAAAACTTATGTCATCACGCCTGCCTGTCAATATCCAATTGTTGTCTTATTCTTAAGTGTAATTTTTCTTGGGGTATGGACTTAGAACAAATGTCTAACAGCTGTTACTCATGTTACTTAACCCAAGAGCCACCCCTCAGGGTCAAAACAAAAGTCCATTTACCTTAATAACCCCATTGCTCACAATGACTGTAAATAAGAAAAGAATGGGGTCATCGGGACTAGACACATTAGATTTAAAGGCTTTTCATCAGCTCATATCTTGTGAATTTATACAGAGCATAGAGATAGATGCTTTATGTTTGCCTGTACCCTTCTGCTAGCTCTCTGCTTAAATTTGGACTGCCCTTAAGCATTGGAGGGATGTTTTATTGGGCATTGCACTCAGCATTTCCCAGATCTTTACCATGACTGAGTAAAGCTAAAGTACAATCCTTGGCTGTGCAGATATGATTTCTATCTATACTGTTTGGCATATGTAATGGATCTGCCATTTTTTTCCACTCATTCAGTCTTATGAGACTTTCTTATAACTTCCCAGTTGTTTCTAGGTCTTATTAAATTACTTCATTTGCAGTCTTTGCCATAGAGCTCTTCACCCTCTTTTTCTGCTGCTTTTTATGTGCTTTAAGAACATGGATCTCTGTGGATTTCCACTGTCAGCTCCCTTCAGTTGTATAAATTTAGCATTTATCTCTAAGTTTTCCTTTCCATCTTTTAAGTTTATTCAAGTAGTGATGATTTGTTCCTTTGTCCTGTGAAAATTTACTTTTTTTCTAAGAGTGTACTGAAGGGCCTCATGAAAACTGTCTAAAATAAACTTCATTATTTTAGCTGAAGCATCTTTTCCACTATGAGCTTGGTGGCTCTGTCCTACCCACATCTACTAATTCAACTCTTCTTGTTGGTTCTACTGATTTGACTGTGAATCATGACAAAATTTATCCCTGAACCCTTTTTAAAGGTGACTGTCACATTCCCCATCTCTCTTAACTTTGACAACAAAGCTTATTTATGCAAAATGAAACATACTGCAGCTCAGCAATTTCACAACTGAATTCCTGAAAACTCATGAATGAATGAATGAATGCTGTCAAGACCCAGGGTCTCGTCTCTTCTATTTTATTCAGTAGTCCTAAAAATTCTTCCAGCAAAGCTTAAATATCAGACTGTGCCTCAGATTTACATTTAGCAAAATATCTCATATACAAGAGAACCTTTTCTACACAGGGCAGCAGCACAATTATCTGCAATGGATATAACTTCAAGTGCTCACTCAGTGAGTCATTGGTAGCATCCAGATGTTTTGGAGGACAACATGGATTTAAGTTAGTGAAAACCACAGAATAATGCAGAGTAATTTTTGTTTTCATGTGTGTGTGATGGTCTAGAGAAGAGTCTTGTCTTTCCTTTTTCCCCTCAGTCATGACATCTGACTAATGTTTTCATTCACAAACTGTTCTCAGGGCCCTCAGGCTCCAGTGACCTCCATCTCACTGCAAGGACAAGCCCTGTCCTTGACCTTTCCTGCAGTCACCAGGAGGCAGATTTTACACCACGGAGGCACAGCCAGAGTGCAGATAACTGGTGGTTATCCAGCAATCCCAGTTTTGGAAACTGGCACACTCCAAATTGTGATAGCCAGGAAAATGAGAGCAACTGTCTTCTCCCTTTAATGTTTTCATATGTTCCAATAGAATTGAGATACATCTGAAGGGGACCATAAGAGAGACTGTTTAGGGATGGGGAAGAAGCACAGCCCTCTCTCAGTGCAGCGACCTGGGCAGGGCAAAGTGGTGACTCACTTTAGGGCTTGGGAGTGGAAAGAGGCAACAGTGCAGTGAAAAGAGGGAGGCAAAGGGAAAGCTACAGATTTATAATCCCCGCTTTGGGTGAAAAATTGGAAAACTCAACTCTGTTGTATGTTATTCTACATTTTTAATGTCTTGTGAGTGACTGAACTTCCCAGTGCAACACAGCCTCACTCCTGAAAACATTTCCCTCTGTCTTCAGAAATTCCAGCCCCAGACAGACAAGATCTGTTCCCCTGAAGAATACCATCATGTAGGTGCCAGTTGTATTTTTGTACTCTGTTTGGAGAGTTTTGCTGGCTTGCAGACTCCAGCTCCATATCCTTGGCTAGCCAAGCTTTGCTGACTTGCATAAGCCCAGAGTCTAGCCTGAGACTCAAAAATGCTCTGTGATAATCCTGTGTGACCCCCAGTGGTCTCTTTGGCTTTGTGGATGCCTTTCCCTGCCTCTGCAGACACTAAATAAGGAGGCAGAAAAATGACAAAACTAAACTAAGGAGAAGTATGAATGAAAAGCCTATGCTTGTAAAAAAAATAAAATTCAGAAACTTGCTGTCTCAACAATAGGCTTCAAAGGGTAATGACACTTTTAGTGATCATAAAACATGTGATTTCTATTAAGTATTTGGAAAGTCTTTGTAAAGACCAGTGAATTAAGTTCTGGAAGCATTGAAAATTATAAGGCATCTTAGTTAATATTCACAGGATTTGGGAAATGTAGTTTTGTTTATGAATAATGAACAATATCTATCATTTTATGGTGTTCATAAATGATGCAGATACAAGGAAAAACTTTGAGGTTCTGAGTCTTTGGCCCCTAAATGAAATAAACTTAACTTAAAAGATCATTAACTGCTTATAGTTGAGAATTTGCTCAGGAAAAATACACAACTCTGGAACACTCCAGCACTTTGTGTCTATGGATGCAGCAGTAACTATATATACACACCCTGACGCTGTTTCTGTGTGATACCTCATCTATGGGTTTGCTTTAATTGTAGATATAGTGGAGATTCTCACTTGGGCTTCCTGCCTGCCTCCTATTTTTCAAAGAGAGAATCTTCTCCAGAGATGAATGACATTTTATCTCATACTTCTCTTTAGGGAGTTGGGGATGGGTGGGTGGAAGAAGGAAGTCATGACTTCAGGTTACCTGTAATTCCAAGAGGGTTTCTCCTTCACTTTGTAGTAAGGATACAGTAACCAAAAGTTCTTAGGGTCTTTCAATACCATCACAAACCTTCAGCAGGGTCAGAAGCCAAACTTTGGCTCCACTTGCAGAATCCACTGCTGTATGGAGGACCAGCAGGGCGAGAGTGGAGGTCGGCACTAGGGACTGCTAATTTGGGAGGGGACTGCAGTGTGACCACTCAGCTCCGAAGCTGGGAGCGCTGGGTCTGCTCAAAGGGTATTTTATGTACCATATTCTGCCCATTCTGACTATGGGTGGGCCTCATGGACATCCAGAGATCAGCTGAGATTTATCAGATATATTACCCGTGCTGGTGATGTTAATGTGAGAACCTCAAGCATCAGTCCTTGACATCATGGAGATAATGAGGATCACCCTGTGGTAGTCTGGAGCTGAAAATTTCAGTAATAGTAAGATTACAGATAGGTCAAGGAGTGGGAAAACATGCAGAAATGTTTTCTCAGATTGAGACTATTGGAAATAAGTGCTTGTGATTTTTTTTTAATATGGAATTGTTGGCAGCTGCACATTTTGATTTTACTTAGTGCTGCAAAGGGATTCTGTCTAAATCCCTTATAGGTCTGAAGCTTAATGTTAAAGTCTCTTGACTCCAGGACATAAGACAAAGAATGTCATTGTTTATTCTTTGATGTTCTAAAGCATCTTATTCTTCAGGGATCTCAACATGCTGTACACATATTAATTAAAGTCCATAGTACTCCTAAATCAGTTGCTATTATTCCCAGTTGATTGATGGAGAAGCTGAGATGAAGAGAGATTATACAGTGCATTTTCTAATGTGGGAGTATGTGAAATTAGACCCATGAAATTCATGGTTCAGCAATTAAAGGGAAGCAATATGATATTTTTCACATATACTGAAAAACCTCTATGTTCCACTGAAACAACATTAAAAATTTGTTTTTTGAGACCTTGATTTCACAGTACTTAGAAAACTGCAAGGACTTTTTGAGGTGCTGGAAAGCTAGTCTGTGTGGCCATCTTCAGCAGGTGCCCCCATGGCACCTCAAGCTCAGCTCTAAATCCAAATATGCCCATGATGCATAGTTATTTGTATTTACTTTTTCAGTTGAAGATATTTAAAAAGAAAAACAAAACCCAAAGCAATACAGTCAAAGCTGAACCTGTGAAGCCAGCAGGTACTATCAGGCAAAGCATGAACTCAAACCAGCTACTACAAGAAGAATCAAAAATGGCACTGGTGAGCACGGTAAGTGGAGTCGCATACCTTCATATTTTATAGTGGAAGAAATTATCACAATAGGTTTTGCTCTCACTTCATCCATAATACCTAAGAAGCATTTTTAAAAGCTTCATGAAGATTGATGTCTAGTTTTTGTCT
This sequence comes from Vidua chalybeata, assembly GCF_026979565.1. Taxonomy (NCBI): domain Eukaryota; kingdom Metazoa; phylum Chordata; class Aves; order Passeriformes; family Viduidae; genus Vidua; species Vidua chalybeata. The sequence goes on from NC_071530.1 coordinate 143,334,460, forward strand.
ATTTATTTTTACACAGGGCAAATTTTCTTAAATGAGTAAGACACAACCTTCTCAAAGGCAGATTTAGTCCTGTTCTGTGATGAAACAGGCTTTAGGAACTCCATCTTCCTCTCCATCAGATGTATGCACAGATGCATGCACAGATGCAACCTCCTCCTTTTCTCTGATTCCCTTCTCAGGTGAGAGAGATACTTGGCTGATGGCTCAGAGTGTAACTCAGACCATCTGAAATCAAAGTAAAATTTGAAATAAACTATATTTGAGCTAATTGCTATTTTGCATTTTGCTTTCTCATTGGACTCCAGCATTCCTGCCTTGCTGTATACCAGACTTGGGCCCTTCAGAATGGTCCTGGAGTCCTGGCTCAATCTGAGGCTTTGCAAGGGAGTTGGATCAACACAGAATGGAGTTGCTCCAGCTCTCAGCCCAAAGTTTCACAGGTTTTGCTCAATTAGTTTGGGAAGATGCAACGGCCCCATCTCCCAAAGCAAGCTGGATGCTACAGACCATGGAGCCAGTGGATCTCTACATGTAACCAGGGCATTTTGATGGCTCAGAGGCAGCAGAATGGGACGTCTTACTGGCTGCTTTCTGATTTTCAAAACATAGCTCCCACTATTAGTGGGAATATTTAGAATAAACTGATAATTTAGAATAAACTGGCACAGAGAAACATTCAGGATCTGAAAAGAAACCTGACTCATATTTACAGTTGCTATTGCAGTCAGCTGAACAAATAAAAAAAAATCTGTTTAAGCTTAATAAACAGGATATAACTTGTTAAGCCTTAAAAAAATACCTAAGCAAGCCAGTCTTTTGAATTCTATTTCTGTCTTAGCTACTGTCTTGCTCTGTGACCTTGGCATGCAATTTCCCTCCCTTGTCTCTCTGTTCTGCCTCCCACCACTTTTCTGTCTTGCCTATTTATGTTTTCTTTTGCTCTCAGTATTCAAGTTTATTTGTTCTGTCAATTGAATCCATTCCATTATTCAGGGAAGAGCATACTCTTAAAGCATTTTGTCATCCAAAACATTCCCTAGAATATCAAAATTGAAAGTAATGGAAAGTAAATAAACATTCACAAGCCATTATTTCCACATGGAGCTAGAACCTTATTATACCTGGCTGCCTGACAAGTCTGTCAGTCAGTAACACTTATTTCTCCTCACAATTGGCTGTGCCACAATGCTCCTCTGAGTTCATTTTTCCAAAACCCTAAACAGATGTATATCCTCTGCAGTGCCTCATACTCACATTAAATGACTCACTTTTTAAATGACCAGAAGGTCCTCAGATGGTCCCTGTGTGCATCCTGTGTGCAGCAGTCTGGGATATTAGTGTCTGTAAAGCCAGAAATCCCAGCACCTAAACAAATTGTTCCTATAGGACACTTTTGAGAGGGGAGTCTGAAATGTTACCTCTGCAGCTCAGACTTTCCACCTCTAATATTTTGTGATTCACAGTCCAAAGCTGTTTCCTAAACATGTAGTATTAAGTGATCAGGCTGAGTACCAAGGAAATGAATCACTTTCCCCTTTTGAAAAGCAGCTGACCTGTGAGGGGAAGAAGAGGTCACGGCTGTCTTCTACATTGTTCAATGCTCACACACAGGGAGATCTGCATTCAGCTCACTTCAGCCTGACATTTTTAGGGTTAGGTCCTGAGCACCAGGATATTCCTACTCACCATCCTTGTGAAAGTAGCACTGTGCAGAAAAAAAGGGCAAGATTCAAAGGGCCAGAAGCAAAGAGACAATGACAGAGGACATCCCTGTGACTTAGAGCTGAGGGCTTTTTGTTGGGCAAAAATGGTGCATTCTGGTCTGCATTGTTAAACATCTCAAGTGCTGTGTAGGAAGAGATGTTAGACACAATCCATCAACAGACCTGAATTATCTCCCTTTCCTTAAAGGGCTTTTAACTGCTAAAGACTAAACAGTACTTTTTACTATTATTTCTAGTTTTGTTTGTTTTCAGGGCAGGGAGGGGAAGGCTACTTGTTTTTGGGTTTTTTTAAACAAGTAGTTCTAAAATCAAAGCTTATATTTTTGGTCTCAGTACCAGATTCTCAATATTTCTGAGTAGCCCTTCCTCATCAGGGACCCCTTTAGATCTCAGTTCCTGAATACATGCAAAACTTACACTTGCAATAGAGCACCCATCCAGAGCAAGACAGAAGAATCTGAGGGTATCTCAAGGTTTCTACTGACAAAAACATATGTTTACATGATGCCTCAGCAAAGAAGTGATCAGCCAGGGTTTTATGGTGTCAGCACCATAATTCTATCTACAATGTACTTTAGGTTCCTTATTCTTTTTTCACTGTCTGATAACCTAGTATATTCAGCTATTGCTTCTGCAAGTGACTGTGGCAGATCAGGATGGTGAGTTCTGTCATGACACAGAACACAGTCAATCAGGCACAGGAGATGAAAGGCTGTAGATAGGCCCAAAAAATTCTCATTCCCATGTGAGATCTTTAGAATTTAAGGATTTTAGATGCCTGATGGAGTATGGTCAGTATGAGAGGATCCAGCCCAGCTTTCTTATGCTCTAATATCAGACTTGGCTTGTTTCAAGCTAACCTAGATGGAGAGCACACCAGTTAGTCTGGTTGCCATTCTGTTTAGAATGAGGTAAATAAATTAGCTATAGCTTGTATCCGAATTAAGACTATTTTTGTTTGGTTTTAACATATAAAAGTTAAGGATTTCACTGTTGGGAGTTTGTGATATGAGGAGAGGCAAGGGTACGATTGATGGATGAAAAATACTCATCAGCTTGGGAAGGATAATGGCAAACATATTCTGAGTACTTCTACAGTCATTTTCCCCAAACTATTCCCTGCCTTTGTGAAATCTCCTGGTTTCTGCCAGGTGAACAGAGCAAAAATGAAGGACTTTTATTTCAGGGAGGTTTCTTTGCAATTGTTACTACAGAGGTTTTCAAGCTCTTGTGGACAGGACCACTAAGATAGGAGGAATACCTACAAATATCTACAATGAAAACTTCATCCACCAAAAACTAATTAATTATTTAGTTACTCTAGTTTTGTCCATAGCTCCATCAGAGCTGGTAATCAAGCTCACTACCCTTGTTTGTTACCATAGAGGGACAGAAGAAATCCATTCATCTAGTGTAAGCTGCTACTCTACTATCTTAGCTTATTTTATCAAGTATTTTCCTGTGCAAAGGAATGAAGTCTGCAATATTTTATATAGTGGAGCAGTTCTTTACAAGAATGATTTAGGTTTGACAGATAGGACACCTCTAGCTCTCAGCTCAGTGACATGATCTGCATTAATCCATCATGACACAGATGTAAATCTTCAGAGTTACAATACTAATAGTGAGGACTAAATCCTCTGGAACAGATCTGAAAAGAAGTAGAGAATCAATATCAAGAACAGATTCTGGAAAAAAGGCTCAGGGGAGACCTTATTGCTTTCTACAACTACCTGAAGGAGATAGCCAGGACATAGCCAGGTGGGGCTTCATGTTTTTCCCCAAGGAATGAGTGATAGGACAAAAGGAAATGGCCTCAAGTTGCTCCAGGGGAGATTTATATCAGGGAAATTTTCTTCATGGAAAGGGTTTTCAAGAATTGGAACAGGCTGCCCAGGGACATGGTGGAGACACCTTCCCTGCAGGTGTTTAAAAGATGCGTAGATGTGGCACTTTGGGACGTGGTTTAGTGCTGGTTTAATGGTTTGACTTGATGACATTAAGGGTCTTTCCCAGCCTATGATGATTCTGTGATTTTAGCCATGTCAAATTACGCCAGCTGTGGATGCCTCTCTGTATTGCTTTCTTGTACCTTGTAACCTGCATTCCTGAAAATCCTTGCCCATGCACTGGTTAGGCTGGTGGGATGGATGTGGCTGATAGCTGTTAGTTCCTGCCATATGGATCACAACTGGAGGTTCTACAACTTGCTAGTGACCTGTCTTAGCAACAGTCTACCTGAAAAGATGAAGAAATGGAATCTCTCTGTATTTGCCATGCTAAGCTTTGTGTTGGCAAACACTTGCTAACATATGTCACCAGCTTTGAAAAGACATGGTTTATTTATATGTTAATTACTGCAACACTTTGGGGAAAATATTTTTAGATACAAGAGCTGTGTAAATAGTCAAGTGTTGAGAGGCATTGCCATTTAAAACCTAATGATTTATAGCCAATACAAATCAAGAAAAGTCTACAGTATGAAGGACCTCTCCTTGCTTATGGCTCGCTCCAGTCCCACAGAGATCTCAATCGATTTTACAGAATCACAGAATTGCTGGGGTTGGAAGGGACCTCTGGGAATCACCCAGTGCAACCCCTCTGCCCAGGCAGGGTCACCTAGAGCAGGTTACACAGGAATGCATCCAGATGGAATTTGAAAGTATCCAGATAGGGAGACTCCATGACCCCTGTGAGCAACCTGTTCCAGGACTCTTACCTTCAATGTAAAGAAGCTTTTTCTCATACTGGGATGGACCTTCTTCTGTTTTAGTTTATGATTATTTCTCCTCATCCTGTCCATGGGTACCACTAAAAAAGGTGCCACCACCCTCTTAGCACCTGCCTTTGAGACATTTATATGCATTAATGAGATCTCCTCTCAGTCTTCAGACTAAACAGTCTCAGGTCCTGCAGTCTCTCCTTGTAAGAAAGAAGGTCCATTTCCTTAATCATTTTTGTGGCCTCCACTGAACCCTCTCCAGTAGCTCCTTGTCTTTGTAGTACTGAGGGGCCCACAGCTGGAGACAGCATTCCAGATGTGCCTCACTAGGGCTGAGTAGAGGGGCAGGATCTCCTCCCTTGACCTGCTGGTCCCTCTCTTCCCAATGCACCCCAGGACACCATTGGCCCTCCTGGCTGCAAGGGTACAGTGCTGGCTGGCAGCTAACTTGTCACCCACCAAGGCTCCCATGTCATTCTTTGCAGAGCTGCTCTCTAGTGAGTCAGCCCCCAGCCTGCACTGATACTTGGGGTTATCCCTCCCTGGGTGCAGGACCCAGTATAGGTCCCTGGAGAATGCCACTGGCCACCAGCTGGATCCTCTTCTTCTGATCACAACTCTCTGAGCTCTGCCATTCAGCCAGGTCTTCATCCACCTCACTGTCCCTTCATCTAACCCACATTTCCTGAGCTTATCTACAAGGATATTATGGGAGACAGTGTCAAAAACCTGGCTGAAGGTGAGGTAGACAACACTCCTTACAATATTTCAAGACAATTTCTGTGAGTTGTGAGTCAGCCTTCAATTGTTTCTCATGCAAATTTTTATAAAATCACACACTCTCTTCCCTGAATTGAAGTCCTGCTTCAAGACACTGCACTACATTTGAACTCAGAAGACAGAGGTCATTTCTGGGTGACAGCAGAGAGTGGAGGCTGTGCAAGTGTCGCTGGGAGCAATGTCAGTAGTAAAGCACATCTCATCCTTCCTCAGACCCAGGGCCTCATCTGGACAGAGAGAGGGGCTGGTTTGAAGGTGTCATGCCTTCTGTGAAACAGGAGCCTGAGGCCTTCACAGCTATGATCATTAATAGTACCTCAACACTGTTTGGAAGGAAAGTCTGGCATCTCTGCTGTCTGAAAAAGTCTTTGGGCAACTTGCAAAACTTGCTGCTCTGAAGTCTCCTTATTAACTGTCGATAGCAACTTTTCCCTTCAGACCAGCCACATCCCACACTCCTTGTAGAAACGTTGGTAATGACATATCAGACTCTCCACAGCCAAATTTATAGGTCATAAAGTACTTCACAGGGAAAATTGTTCTGTCAATGTATTGAATTTTCATAGCATTGCCATTAGCAATGCTATTTACCTTGAGGCCAAACAACAAAAGAAACAATTCTCTGGCATCTACTTGGCTGTAACAAACACCAGGTTGTTTGTAAAGTAGTTTACAAACTCCCTTTTTTTGGTGTGAATAGTATATCATCACATTTTGTGTGATGATCAAAAATGAGACATGCATTTTTTCTGCATCAAAGGCCCAGAAGCTGCTGAGCACCACACCCTTTCTGTGGGCAGAAAGTTGCTTCTTATGCAATCAACACTGTTATCTAGTTCTTCAAAACTACAAAATACTGAGACCTGAGAATCCCAGCTACCAAAAATACATATTTTGCTATATGTCCTATTCACTCAAGCGATTAGAGTAAAATGTGGGCAAGATAAGAAATAACAATTCAATCTTTAGCAGGTATCTCCTATATCTGTGCATGTGAAGAAATGGAGATAAGCCAACATGAATAGGAAAAATATCACATGATACCATCTGATAAATGTTTCAGGTATCAATTATGTTTATTATATCTTCTAGAGAATATATAAAAGCAGGTGGGTGGCATGAAGGGCCAAAGGATGAACTTTCAAAGCCCTTTTAGCCACTTCTCTCTCCATTCTCAATAAAAGCACTATAAAAGTTGCTATTAAGTATTCCTTTCAGGTCAGAGACACAATGGCTCAGATGTTCTAGAAGGGATGTCATTGCTCCGCTGAACTCAGATTAAGGGCAGAAAAGTACACAGCTCAAGGCTGATATGTTTGGCTTCATTCCCTGCTGTAGAGTATCAAAAGCTCAGTAGCTTGTGTTTTTATGGCAGTGATTTCTGCACAACAGTCAAATAATTTTAAACCACAGCTACTAGTAAACTAAAATAATAAACTTTGTCATTTGCTCCTTCCTGGTAACGGTGGATGATCCTGTGAATAGAAAGATCATCATGGATTTTCATTTACATTACTACTACAATCTTGTTAGAGATTTTGCAGTGCCTGAATTGTGGGGAGGAGGAGGAAGATTATGTTTAATATACAATTCACAGTGAAAAAATAGGAAACAAGTTTTGAAACCCTAACTGAGAGAGATAAGATGCCTGGACTTGGAAATATATCCAACCTTCAGATCAGCACCACTGTCAAGAAAAATAAGCTACTCAGCTCTGGAAACAGCAGTCAGAGAAGGACTCTGCCTTAATGTGGTTTAGCCCCTGATCATTATCTGTGCAGTTTAAACAGGGGACAATCCTATGTTCATAAACAAAACTATCCTATGACCTGTACACTTTTCTCAGAAGTCACAGAAAAGCAGTCTTAAGGAAACCACACAGGTTCAATAGACAAGTCACTAAGTGTCAATATTCTTAGCTCCACCCAAAAAATAAGCTTTTTATGATGATGTTTGCAACTTACCCCACATCCTGTTTTAAGACAGAACACCTGTGCAAAATAGGTGGTTTTATTTTTAACCAGCTAGCTCTGATTAACCTGTTACTGCTATTATTTCTGCCACCTGCAGTGCCTTGGTTGTTGCCTAAAAAAAGCATCTAGAAGTGAGCAAAGCCTCAGGTGTCTGTGTGTCAGGTACTTGAAAAGTGTTGGGTTTCTGGGTTGGGTACTGCCCTTGGTGTTGCACATACAGCTGTTGTATGATGTGTTCCTGCTTTCAGGAGCAGCCCTTTCTGTATCCCCTGTTCAGCAATGGATGTCCAAAGGCACCACATCCCAGTACAGTGACTGATTTTCCTTCTAGGAAAGTAGGGGGAAATAAAAGTTTAGCAGCCCTAGGTACAACTTCATAATATGCCACCTCCCTTATAGCAGCTGTCGATATTTGAAAGCTGTGGAGATACTGTAGGAGATGAAAACTACAACTGCTGAATTCATTCCCCATACACATTCCATTGCCCTAAGAAAACAAAGATTTTTTTTGACTGATCACAAAACTCTCAAGGGTCCCACAGTCAAACAGTTCCCAGAAGTTTCTCTTGGACAGTTTAATTCAAATTTTCAACAAATTAAATGGCTGGGCTCTACAGGGTCCCCCATGGCAAATTCATTTTTCAAGAGTTGGCTCTATCAATTCCACATGAGTGATTTCTCATCTTTTCTTTACATTAGCAAGGAAGTAACATCTTCCTCCAGTCTGCCCCTCCTGTTCATGAGTTGAGACTGACAGAGCAAAGCTTCACACCAGCACTATGTGATGATATTTTCTCTCTTACCTGCTGTTATTGTTTCCAAAAATCCTTGAGAAGAAATAACTGGGGGAAAAAACACTGTACTTCAGCCTTCTTAATATTCCAGACAGACTCTCGTGAATCATCACCATCATGTGCTCCATCAAGATTTGTGTATCTGGAGCTGAACTTCTTATTTTGACAGATTCAAAGCAGAAGGGTTGATGTCTATGAGTTGAGAAGTATTTGAAGAAAGGTCAGCATAGCATCTGTGGGAGTGCTGGTGCCCCCTGTGCAGTGGTGCTTGGAGTGGATATAAAAGCTCTGGGAACAAAGACAGAGGACTCTGTAGCCTTTTATTTTCTTATCCACTGTAATAATACTTTTTCCTCACTTGCTTTACAAGCCTCTTTTGTCCATCAAAATTCCCAGAGAGCATGTACTTCATGTTTGTCCATGTTTGGTGTTTGAGGAGTAATGGGAAGGCAACATGTGCAGGCACAGTTGGCACACATGCAGAAACAGCTTTTTTTTGTACCAACCTTGGTCATCAAATGAACCAGTCGGAACAGCGCTGAAGTGACACTGCTGGTCGGTTATGGAAATGCAGAGAGTGAGAGAAGAGCAACGGGATGTGAAAAACTGAACTTCACTTATGGTAAAGCTGAGGTTTTTCAGCTGATTGGGATGTTGAACCAAGTTACTTCCTTAGTCAAAATGAGGACACACCCATGCTGAAAGCAAAACAAACCTGTTTTGATTACTGCTCTGTTCCTTTCACTTTTCAGACACTCTAGCCTGCCTCCATTGTCCCAGTTAGGATTGTGTCCTTGCCTGGAGAGACAGGACTTTTTTTTGGCAGTTGTTTCTACTATCTGGCTGGCTTCATCAGGAGCAAAGATGCTATCAGTGAACTGCAATAAGGTCTCTGCATCAGTTCCCTCACATTATATAAGGTGGCAGTGTACAGGGCTCTTCTCAGTTTTCTTTTTTTTAATTGGCAAAGTTATTACCTATATGAAACCAACTTTTTTTAAAGCATGCTCAGTGAAAGGCACAGGAACAAACACCAGACAATGCCCTATGATGACCTTTCTAGTTGCTATTGTATAACTACGTCCTGAAAATATTTCTCTGGCAAATCTCTTTTTCTCTCTTCAGATAATTTGGAAGCAGATTGTGCCCAAGCTCACACACAGTGTTGGAGAAGATATTTTTCAAGCAGCTTTTCCTCTTTTGTGCCCTTGGGCACAGCCTGAAGAATCCTCCACCTTAAGATAGATGATTCACCTGGAGAATCTGGATTCTCAACTCCAGTTCATGTGTTAGATACTTTTGAAAATGTGACCAGAATCTGCACAGCATGAGCTGTGGTGCACGTTGTGCCCTGCAGACGTTGCAATGCACACCTGGGAGGAAGTCATTGGACCATTTTAAAGTCCAATGACACCATAGAACAGGGATGAATGAGTGAAGACTTCCCTCTATGTCTGAGCCTTACAAATATTTCTGTGGATTATTCTGGAATATTTTGGAATATTTGGGAGATTTATTATGTCTGTATTCTATATATCTGTATTAAAAAGTCTATCTATCTATCTATCTATCTATCTATCTATCTATCTTAAAATGTCCAACTCTTAACTTCTAGAATTGATTTGATCAGCATTCTGTATGAAGTCTGAAGACCCTCCAGATAGATTCCATCCACTCTGACTTTCAGAAGCTAGAGGAGCTTGGCAAAACTTCTACTGTCGTCTTCTAGAACATGGAAGATTGATTCTCTGCTTTACATTCAGTTTGTGTTTTGGCATTGAAGAAAAATGAAGAGGCAGCTTGGTTTATTTAAACAAAGTATATCAGGTATGCTGTAGGCCTAACTGAGGTTTTCCCTTGACTTGAATCCTTCTCCCCACTGTGTGGACTGGGAGCATAAGATTTATGCAGAACCTGTAATTTGTATATACATTATTTTTGCCTTGAGTTTTCTGTTACAGCTTCCCCTTATTCTCTTAACACAATGATTTTTAAAGAGTTTCATTGTAGGAGTAGAATTGAAACCAGTATAGAAGGATGAACTAAACCAAGCACACTTCTTTGTGGCACATTGAAGAACTATTCCCTAATGGAAAGCAGATGTTTTTTTTTTTCCCAACAATTAAAAATTCCCTGTGGGACACAAACTACTGGCTTTTAATATCATTACTCTTCTGTCTAGTATAAGTGCTTGAAGAGCAAGATGACTATAGGTTTGCACTCCTAATTAAATTCTTACAGCTCTCTGAAATTGTCTTTTCTCTTGTGAGCCTTGCATGCATGCAGGACATGAAGCTTTGCATTGGTGCAGATTTACTCGACACCTGTGTGGTTTTTACTGGCACTTACAAATGGCAAAATCCCGAGGGACCTCTCATGCCTTGTTCTTGGGTTCAACACTTGTGAATCCCGAGCTTAATCCAAATTGAAAATTGTATAGGCTGGATTCCTGGCTGTATAATATTGTTATTTCTTTATTGACTCCTTCAGAGAATTGCTGATTTCCATCAGCTGAGGATATGTGGAGGTTGGAGGGTGCCCATCTGTTCAACAGCTAGCATGGGCTGTTCTCATCAGCAATCCCTGCCTACAATGTTTGAATTTTGACCCATCCATCAGTGTCCCCAGGGTGATAAGTCTGACAGAGGATCGAGTCAGTGACTGCAGACTGTTTGTTTTAATATAATTTTGTTTTCTTTGCTTGGCTCTTTTTGAGACAATTAGAGTTTAAATTACCTCTCATCTTCCAGGTCAGCCATGAGCAATAGAAGTATTCTAGTAAAGCAAAGGGAAGAAGATTACATGCTGGCTTCCTTCTCCAGGCTTGTAGGGGAAGAAATTTAAGGTTTTAATTTCCAGACCTGCTTACAGGATGCTTATAATTTTTACAAACCACAAGTTTTGACTCAGAAAAAAAGATAAACATTAAAGCAATGCTGAAGAATGTAATCAAAATGGGATTTATGTCCTGAGATGTCTTTAAATGTCCTTGTAGTATTTAAATAAAGTTGAAATTATCTTCGTTATTTGTGCCAAGCTGTATCATTTCTTTGGTGTATCCTGTCCTATGAAATGGGAAGTGGTTTTGCAGACTTCCTTATATAGGGCCTCTGTTTAAAATAGTTTGGGGTATTTTTTTCTTCTTTAACTGTGATAAGAGAATCTAGACTCTGTTTACATTCTTCAGCACTCTGCCTTTTTATCTTCAAGTGAAGCTCTGTTTTACTTTGAAAGGTAAAAATGTCATCCTTAAATGAGAATAGCATTGTGCTAAGACATCTGAACAGACAATATTTTACTGCCAGTAAATCAAGTGAAAGTATGAGCTCTGCACTTGGCAAAAAAGGATTCATAGCTCATGAGCTGTAGTTGACAAAAAACTTACCATGGCACAGTAGGATCAATTAAAACACAAAGATTCTGGCAGAAAATCAGGATGCTACAAAATAAGAAGTGGATCCTATATCTCAGGACTAGATGCAAAGGAAAATGGTCAAAGCAGGAGAAGTGTGAGGACCTTCAGTAAAGGAGAAGTAGGACATGGTATTTCCTCGTGTGCAGCATAAAGCATTTTTATTAGCATAGCCTAATTATTTAAGATTTGGGAAATGAACATGGATATAATAATTATAAGGGGAGATTCTCACGTGGAGCTGCTTCTTTAGGAGGCAAAGCTGCCAATTGATTTTAAGACCCACATGGAGAATCTCCTCACTAGAGGAGAGCTCTGAAATTATCTAAAGCTAGCAGAGCTCTGACATCAACAGCAAATTCACTGTCTAGCTAACCTGCTCCCAGTCCCCAGCAGGAATAACTTCCTTACAGCAAGTAGGTTATAGCAGCTGCCTAAACCACATCTGGAGCTTTAGATTCCATAAGCAAAGCCCCAGATGACTCTCCTGCATCACAGGGATGAGCCTGAAGTCCTCAGGAGACAGAGTGAACAGCGGCTCATCCAGCTTCAGGAATAGGAGTTGTTCAGTCAGGGACAACTCCTACTTATCTTACTAAGAAATAGGTAGGGTGAAATGAAAGTGCTTCATTCCTATCACACAGTTACCTCCAGAAAATGTCTGAGATGAGGAGAAAGAAACAGAACCGCAATGATGAAGAAAAATTTGGAGGAACAAAGATTAGTGGAGGTAATGCAGAGGACAGGCTATGGAGAAGTATGAAGAAGTGCTTTGGCTATGGATCAGAGGCAGCACTGTGGGCAAGTGTGCATTTGTGTGTGGTAATTAACTGAAACGAGAGTATCAATCTTCTGCACAAGGACCCCTGAAGAAAGGATTGACAAGTGAAGAATATAAGGGAAATAAGAATGGCAGAGTATTCAGGGACAAAAACTAAAGGGCCTAAGCTCACATAGCAATGGGAATTGGAAAGGTCAGAAAAATGCAAGAAGTGACTCAGAAAAAGAAAGGATAAGCACTAAATAAGTGAGACAGAGGTGTATGACCAACAGATTATGGTTCCATTCATGCACATTATTTCTCAGCACGTGCTTCCGTCCTGTCAGCTGTCCCATATCACAGAGAATTTTGGGTCACTATGATGAGGAAAATATATGGAAGATGATGACACAAAAGTAGAGCCGGTGAGATTTGAGTCAAGGTGCCCAAGGCACTGTTGCCACTTCACAAAAGCACTGAAAAAAACTAAACATGTAGGGAAGGAATCAAGTCAGCAACACTTGAAATATTTGTGAAATTCAGCATGGCATCACATTTTTCAAACTTATTTGTCACAGACTCAAGAAAATTCTGGTACTAGTATTAATCTTAAGCCCCAAAACTGTGGCCAATAGAATGGAAAAGTGTGTAGGAAAAAGAGTGGAAGATATGTTATTTTCAGGATTAATATTTCTATGTTCTTTGGGCATGAGGGAGAAAAGAAAACTGCGGCAGGCTCACAGAGAGGGGAAAAAAGAGGTTTTACTCTCTTTTTCTATTCTTTCAGAAGAATTATGGTTGTTAACAAATTCCAAGATAAGCTGTTCCCCTGAAGAATGACAAGGAAGATAAAGGAAATTTCTCTTTTTCTTCCATTTCTCCATTCCTTTTGGACCCAGCTGAAGGGATTTCACATCTGGAAACATGAAGCAGAGCAATGAAGTCTCTGGTGCTGAGACAATCTTTGCCTTATACTAAGCACTTTTTCTGCATTACAACACAATTTTATTCCAAATTCAAGACTGAGGCATCAAACAAGAGTTTCATCAGTCATCCACATTTGACCTGGGCTCAATGTGTGGGGAAAAATTCAGGTACTATGATAAAACTTGCACCCTGTGCATCTTGAACTAAAAGCACCAATTTGGTTCCTCTGTGACTACCTTGTCTCCATTAAAAGAAGATAATATAAAAAAATCAAAATGTCAAAAACTTAGTCTGTATTTAATAGCAGAGATTAGGTTGCAATTATTTATTTGCACCTCCCTGATGCAGTGGATTTTTGAGAAAGAGTTCCAAGTTGCTTAGTTCCCTTCCCATTTCAACCCTGAACCAGCAGATTGTCAGCTTTGCCATGCAGGGGTCCTGAGGAAGTTTATGAGTACATAAAAGAACAGGATATTTATTAACTTCTGACTCATAAACAAACAAGGTTTACTCTGAAACTGAAAAAGTGTAAATATGGAAGTGGTAGTGTATTATCTTTTTTAAAAAACAGATAAATAAGAAAAAAGAGGCAGTTTTTTTCCCCAAGAGGTTTTGGAAAAACCCTTTGTAGGAGTTGGTTACTTGAGATGGATCCTGTGGAAAAAAGCCACAGTCATGAAGTGATGTGGATTGGTCTCCTACTAAAGACATTTTCACTGTGGAGGTCAAACCTGCTTTTAGGACAGCAAAACAGAAGGGTGGAACACATTTATAATTTCCCTGTAGTCTAAGAGATGGGCCTGCTGAAATACTAACTAGAAATTGCAGGTTCCAGCTCAGGTATTTCCATGGTTTTATGACATATTAAAATAAGGATCTTTTCCTCCTCGCTAGAATCAAGTTCAATTGTTGATAAACTAAACCGTGAGTTCAGTAATTTCTTTTCATTGCTGTCCTATGTATGTCAAAACCATCTCTCTTCTGCTTTACTATCAGGCATATGTTGAATGCCAGCTTGCGGGCATTTTTGTCCTGTATAAATGTGTGGTTCTACGTTATAACCAGTCCGCATCAGGCAACATACAGAAATCCCAACAGGAACAAAAACAGAAAATATTTCAGGAGCAGAGGGAGAGGCAGACCCTGAACTGAAACACAGCATTTCAAAATTATCTGCATGGACTGCAAGAGAAACAGCACATAAGGCAGCAGCAAAACTGCTGAAGCACATGAGACTGACTTTAACTAGCTCAGTGTCAAGACTCTTTTGTTGACCACTGGAGAATATTTTAGGAAAAGATGTAAGGAATTCGGTTACTAGGCAAGGTGACCCTTCCCTGACAGTCAGCATCTTGGGATCTGTCTCCCAATAATCATCTTTAATGACCCACACTGGGCCTCCCTTTTATGTATCTGCCAAATCCCTTTTCAACCCATTCAGTGCATTGTTACATTTGCTGCCTGATCAATTTAAGAAGTGCCATCTAGGTATGGAAAGGTATTTTTTTCCATTAGAAAAAACACAATGACAGTGCTCCATTTCAGCTAGATAAGAAACTACAATGCAGGCTGGCATGGTTTCAGAGGTGTGTATTACTTGGTAGTTCACTGATGTGAATGCCAAAGGCCTGGATTCACTATAAAGTATTATCCATTTGCTTCTTACACTCTCTTAGCTTTCTGAGACAAATCAGTTGTTTCCTTGCAGTAGTTATAATCCCTGAAAGAAGCTGCCAGACCATAGACTCTGAAAAATACAAACCCTTTTGAAATGTATGTGATGGACTTTTTTTCTTACTTTGTTTTTCCTCCTATAGTTAAAATATAGTAACTTTATCTATTCTCCTTCTAGATATATTTATTTTATCTGTAATAGGAGGTTAAGCAAAACTTGGTTTGTCAAGACTACAACTGCTTTGAAGACTCAATGGCAGCAGAACAGAAAATCCTTATCTTGTTTGCCTTTGCCAGTAAAGAGTTTGTTTAGTCATGCTTGCTAGTGCTTTTATGCAAGTCTTGGGACCATTTACAGAGCAGTCAGAAAACATGTCTCTTTCCAAACAGTTTCTCAATGTGGTGACGTATCCTAGCCATTATTTGTGTTCCTTTTAGGATTCTTTTAGGTTAAACCAGATGCTACACTTTAAGTAATCCAGTGCTTATGATCAGAGCAATAATCCCTTTACCTTTCCTAGCTTGTATCCTGTTTGTCTTCCTGTTGCCCTTTCTGTAAAATCATCTTCAGACATACTTGAGACTAATTGCACGTGCAGTACCAGTGCCATGCTTAATACATCCTGGCACCTGACCTTACCTGTGCACAAATACATACCTCTTACCATCTGCCCATCAAAAGACCATCACCATAAATAAGATGGAGTTTCATGACCCCAAAAGGATGCACGTGTGTTATTTGGTGCATTAGAGCTGGTCTCTAAAATATAACATACAGAATCACAGACTGGATGGAGATGGAAGGGATCTCTGGAGATCATCAGGTCTACCTTCACTGCTAAAGCAGGTTCATGTGAGTAAGTTCAGCAGGATCTCATTCAGGTATGTTTTGAATATCCCTGGAGAAGAAGACTTCATAACCTCTCTGGGCAGTGTGTTCCAGTGCTCTGTCACCTTCATAGTAAGGTTTTTCCTCATAGTCAGATGGAGTTTCCTGTGTTTCATTTGAACCTATTGCTCCTTTTTCTGCCACTGGGCATCACTGAGGAGAGTCTGGCCCTATCCCCTGACACCCAGCCCTAAGATATTTGTATGTGTGGATGAAGTTCCCTCAGTTGTCCCTCTACTGGCTAAACAGGCCCAGCTCTCTCAGCCGTTCTTTTTGGTAAGAGAGATGCTCCACTCCACTAATTATGCTGCAGTCCTTTAATTGTCTTTGTAGTCCTCCACTGGACCCTCTTCAGTAGCTCCTTGTCTTGTCTTGAACTGTGGAGTCCTGCACTTGAGACCTCACAGGGCTGAGCAGAGGGACAGGATTACCTCCCTGACCTGCTGGCAATGTTCCTCCTAACACACCCCAGGATCTCATTGAGTGCCACAAGGGTGCTGCTGGCTCATGGACAGCTTGTTGTCTACCAGGACCCCCAGGTCCTTCTCCACAGAGCTGCCTCTTGTGTCTGGGGTTATTCTTCCCCAGGTGCGGGACCCTGTACTTGTCTTTGTTGACCTTCCTTATGTTCCTCTCTGCCCAGCTCTCCAGTCTGTCCAGGTCTCACTCCAGACCACTCCTCCCATTCTTCTACCATCAGTAAAGCAGATTTGCTGACAGTCCAGTTGTCCCTTCTCCAGCCACTGATGAATGACATGAATGAGACTGGACCCAGTCCTGACCCCTGGAGACACCTCCAGCTAGAGGCCTCCAACTAGACTCTGCACCACTGATCACAACCCTCTGAGCTCTGCCATTCTGCCAGTTCTCCATCCACCTCACTGTCCACTCACCAAGACACACTTCCAAGAGCTTATCTATGACATCTTCTTTGAAAGTAAGCAAAGAAACTTACTACTCTTCATCACTATAGAGTAGCCTGATGTATACAATTACTTTCATCCGCAAGGAAAAACTGGACCTAAGATTTTGATTTTAAGTCTGTGAATCAGTGAAAACAATGCCATCAGTATAAGCAGGCTACAGACTTGGAAAGGAATTTAGAATATACAGAGAGGCAACTTTCATTTAAGCACTTTCTATTCCTACAAACATAACAGTCATGCTAGCCATGAAATAAAACAAAGCTCACTATTAACCTGGCTGTGAGATGATCTGATAGTCGGTGTTTTTCAAAGTGTGAAAGCAAAAAGCTTTTTTTGAACTAGAAATCACTGGAGATAACCTTTCTCTTTCCCCCTGCTACAGCCTGGACCTCTGACCCCAGAACTGGAGCCTGGGTCCTGGTAGTGGAAAGTCCTTGACTGGTGGCAGCAAAGAGAAAATCATCACCTGTTCAGCCACAAAAAACACACAGGCCTGGAGCACTGTTTGTTAAACAAGATCAGTTAATAGTTGCACAGCGGAGTTTCAAAGCTGCACGGCACTGTTAATGAAGGCTTTGTAGACGCTGTGTGCCCACCAAAGCTTTGGAGTTTGCGTTCGGTATTTAATGCAAGAAATCCAACACTGCTTGGACTTACCCAGTTTTCATAAAAAGGAATATAGAATTGCTAGGAAATGAGCACAAACTCAAACCTCCAGATCTGATCCCAAATTTGTTTACACCATTTAAAATTACTTCAAATTAAAAGAGAGGGTAGTTTAGATTAGAGCTTAGGAAGAAATTCTTTAATGTGGGAGTGGTGAGACCCTGAACAGCCCACCCAGAAGAAGTTGTGGATGCCCCATTCCTGGCAGTGTTCAAGGCCTGGTCTAGTGCAAGGTGTCCCTGCCCGTGGCAGGGGGATTGAAATTAGATGTTCTTCTAGGTCCCTTTCAACCCAAACCATTCTGTGATTCTATTAGGCTACAAATTCATTTAATCAGTAGAGTAGATATCCTGGTTTTCAGGGTCAAGTGCAAACCTTGGGTTGGAGGCAAGGTTGTGACTAAGTTTGATTTTTGAATGGAATTAGGCCTCTGTGTTGGAATTATATGGGTTCCTCAGCCCTAAATGTGTTGTTTCCTCCAGAACCAAGCTGATCCTAACCCATCCACATGCTAGAATGTATTGAAGGGAAAGTTTGTTTTACAAAACATTTCTGACAACTCTTCTCAGAAAATGCAGCACAGGAAAAAAAAAAAAAAAAAAAAAAAAAAAAAAAAAAATAACCACTATTTTTTCAGTAACATTGCAAACTCTTTAGCTCAAAAATTGAAATATGTAAGATTAAAGGGAAAATTTTGTGTATTTCAATGAAGGGGCTCTAGCTCAGAAGCTATTTACTCCGAAGTGAAAAAAAAACCAACAAAAAATATGTTAAAGCTTAGTTCATGCTACTAAGCATTTTTTCCTAGCATTTGCTTAACAATAGAGTACATATATATAGCCATAATTTTTCTGCATACACATATGTATGTAGGTATGATTATATATGAGCATTGAAAATCTAATTTCCTTCTGTTTCTGTCTTTCATTTTTGTAAGGGTGAGCTGAAGTATTTTTCTGTAATTCCAATTTAATCAAATGGTGCTGACACTATGAGACTTATGAATGACATTGGCTTATGAACAATCTTCTTCTGGTCCCTGTCTTCTTTTTGCTGGGCATAAGGTCCCACTGCCAGCAATGATACATGCATTGGGTACCCAAAAAGGGTACATCCATGACACATCAGTGCAAGGCAGATACCCACATTACCTCTGGATGGGGTATCAGAAGGTAGCTGTGATAGCCAGACAAGTGAGGATATGAGCACTGCTGAACCTGCTTTTGAGATTTTACCACCCCCCAGTTCTGTGAGGAAGGGGGTTTGTGCAGAGCTATCAGAAATGAATGACAGCAGCTGAGCTGTAGGCACCTTGCTGCCTTCCAGCTCTGCAGAGGCTCCTCAGCCTTCAGCAGAGGGGTAACAAAGAGCAGCTGAGCAGGGAGTAACACTTTAGGATGATGCAGACTTATCTTTGTTTGCAAGACTCGGGGATACCCAGGCTCTCTTGCCTTTTCAGAGCCAGCTTGAGCCCTGACCAGTGTTGCATCTTGTCTCTCACAGCAGTATTGGTGATACTTAGTACCCAATACTATTCATGTGTGTTCTTATCAAGTCCACCTAATTTAAGCCTGTATCCTTTTACCCCCGTTGAAACCCAGAACCATCGTTTCTCTTCGGGACACTGGAATTTCTTGTACCAGAAGGTTATCTGATGGTGTCCTTCAGAAAGGCTCTTCAAAATTGCATCCTTTATCCTGAGTCCTCCTGCAGTGCCAGAATTTTTTCAGCATAGTAAAAATATTTCATTCATCAGGAGCTTAGTCATCTGATTCTTGGTGCTGATGCTGCCTTTTGGAACAATGGCTGGCTGCCACTCTGTCTGCTGCTGTAGGAGAGCTGTGCTCAGTAATCTTTGTGTCTCTTTCTCTCTCTCTTTTTAATATCCTTGGCTTTATCATGGGAATTGATTTTTCTAAATGTCCACCTGGTATATTTTTTCTTCATTAGAAATGGATATGAGGTGTTAATTTGTGCCAATGTCACTGACTTCAGATGATGAGTTCAGAAAGGATGGGAAATCAAAGTATATTCCACCATGCCTAGAGGAGCAAAACTGTGTGGGGAAAATATATGTCTGGGCAAAGTAGCTGAAGGGCACACTACCCCTTCCTAATTGTGCCTTTATGTATCTGCCTTTATCCCTTTATCCTCTCTTGAAATGATTGTCATGACCAAAGGACCCTGTGGGAAAAGATAGAGAGAACAAGGAGAGTTCCACAAAGCTGCATTGTGCATTAGCTGTGAATAACATAAAGTCAGGAAGCACAGCTCTGATCAGCTTTACTCCATCCTCTCTGTCCCTTTGGGGAAGCCTCAGATCACACATGTCAGCTGCCAGGGACACAGCAAGAGGTAAGATGAGTTGCCTATGCATGTGGAGAATGATGTAGACACAAATGTAGAGTACACTGATCAAATCCTTACATGATGGGAATATATGGTGTGGAGCACCCCTAGGTTTGCATTTTTCTCTCCCAGCTCCAATGATATCATGCTCGTTCCACTTTCATGTGCATAGGAAAAAATAGCTGAAATAATTTTTGCATTACTTTATTTCTCCCTGGATTTTCTTATGTTTGGAAGGGAAAACAGAAATATTATGATCATGAGAATAATAAAGATGTTGATTAGGAAAGGATTTCATGAAGACTTCTTGATCAGGATATTAATGACAGCACTGTTGCTATACCACAGAATCATTATATTGGAAAAGATCATTGAGGCCAACCTTTGACTAATCCAGCCTTGTCAACTGGACCATAGCACTAAGTTGTTCTTTGAACACCTCTAGGGATGGTGACTCCACCACTTCCCTGAACAGCCTGTTCCATTGCTTTACAACTCCTTCCATGAAGAAATTCCTCCTGCTGTCCAACCTGAACCTCACCTGGTGCAGATCGCGTCTTTGTCCTCCTGTCTTGGGACCAGAGCAGCACAGATTGCATTTACTGCCCTTAGCCTTGCACAGATTGCATTTATTGCACAGGAAATCTGTAGCTTTTTTTTTTCCCTTCTGGAAGGTGAGCCTTAAAACACTTGTGCACCTTGAGTACAGGGCAGCATGGCACACAGATAACATGGCAAACTTTCAGCAAATGATCATCAAAGCTATTAAATGCCGATCAACTTAGCTGAAATTATACTAGGTCAGCTTAGTGGCCTGTTGACAATGTCTCTCATTACTGAACTAATACTGAAATAGTTCCTGGGCAAAATGCACTGTTATTGGTTTTTTCCTGATTTTTTTTTTTCTCTATTAAAATTAATGAAGGCCAGAACTTGAAGAACTGAAACCCAAACATGGGTTTCAGACTCATGTCTGTATTTCGGTTCCCCAGATTGGCCTGATTTTCAAAGATATTAAACGTCTTTGTTCAACAAAGAGCAAGAAATCCCACTGAAGCTGATTAATATTTTGAATATTTTGTCTCGATTTTTTGGGTTAAACGATTAACAGAGATATGCAAATCACTGATGATCCAAGATAACTGATTTATTTCTGCTGACACTTCTGACAAGAGATGTCACTGTGGAAAGGAAATGAGTCAGGAGAAATGAATTTCTGAACAGTGTGAGTACATTCCTGGCAAGACCATTCCAGGAAAATTAAACAGAGTAGCAGATCAAATATGCAGGCAGATGAACTGCAGTAGCAAAACCCATTGCACAAAGAGAGTTTTTCCCTCTGATGTGATGACCTGTGTGGCTCTCACAAAAAACCTTTACAACAGAGTGGATAGCTTCCTGAGGCTCACTCAGAACAAAGCAAAGGGAATAATACTGAGATTTCATCCTTGTGTGGTGTTTGTATTCACTCACTTTTAATACAGAAACTGATTTGTTTCTTCTTCTTCCCTTGTGAGACCAAAAAAATCTACCTGAAAATGGTAAAACTATTACTCCTCCAAACTCTATCAGGTTGTTATTTGCTTATGCAACCTTAAAAAAGAGCTTTAAAAACTTTTAGATACTGTCATTACCAGGTTGGATGACATAATGAAAAATTAAGTTTGTGACAATCTGTGATCATCAAGGATAGGACAGAAGGCTTGCATGCCCTGGAGTCTGTGGGAAATATGGCATTGAAATTAGAGACACTAATAATTCAACACTGATCTTCCCTTCAGAAATGTTGTTTACATGTTAGTTTGCCCAACATTTCTCTGTGTGTCTCCTACACATATTTAAATCACTATAGCCACTGTTTTCCATGCAGGGATTATGTCTGAGCAAGACACTTGCTTATGTACTCATTTAGATGTCACCTACATTAAGCCATCTTCCGGCTTTTGTTCCCGACTTCACATTTTTCAATTTTTATGTTTTATCCAAAATTGCTCTTTATATTGACTTTTGATTTAATACCTTCAGCAGCCCACACATTAGAAGGGAGCATGTGCCACTGGTATGAAGAAAAAAGTTCAAGAAAGGACAATTATTTTAAGCAATACCAACAACCTGATCTAGTTTCTCCAGCTACGATGCTTTTCAAGTGATGCCATGACTATGGGTCAAATTTTAATTCAGTGGTCCTAGAGTAAATCTGAAAAGAGGGAGTAGTGTTTGGTCTATGCCCTGAGTTACTGATACAATTCCCCAAAGTCAATATAGTTGAAGGTGCAGAACTAAATATCCCACTCTGGTTTAGAGACGTTATCTTGGATTTATGTCAGTAGAGCTGAGAGCAGACACTAATTTAGCTGAATATTACCAAGAGGAAAGATCATGGTGAGCTGCTAATATTTGTTGTTGGAAACAATCCAGGAATGATAAAGAAGCCATATTTTATGAAGCTTTGAAACCATCCTCTAGGCACACTATATGGGTCAAGGTACTAGGAAATAATGAAAGTCAAATGGGTCCTAGACCTTTCTAATCCTGTCTGATCCAATGATCCTCCAATTCTGGTCATTTCACTTGAGTTTCTTAATGAATTTCAGGCCAGCGATGAAGGCAGGTATAAGAATGCTTTAAAATCCAGCTAGGCTCCGGCTTAAATAAAAAAATATAAATATATTCACTTTTTCTGCTTTTTGCAAATGACTGTCAGAATTTCACACAGAAACTCAACTGTTAACAACCCAGTCTGTGAAGGTGCTGAATGCAGGAGGTGAAAGCCATCAGCTGCCAAGGTGCAGTAACAGGATGGCTCCGAGTGCAAAGCTGTGCCACAGTCTGTTCTGACAGACACTTAAACAGAGTTCTCTCATAAACTGGTTTTACTAAGGAAACAGCTTGTGGGCTGAGAAATCAGCACAGAAAGGAAGTCAGGTTTCTTGCTCTCAGAAGACATACAGGCTTGTGCAATTTTATAACCAATGTACTTTTTTTTAGCAGCTTGGAATTTAAGACTAGTTCATCCCCCAAACTGTTTCCTGGTTTCCTTTCACTCTCAAATGTAGATCTTTCTTCTAGTGCAGACAATCAGAAAATATTATGAACGTTCACAGGAACTTGGAAATATCTGATGATGCTTTCATATGATGGTTCAGATGCTCATTCTCAGTCTAAACAAAGTATCTTCTGGGGGAAAAAAGGTATGTAAGAATGGGTGTATATGTATATGAGTGCTTTTTGCATGTGAATTTTCTTTCTGCCTCTCTAGTGAAAGAGGAACACCTAATTTTTTTTTTTTTTTTTTTTTTTTTTTTTTTTTTTTTTTTTAACATATTAAGACCTGGTAAATTATGAGTGAATTCTGTTACTATTTAGTGAAAAACAAGGTTCAGGGGAATTATCCAATTTTTTCAGGTTATGGAGGGATATATGTTTTTAATTTCATGACTATTTCTATTTTTGCCAGTAATAGCAGGTGAGTACTACTTCAGACTGACCGTGAGAGTGGTTTGAGGAATCCATACAGCTGATTATTTATCAGTCACAAACCCACAGTTCATATCCCAAGGAAAACACTGCAGTAATATTGTGCATTCTGCATGCTCACCTCTTTGAGAAGTCAGCAAAATTTAGATGCATGGTCTGATAAACAATACCAAAGTAAAGCCCTTAAATTCCTATTCCAAAAACTAGTTCAAGTTAATTACTAACAAATATTCCCCTTGAAGTCTATGGTTATGAATTTGTCAGATGAAGCCTCAGACATTGACCCTTTTGTCAAGGTGAACCTAATCAACCCAGATAATTTTTTGTTTATCTGACAGAATGCAGGAATGGAGCTCTAATGACAATCTTCTCTAATTCAAACTGCTGTGTAAATAACATAAAAACATACATTAAAAAGGTGGCCTGGTTCCAGGCATGAAAATATTGCCCTTTGTTATTAATCAAATGAAGAGAATGGAATGATTATAGTGCTCATGCTAAGAAAAAAAAATTAAAAAATCAACCAGCAACAGCAGGTTATACTACTGTTTATTTTCAGTAGTGTCTATAGTGTTTTAGCTGGGTTAACATGCTCTGGAAGCCTTTAGGATCTTGAAGACTGGTCTCTATCTATGACTTGGATCATTGTGCCTTTCATCTCATGTCTTAGAAATATTCCCCTGGCATAAGATTTACCTCTTAGAACACTGCCTTATCAAAGAAGGGATGGTAAAATAGAAGACAATCCAAATAATAGAATAAATTCAGCAGCAGATAACAATTAAGATATTTGCTTCTTATCTTAATATTTCTTTTGCTTTGACTCATTCCTATGTATTTTTTTTGCCATCTTTTTCCCAAGCAAAGCTTCTGACAGTGCTCACTGTAGATGACATGAAGTCCCTTGGTGGAAATTACCTTTTCTATCTTTTGATAGTCACACTATAAGTTTGTGTCTAAGATCCAATAGAGACAATAGAGTTGAGAGTGTGATTGACCTGATCAAAAGCTTCTACCTTCTCTAGGATAAGGAGTGCTACACCTTAAAGTTTTCTGAGTTTACAGGCCTTTCCTCTATTGATTATGAAGAAAGCTCATGGCCAGAAGCTTAGATATAGAAGTCCACACTGCAGTGAGATGTATCTCCTCCCTCCTGACTTTAATAGAATGTCAATCAATCCCTTAAGAGACACATATACCAGGGTTCCTGGTCTTCCATTTCTTTTTTTTTTTTTTTTAAGACAATGAAAAAGCACTTAGAATTCTCTGCTAACACAATTGATATTCGGTATCCACAGATGTACCACAGTGAGTCACTAACCTTGCATCATCATTCAGACAACAAACAACACTGGACATGACTTTAATTTTTCCTGTATATCTGTTGTGAATGTGAAAGAAATTACTCATATGAGTTTTTTGAGTTTCTCTTTTTCAGTCTATCTGTCTGAGAAGACAGATTGCTTCAGTTCATCTTTAGCATGATACAGATGCCTCACCTAGAAAAACAAGAATCTTATGTTCACTTGTCTTCTCTTGATAGTGTCTGCAGGTAGCTTAAAGCTTTCCCTGGTTGCTTTTTATCTTTTTTGGACTGTTTTTAAAGATGTTCCAAAGTGTTGCTGGACAGCTCCTTTTCCAAAGGGTAGCAGTAGCAGAGGTAACAGCAAACCAAAGAACATCCTGCTTAGTCTGATGAGCCTTTTGTTAAAAGGACATGTGGGTTTTTAGTGTAGTCTACCATGATTTGAAGAAGACCAGAGAAGTACACTATGTCAACCATCTGATGGTTAGTGCTACCTTTTCCCTCCACTTTCTGTATTCTTTTGCCTTCATGGATTTAACCTACTTTGGTAGAAGATTGTCAGCACTTTTAACAGACTGAGATGAATATCTGTTTCTTGAGACAGAATTCAGTTATTATTTACATGCAGTCCTACTCATTTGTGAATGCCTATGAGATAACTTTAACCTCAGCACTGAGGTTTGACTTTACATATGTAAATAACAATATTTTAGTAGCTGGAATTGCAAGATCTGTGTAGATAATGGTGCCTTTGTTACCATGGAAAGATTGTTATGATGGAAAGATTGTTACGATGGAAAGATTATTACGGTGTAAAGATTGTCAGACTAGATGTGAGATAATATTTGAACTTTGAGGAACGGGACATAATGTAGACAAGTATTCTCAGCCATGATATAGCTGTGTCACAAGTTTTCATTTTGAAACATGACCACAGGTTGTAAATGCAAACAAGGCTGGGGAAAGCCAAAATTGCCTCCTTCTGAGAACTATAAAATGACATTCTGGGAAAAGATGGTTCTATTCCACTATGAAGTGGTTTCTGAATATTGGATGTGGTAATATAAAAAAAAAAATCCAGAATTTATAGTCTGAATGCTCTTAACTGAGCTAGTTGCATATATTTTTAATAGCACATAAGGCAGGGATGAAACTGTGACTCTGACTTGAGTACAACATCCACAGTAGGCCAGATCTGGTGGAAAGATCTGGAGGCCAAATCAGAATATATCTCTAATTGTTATTTTTATGCACCCACTCTGTGAGTGTTGTTGCTGCTTACTTTCCCAGTTCAGCTAGTCCCCCTAATCTCACAAAAACATCGTGTCTGTATGCACTGATGGACAGCACCAAGGCAATGGCTCTCACAGCAGATGGTTTGTGGCCCTTCAAAGAGGCTCTGAGAAATCATGGTGATAAAATAGAGGAACTGCATTCAACAAGGACTGCACATCTATATCTGTGGAGATATTAAGTATATAAGGTGTGGAAAAAAAGATTACTTAGGTAGATCTCCTGATGTAAGGGTGGCGTGACTGAAGAGGAATGTACCTTCTGTGTCTCTAGAAAAGCCTATCAGTGCAATACAAGAGCAATATTGGCTAATAAGTTATGATCCTGGTTAATGGTTATTGAAATGGTTAATCTTTTGGTACCTCCATTATCTACAACATTTTTCCAAAGTGATGTGATAATATCCTTTTTGTCTATTTAGGGAAGCGTTGCACAAATAATTTCTTGAGGAAGTTGGTAGACTGCTGGTAAGAATGCTAAACAAATTAATTAAAAAAATTAATGAATATTTTATGTCTTCTGTGAGAAGATGTTAAATGTATATGCATTTTAGCTTATGTGGCTACTTAAAACACTGCCTAGAAAACAAAAAATAATTTTAAAAAGTGACCAGTTGATCATTACTATTTGATTTCTTTTTTTAGCAATGTTTCAGCTGAATGCATCTATTCTTCTAACTGGTCACTAGGAGAGCTTCACTGTGATAATAAAACCATTTTTAATCTTTAGCAAAACTAAATAGCAGAAAGATAGTAAAAAATAATATAAAATATGATTCTGAAATGAAATCCACAAAAAGTTTAAGAACACAGCGCACCTGATGCTTTTTGATGTGAAATATCTAGCAACCTTATTTTTAAGTGCTACTCAGGTGACTGAGGTAGTAAAAAGTTAACCAGACTCATATATTGCTTCTGGCTGCATTTTTGTGGTTTTGGAAGACAAAGAGACACCTCTCATGACAGCCATAAAAAATCTAAATCTGTCCTCCTTTCCCAAGTTTTTCTTTACAGCAACATTTTAGCTCTTAGCAATGCCTGCTGATGGATACATTTCATCCAGAAAATTCAATGGCCTATTCCTTTTGCTGCTATGGTTACAGATAATGACATAATTTCTTGTTTTGGTACAGACAATGATAAGGGTTGTTATGATGGGTCAAAGCAAAAAGTTTCAAAGTTAGAAAGACTTTTCTGAAGGCCAGGTGGTTGAGTAGTACTTGAAGCAAAATCCTGTATCTTTTCTCTAGGAGCTGAAAAAAGAGCAAGGTTTTCTTTTTCCCTTCTCTGACAGTTTTAAGATTGCATGCGTCTTGTTACAACATGGCTATGTATTTTTCTAATTGTATATGTATTTTTCTATTGTATATGTATAATGTATATGCATTTTTCTAGTTATTACTCCAGAATAAAGAATACAACAATATTAGGAGGCACAGGTGAAATCAGGTTTAGAGGATGATTAGATCCAATCCCACCCAAATGCTTCCAGCAGACTAAAACCCAAAGATTTGTGTTTTTCCCAAAGCTTGTTAAATCCATCTCCTTTGCCTATGCTCACCGTGGCTCATTGACTCCCTGGGAATGTCTCTGTCACCCCACAAAAGCCTGTGCTTTCAATGAGGTCAGATAAATTTACCTATATGCAATTTTGGCATGGTCCTGTCACTTATATTTCAGTAGTTTATTTAGGATTTTCCAGGAAGTTCTCTTGCAAATCTCCCCCACAATAATGTTCCTGTCTAACCCTTTCTATTGATACGGTGATGCAGGAGAAAAGTACAGGGAAAATGTTTCTTTTGAAGGTCTACTGCTTTTGTAACAGCTCCTGTAATTCTCAGGGTTTTTATGTCCTTTGCAGAGCCTGACAATAGGAAGGATACAACATGGGTATAGTGTTCCCCAAGCCTTCATTTCTAGCAGCTCTCTAGTAAATTTTGCCAAACCACAGGGATCAAAAACCCTGGGCCAGAATCTTCTCTTATTTACACTGGCATACATTTGAAGATCAAGCCAGCAGAGTCAACACAGTTTCACAACAGTGAAAGTGATATGAGATCAGAGTTTGATGAGGTGCTTTTAGCTATCTTTCAAGGAATTCAGAGGTATTCAAATACATTTCAGCCTAGGCATTTGTTTAGTATTTCTGCATATTCATGTTAGCTGTGAGGATTGTCTCATCCTGTTCTCTGACACTGGCCACCTCTGCTCAAGTGTTTCATTGCATAGGCTGCATTAGTGCCAAAACATGAGCTTTTAATGAGACAATGGAAAGCTGTAGAATTAGTAGTTAAATTCAACACTGCTAAGTGCATCTGCTATTATTATTGTAATGTTCTCACAATATTTAGTGATACTTTTCCATTCAAATTGTGAGGATGGTTCTAACTGGTTCCTGGAGTGGACCAGAGTTCTTTTTTCATGGCACACTGCTGAGGGCATGCATTTTATGCCCTGGGGTGCTTCATAAGAGCAGGAATGAACATGCAGAGTTTTCTGGGACAACTTGGAGGACAGCACAGGGAAGAAAAAGCTACACTTGTTCAATGCCATTCCAGCACAGTTCCCTCCCCAAAACTGTCTGGACCCACAGGCACACCCAGGCTTTGTTCTGAATGGAACTCATTTCTTCACAGCAAAATAAATTCCAAGAATAAATAATAGTTATGAAATTTATGAAACAGGCAGGGATAGTCAGAGAACCAAGACACACAACTGATACTCAGGTTATCTCATACATGAGCATAACTGGATTAAGTTTCACCTATTCTATTAGCTAGTGTGTTGTACTGAAAAAGGGTCTGGACAACTTGCAAAGGGTTAGAGCCAACAATAGGAGCCTGCATGGGGTCACACAGCTGGCTTCACTCCCCATTTGATTCCATGGACCAGCATTTGGTTAAAACTAAGGCTTCTTTTTTCCATTGTCCTGCATGGTGCTGACAATAAATAGGCTCCTGGGGTTGTGGCTTAAGGGGATTATTAGGCAAAAGAAAAACATGCCTCATACAAAATCCAGCACTAAAATTTATGAATGTTTCAAAGATTGATGAAGAGAAGGTGTTGAGCTTTAATTATGGGCTTTCTCAAGGCAGAAGAAGCAGACCAAATTCAGGTGGAAGTTTCAGCTCCCTTAAAACAAACATAGCAGGGTCAGACCAATGCTGGTTTTAATTGCTTGAACCAGAAGGAAAAGAAGACAACAAGGAAGGGCCCCTGTACTGGAACACATTATGTCCTGCTCCTGGTTTTTCTCAAATCCACATGTTGCTGTGGCTATGGTAAAAATGGTGTTTGAGTGGCTGGTATGATTTAACTGCATACACAGCTTTACCAATGTTGCCAAACATGCTCATTTTTACACAGACTCTTCCTGCCCATTACAGTCTCAATTCTTTGCATGATCTTGTGGCATCAGAAACAGAAGGATCTGGGTTTTCATGACATTATTTGCTTCTGTGTGGGAGCATATGTATGTAAAATCTGCAAATAAGCTTGCCTGGGGACAAAGGTTTTTCTATTAAGATTTTCTATGAGGCTCCACAACCTTCAGCATTACTGAGACTTCAGTTGTGTGTTGACTCATACAGAGAAGTCATGATGAGATTATTTACTTTCTCCAATTTTAATTATTCCTCTCTTTTTCAGACCACTGCTCTGCTGCTCTGCTCTAGGTCATGGTATGTGTTTCAACATCTTTTGGGAGAAAGAAGGGGAAGAGCTTTGAATGTAGCTTGCTGCATATGCAATCTTATGTATGCAGCTCATGACCCTGGCCATGTAAAAACTGAAATGTAAGGAAGCCGTCATAGATTGCTCTTTATTTCTCCCTCTCTTTTCCAGTAAAAAACATTCTGTCTATGATGTTGATTGAACCTCTAAAATGGTCTGCTTCCTTCCTGTCTTTATAATTAGTTTCCTATTTAATATGTATGTACTTTGATTTTTCTTTTAATGTTTGTACACACTTTTCATTGTAAGAGTGATAAAAATTTGCAATAGATTTTAAGACCCTATTAGCACTTTGCTTGAGTAATGAAGAATTGAGACACCTAAACATAATTTCTGGAAATATGTACTCAGTTATCCACTTTTGGGGTGCAGTTATTTATTTCATAACAGTAGCCTGGAAAGAGACCACAGATAAACTGTCAGCTTTGACTGAGTTTCAATTGGAAACTTCAGCTTTTCAAGTGGAAATCAATAAACATGAGCTACTGTATCTTCAAATCAAGATAATATTAATATTAATTTCTTGGAAAGTAAACTGTTTGATATTGTGTTGTATATTTTCTAGCCTCTGTGTTGGAGAACAAGATTTTACCCTTTCTGCATTTGCATGTTTAGTGCAGGCCATTTACTAAAAGATTTATTTCTAACTCAGAATCATTAATACCTTCACTCTTCTTCAGCTTTTGGATACACTACTGGTGTATCCACTACTGGTGGTGGGTTGACCCAGGCTGGACTGCAAGTGCCCACCAAAGCTGGATGGGGAAGAGAAAATATAAAAAAAAAGCTCATAGGCTGAACAGGGAAAGATCATTTATCAGTTACTGGCATGGGCAAAAGAGACACAAATTCATTACCAATCTAATCAGAGTGGGATAATAAGAAATTAAAATAAATCTTAAAACACCTTCCCCCATCCCTCCCATCTTCCTGGACTCAACTTCACCCCTCATTTTCTCTCCCTCCTCCCTCTAGTGTTGCAGGGGGATGGGTTATGGGGGCTGTGGCCAGCTCATCATATGTGTTCTCTGCCACTCCTTCCTCCTTGGGGTAGGGCTCCTCTCACCTGCTCCAGCATGGGATCCTTCCTATGTGAAACAGTCCATCAGAAACTTCTCCAGCGTGGGTCTCCTTCCCATGGGCTACAATTATTCATGAACTGCTCTAGCCAGAGTCTCCCTGGGTCGCAGGTTCTGCCAGCAAACCTGCTTCAGGGTGGACTCCTCTTTCCATGGGGCCACAGGCCAAGGAGCCTGCTCCAGCATGGGCTTCCCACAGGGTCACAGTCTCCTTTGAGCCCCAACCTGCTCAGCACTGGCTCTGTGAAATGTAAGGGAAGCTTCTACCAGGTCCTCACAGAAGCCACTTTCTACCATAACCATGCTAGACAAATTCCATGGCAAAGCTCCTGGTCTAGCAGAAGAGATTTATTCAGCAACCATATGAATTTCTTAATATAATCTCAACGTTCCTGCACAGCTATCCAGGAAACCAGTGGGGAACAAGCATCACGTACTCTATTAGTAGATTTTGTCTATCTCTATGGAAAAAATATTCAAAGATGTTTTTTATAATTAATTTCTGCATACCATATTGTGCTCATGAATGCGGCAAAGTAGAGCACAGGAACTATGATTTGTTTTGTGCTCAATGTGACCAATTTTGTGCCAACAAGTGATTGCGCTTGTAACTGCCCGTTTGGCGTGTGCAATAACGTGTTTGCACTTCTGCATGTGTTTTTGGGAGAATACAAACCAGGACCTCACAGTTCACAACAGAACAAATGAAGCATGGCAGTGAGTCATGGAGAAGACTGGCTTAGCATGCAAATTCTTTGAATCTGGAAATGGTTTCTAGGAAGAAGGCATCTTGTTTCTCTGATTAATTCTTTATAAATTGTTTTAAAGCTTGCTTATTAGCTGTAATTTGTCTTTTGTAAGCTTGGTGAACAGGTGTTTTTAGCCCTCAAGACCCCTAAGACCTACAGAGGAGTGAGCTTTCTTTTTATTTACATTTTTAAGTGCTCAGTTGTCACAGCCAGCCATTATGCAAAACTGATTCCAGTGACTAATTTGACTTGACATTTTGATGCCCGTATCTTTCAGAGTTCCATGTTATTTGGCTGATCTTGACCTGTACCATGTCATTCAGCAACACATACCTCCATTTTTAAGCTACTATTCTACTAAAGAATTATATTCAACCTGTCTGTTTTCTTATATGTATCTACCCATAGCTGTCCTGTATTTTCTTTATGTCAGCAAGGTCAAACTCATTCCTCTTCTAATTATACACAGTACCTATTCAAATATTTTCTATTTGAGCACGTCAGCCTGTTGAACTAATTACATTAGTGTGAATGTCAAAGAAAACTGAAGAAAAGGAGGGAATACAAATAATTCAAAGCTTTAAGAGGAAAATAAATTTATTCTTACTGTCCCTTAATGTACTATTAGACAATATAGTTTCAGGTGATAAACAGTCTGGGGACCTGGCTTGAATTTAGGTTTGAAAGGCTAAATTCAAGCCAAAAATTAAAGGTATTCTTCACTATTCTTTCTTATTAATGTTTAGATGAAAGCCATAAGCTTTTAACCAAATTCATTACTTTCGGGGAGGATCTGGATATCTGAAGAAGAAATATTCAGCCTTGATAACTGAAGTTACTGTCTTTCAGATTGCTTAAACCCCCCAGAAAAGAAACAGTGTACTAACTTGTATGAAGTGAACAGTTGCCAGACCCTGCTGATGAAAACATAGTGGAATTCAATAAATGTTCCATTTGTACTGTATATCTTCCTTCTGGAAAAATGTATTGAGAAATTTATTATGATTTGCAGTTCAAGTTAAAATCTCTGCATACTCTTTGCTTTTTGAGTAAAGACTCTATGTTATATACTTTACGGTACAGGACTTTACTGGTAGAAATCCTCTCATTTAGCAATGGAAAAAGCTTAGACATCCTGATTCTCTTATGTGTTTGCAGTTCAGCTTCCTTTTCTTCTGGTGTGTGTAGTTGCATCCTCTTCTTTAGAAAGGCACAAGGAGGGAAGTCTTGTGCACACACTTTCCAGGGAGCATTTTATTTTAGCAGAGTTTTGACTGATATATTTTCACATATCTTCTGACTTAGGTTTGCTTTGGGTAGAGACAGTCAATGTAGTATTTGGCACTTAAAAGATCATGCAATTAATCTTGCAGATGTTAGTCTGCAAAGAGAACTAAACTAACTTTCCCAGTGATGACCACTTTCTGCTGCTGTCCTACACAAGTACCCCAGCTGTTGTCTAATCTCTACACAGAGACTGGAGGCCAGCTGAGCTTTCTCACCTGATTTTGATCACCTCAGGAGCAGAGAAAAAGACCCATATTTTTCTGGTTGATTTTGCCCAAAGCAGAGTTAAATGTTCAGAGTGTATTTAATCAATTTTGACAGTGGTGTATTCTGCAGTTGTGGTTATATGTGGGGGCCACAGAAAGACAGCACTGTTAAACATTATGTTTTAGTGCTTTGATTTTTGCAGTCAGTTACACTTCACAGAAATTGAGTAACAATGAAGCCATCATCTTTGCTACAGGTCAATGAAACAAAAAATCTATGTTTCAACACTGATGATGAGAAGCTTCTTTCTCCAGCTGAGATAGAATGGACTGGATGACTGGATTCTACTAATGCTGTAATATTACATCTGAATCTCTTCTGCATCATGAAGTGAAGGTAAGATATATGATTATATCAACAATTACATTACACTTAAGGGTTTTTTTGAAACTGGCTAATTTACTCCTGTTCATGTTTCGAAGCCATCCATGTACCAGACTGAAATTTTTCAGTTATGCATTTATTTGTGGAGGAATAGCAATCAGGTACAAGACTTGCAAATTGCTTCTGAACTCATTACTTTCAATTTACGAAAAAAGAAACATAGCTAAATTAAGCAAAATCTTTCTCACTTTTAAGACAAAACTGATTTTTATTGTAAAAATCTTCATTATAAAAGTGACCTGTTTTAACAACAAAACCCTCATAGGCTGTATATTTCAGATTTAAAAATATATTTCTCTCTTTTAATTTAAAATTATTTAGGAAATGGATTGTTTTGTCTAGGCAAAAAACATTCCAAAACAATCTTTTTTCAGTTCCATCCAAACTTTTTCTTCAAAGCATGTTTTTCAGTGCTTTTTCTTTTTTCAAGTTTCTCCAGCTTCTCATGAAAAAAACTTTTACATTTCATTTTTAGGTTAATCAGTCTGATTTGAAAATTGCATTAACTTCTATGAAAATTTTCCTTTCATTATGAAACCAAATGAAACAAAGTGATGCAGCCTGAGGTTTTATTCACACAAGCTGGAATGAGAAGGGAAAAAACAGAGGTGAACTGAACTGGAAGAAAACCTCAGTGGATATATACATAAAACTCATATTGAACTAAAAGAAACAAGGCCTTGAAAAAGATTTAAGACAAATCTTGTCAAACTGGAATGATCTTTATAATAAACACACTTGTGATCTAATAACTCATTTCATGTTTGGGGAAGTTGGGATTGATATTTTGCAACAGGTTCCAATGTCACGCTTGGGTAATTTTTTTGATTTGTTGCAATTTGAAGGACTCTGAACTAGACAGGGCTGTTGAGCCCAGCATAAACAGCTTCAGAGCTATCAAATCTGGAAATTCCCTTTCAACAGAAACCATCCAAAATTCAGGAACATCACTATTACATTCCAATTGGGTCAGTTAGTTATGAAAGAGCTCTAAAAGAGATTATATCATTTCCTGACAGTAAAAACACACATTTGATGTTTTTTATGTTCACAGAGTTGATCAGTTTCAGAGTGTTTCAGCATTTTGGCATGCCCATAACATGAGGATGTATCATCAACATTGTAATAAAAGAGCCAGGCTTGATGAAATTTGACCTTCTAGAAACTCCCATTGAGAGGCAAAGCATTCACATCTTAGTACTTGCCTTTTTATCTAGCAAGGGGGTTTTAGAGTCTGGATTGGTAGCTCATACCAGGAAAATAATTCTTCTTCTTCATTAAAAAAAAAAAAAAATAGATTTGCAAGTGAAGGCTTAACTTGTGTGTTTTAAAGCTGTGTTTGCAGAGAAAATAAATTGCAATTCTTCAAATCTAAAAAAATTCCAACCATGGAGTTACAGATGAAAGATTTAAATAAAGTCCATTCAATCTGAATGCTGAATCTTTCTGATTTGTTTTGGCTATGTGTCTGCAATTTTTACTATATTGTTATTTATTTCTAAATTGGTCCCTTTAGGTACAATTATTTTAAAACAAAATAATAGTATATTAGAATGCAGCAATTTTTACCTGCAATTCTAAGGGAAGGTGGCTGGGTGCATGATCTACAGCCTGCTTTCAATTTTCAATTGGTTTATTAATCTAAAGTATTCTAATTCTCAAACATATTCATTTCATAATAATTCACAACGTGAATTCAAATCAATAGGAAAACTAGTCCAAATAGATTCAATTACATAAATTAAAAGATATGTCCATACTTCTGCTTGTTTTTGTTTATATGATGTGTCTCAAAACTCTTCACATCTGCAGGCATGGAGTTATAAAATTCTATATTCTAGATATCTATGTCTATTAATGTTTATGCAAAACAACATGTACCTTTTTTGTACAAATTATCTATAATAGTACCATAAATTTTTAGCATGCAAATTTTTTTCCTAAACAATTGATCCCAATGGGATAAAAAATATTAACCTTAATTTATTTCCTTATGCCTGACATATTTCACTATATAATCAGATTGGTTTTTGTTAAATGAATGTTGTCTCCATACTGGCTTTCTCTATTTGAAGGTATTAATGAATAAATTTAAACTCTGAATCACAGGTGTTTAAATTGGCTGAGGGAATAAATGTATAACTACATTCATAAGTACATATCAAAGCAGTCAAAGGCTTAGCTATATATTATGCCTTGATGTGTGTGCAAAATTTCCATTACTGTTATTGGGAGATAATGTGGGTGTTATGAGGTCAGAATATATTCCAGGCAGTATCCTGTGACATGTTTTTTTCCTACTAATCCCATTTTCCCTTCTTTATATGCTGTTTGCTACAGTAGCATAGCATTTGAATTAGAATTTTAGGAACTCTGAGGAAAGCAATTGCAGAATTTATATGTTTGTGACAACAAAATAATTTTGCAAGTTTCACGTTTGTACTGAAAAACCAAAGACACAGACCAAAGTATGTTTAGCCAGATGTTGACACCTAAATTGCAAATATCCATATTTAAACAGATGAAACCCTCCTGAATTTCTGTTTTATGATTCGGACCACATACAATGATAACATTAAAAAAAAAAGGATGTGGTTACTAACATTGTGGTGGTGGTGGTAGCACAGGGACTTCAGCACCATGATGGTGGTGCAGGAAGATGTTCATGTGGCAGAGAAAACCAGTTGTCCTGTAGGCAGGCTGCAAACCTCACAGTTGAAAGCAAAAAAAGATCATGCTGGAAATGTTTCCTCAGGATGTTTAACACATTACGAAAAGTTAAAAGTTCTTCTATGTTGCTGAACTATTAACAATTTTTGTTACCACTCCAAAAATCCCCATTTTTTTTCTACCTGCATCCCAAATGACACTTCTCTGAGTTTTTATCCCAGCTAGTGCCAGGAATCATCAAAACATTTGCAGGTTCAGAACCTGTATGCTGTTATGATGTAGTACTGAGTAGTTTTATTTGTTAAAAGCGCAATACAAGTATTACTGACCTTATTTAGGACTGATCTCTACAGATCTATTAGATGCAATAAACAAAGAATTAGAAGTACAGAGAAAAGCAATAAAGGAAATGGTAGAAATATTTCAGCATTGTTTTGCATGCTGTAACAAACTGCAATGTGTGCAAGCAATAGTGGGATAGGTCCTGGTACAACAGAATAATATATTTTATTTGGAAAATCTGCCAAGGGAAGGTGGCATTCTCATAGAAAAGTGTAGATTTGGAGGAACTAATTAGAGTTTTAAACCAGAAGAAAAAATGCCCATACATTTTCTTGTACCTTGCTTTGGCCATTTTTGTTGCGCTCCTGGGGAATTAAGTGCATTTTGCTTATAATAGATAGACCTTCTGGGTTTTTTTTAGCCTAGGTTTCCTTATGAGATCTTGATCTACTAACTGTGGCATCAGTCTCTAGGGCAACATATGGAAACAAGTTACAGTAGTCTCTTGTCTACAGTACTGTCATATTTCATTTTGAAAACCATATGAAAATATTTCCTACAGAAAAATAGTCCTTGCATTTCCTTACTTGTGAATTGCATGCCAGAGTGCTCCAATTAGACATCAAGTGAAGAACATGTCCAAGAGATAATGTATTTATTTATACCAAATATCTCAACATTGTTCAATTTGAAGTACCACAAATTCTTAGTATGTTCTCGGCTGGACACAGATGTTATGCACAGTTCATTGAGTAGACTTAGACCAGATCACCTTCAACATGCTGAAAGAATTATTCAAGGCTTTTATTTATGTAAATAGCAATTTTTTGGGTTGCTGTGTCCACTCTCCAAAGCATAGGGAAATAAAAAACTTCAGTAGAGGATGTGATGCTGTTTATTTGATATGGTATATAACGGCTGGAAAAATATTGTTTTCATAAAAATAAAGTATTTGAAAGTCTTCAAGTCGGTACCAACCAACACTGATTCCATCAAGGCCACATTTTCTTCCCCTCCTTTAGAAAGGCTGTTTCTTGCATGGGCCCCAGACCTGCCCTAGGACAATTTTCTCAGCAAGACCTAATTTCTAAAGGTTTTTTTTGCAAGGTTGGAGAAGATCCAATCCCCACACCTACTTCTTTGAGTTGGTCCATCTCAATCACTTGTGTCATAGTTTAAAAGGTTTATTTATCAGAATCAAACCCCCTGATAATCCATCCCATGGTCCTGAAGAAGGGAAATAATTACTGAAGCACTGTTATGCCTTCAGCAAAGGTTCCAGTAAAGTATGATACAATAGTTAGAAGAAATTTTATTCAGACCATGATATTGACTAAACTACATTCTGTATTTACTGGTGTGGATTTTCTCAGCTGAGCTATGGGGGAAAAGATCATAAAAATAAATAAAGCCAACAGTGTTGGTGCTGGGGGAAATTGGTACCATACAACAACAAAATATCTCCACTGCTATGCATTATGTGAGATTCTGTTGGATGTTTTTAGCCAAACAATGGCAAAATATGCTTATCCTCTCTTGCAAATCTGTCCAAAGTTTGGA
Source organism: Vidua chalybeata (assembly GCF_026979565.1). Classification (NCBI taxonomy): domain Eukaryota; kingdom Metazoa; phylum Chordata; class Aves; order Passeriformes; family Viduidae; genus Vidua; species Vidua chalybeata. The sequence continues at coordinate 143,372,141 of NC_071530.1, forward strand.
CTCACTTTGCAAGAAGGTAGGATTTTCAATGTAAGCATGTCTACAGAATTGAAGAAAGTCGTTTAGCCAAACTTTGGTGTTGAGCAGGACATGGAAAAGGAAGAGCCTGAAATGATTCAAAATAAATTTAAGAGACACTTAGTTAAGAGTTTAACTTGTCCATTGTATATGTGCACATACCTTGCAACATGTTTATTTTGAAGCAAGGTAGTTAAAATTTTACATTAAAACCCTTGTTTTATGATATGCACTTAACTACACTGCATTTCTTACTTGCTATTTTCTAAGTTTTGAGCGTGTAACTTTGAAATGTCAGGGTTCTTTCAAAAGGGTGTCTGTGCATGAAGGAGAAAGAGGCTAATTTCCCAGGTTTTTAATAAAGGAAAAAGGAGAAAAACAAAACATAAATTCCATCAGGTAGCAACTGAGTGGCATGCACAGGTACCCTTTCAGGCACAGCAACCTTTGCATCCACTGCAGAGACCTTTTGTCTCGTGAGTTAGTTTTGTGACTCCTGGGGTATGTTCTCATTCTTTCTGCTGAGCAGAACTAGCAGATACCAAAATGCACATTTTCCCAGTGGAGTTGCACAAAATGTTTGCTGGGGGGTTTATGAACTGTGAAGCTTCACATACATCTGTTCAATTTTCTCTAAGTGCTACCTGTCCTTCTATATGATGCCACACCTGACTTCCAAACTTTCGCTGAGCTGAATTTTATCCGGTATACATTGGGCCGTATCCTCCTTCAGAGAACCTGGGCTTAGCCATCAACAGAGGAAACACTGAGTTCACACAAAGTAAGAGATACTTCCTGGCCTTGAGAGCTGGCAGCAGGCAGGAAAGCACAACCAGTGCAGAAGGAATTTCTAAGCATGCAGCTGCCCACTGCCTCAGCTCTTGTCTGAGCATGGAAAAACTCAGGAGCCTTTTAAAATGCTACAACTAAGAGACAGAAATGGCATGCAAAGTATCCTTAGTCCAGACTTCACTTTCCACCTGTTACATTTTGAGTCTCTACCATGCAAAATAACATATTCAGCGTTACTCCAAAAAACAGTTGTTTTATTTGTCTGAAATGGGTGGTCACTGAGTGTTACCTGAGCATCTTTCTGAGAAATGGGTGAGGTATTTTGAGTGACAGTGTCTTCAAAAATTCAGTCTAAGAGACATAACAAGTCTAGAAAATTTTAGCCTGAGTGCTTACAGTCTGACATAATTTTAAGCCACTGAAAATAAAAATTTATTCGGAGTGTTGGGAAACTTCAAATTTAGGTGGCGTTGCCACCTCTATTAGCAATATATGTGAAAATTCAACAGCTAGCTGCAGAAAATGAGACTCATGTATTAGAGTGTCGTTCTATTAGTATGCATATGGAGAAAGAGAGAAAATAAAATGCTTCTTTCCCTATTTTTTTAATGAGACAGAATCATATGTTAGAAAGAAAAACAGGCATACTTAAGAAATTAAATTGAACAGAAATAGGAACAACTCTGGGTTTATACATTCCCTTGACAAATCTCTCAAGTTTTTATGACTGTATAATCCAGCTCCTGTCACAGTTTTCTGCCATGGCATCTTTCAGATGATTGGTTTTGTGCATAGTTATTAGTCTGATGCTGCTAATCTCCCATTTCCGAAGGAATAAACTCAAGTGCTTCTAGCTGAATGCTTATACTTTCTTTTAAAATGAAGTAATTCAGGTGGCTTAATGGGAAAGTGGATGATCCAGATTTAAAGACAATGTTTGGTCTTTTGTACATGGTCTAGAAACTGGGCAGTATATGGGCAGTATTTTCCAGTTGTATCTAGAAGATGACTAATAATATTCAACTGTAATTAATTAAGAAAAACAATTGGTGAGATTTCCTTCACCTGTTTTGGTAGGGTTAAAAGTATGCATGTACACCAACTCAGTTTCCCCATCTATGGAGAGGGTGTCTCGTTCCCACAGGGGACAGGTTTGTACCACAGAAGGATTAACCCTCCTGTGGAGCTGCTTATTTTTTTCCTCTTAATGCATAGAGAGAATGATCTAAATTATTTTTGCACACCAGGCACATGAGATGGCTACACTGAATGGAGATGAAACTCACTTGGGTTGTATTATCCCCCTTCCTGCAGTGATGAAGCTTACATAGACATGAATGTTTTGATGTCTTCTCAATGATCTCATCAATTATTAGCACCTTGGGTTTATTTTATCCAGCCTTAAGACCAAATTCTCAACAGATACAAAAATAGTAAATTTGGTCTCCAACTATGCAGGATACAGGTGAACCTTGGTTCTGAGTCTTCTCTTTAGCATTTTGTGCTTTTTATCACAAGACATTCCTCACTTACCTAGTAAGATTAGCATAGCTCTACAAAACTGTCAAATCTTGCTTTTAGATTTTATCTGAGGCTTCAGCCAGAAAAAGAAAGTTATGTGCAGAAGACATGTGAGTAAAAAGTGTGCCTTTTAGAGTAAAATGCTATTTTTGAGTGTGTTCTTAACATTCATCTGGAGCAACCAAAACATAGTAAATGTGTGAGTATTCCTATTCATTCTGGTTTATGACCTTTCTTTTTGCTTGTTTCCAGACTTTGGAAACTAATTCTACACATTAATTCTTGTCAGCAGTAAAGAATCATAAGTATTTTTACTTTCATCACACAAGAAACTCTACAGCTTGTATTTTTTTCAATCTCTTTCTGTAACCTATTCTGATTTTGGCTATCAAAAGACTAAGTGTCTCTTCCCCTATTGATACCAGCCTTATGTCCCAGGAGTCACATTGGTTTTCCATTGTCTCTGTAAGGTTTTCTCCCAGTATTGAACAGCAGAGGAGCTTCTTCCACAAGAGAGTCATGACCCCTAGGTGGGACCTCTAGGTTTAGCTGTAGCTTGAAGGATTATGGAACCTTTAGACAGAAAGTGGCACTAGCTCTAGAGAGAGTCTTGGTGATTCATCCTCTAAACGTCCTGCAGTCTATTCACTGTCATTTGTTCTCCAGAGGACAAGAGACCTGTGACTGCCTTCCTTATATCTCAATTAAGCAAACTCTAAGTCCAGAGGTTGACAAACAGATGTCTCTTCTCACCTCTCACCATGTGACCTCTGAAACCCACCCTAAGAAATATCTCTTTGCTCCTCAGAAGAAAGGCATTCTCCCTACTTGTCCTGGGCTGTTCAAAATATGCCAGCAAAGAGGGAAGGGTTTCTTCTCCCTTTTTTCCTTGGAGTTATGCAAAGACTGGAAGCATTTATGGCCATAGTTTCCCAGTGATCCTTCCCACCTTACTTTCCCCTAGAGATCTCTTTGTCCACTACTTGTCATGTCATACGTCAAAGGAGAAAGAAGGACTGTCTGTGCCTGATTCATTCTTTGAAGTATCTGCCACAGCAGAGTAATAAATAACCAGAAACTTTGTGTCCTTAAAATGAGAAATCAAATCACAGAGGCAACTTTTAGATATTTCTAGAATAAGAATCCAAGCAGGAGGAAGATTAAGTGAAGAAGTAAAGAACTTGGCTGTCACCTTGCCTCATGTTTGTTAATTGAACACAACTGTAAGAAGAGGCAGCATTCAACTTCAGGGTCTTTTCTGTGTGGAAAGCCAAGGTGAATTCCCTGATTCACTACAAAAGCTCTCTTCTTTCAGTTGGATTATTGATTTCTTTGACATATTTTAAGCATCTCTTTCTAGCTTCTGCTTTTTTCCTTTCCAGACTCTGCCTGCCCTCCTCTGGTCTTTCCATACCTTCACAGGCAAAGAATTGAAATGCTGAAATATCTGAAAACCAGAAAATATTACAAGAAAAAAAGAAGGTGTGAATAAAATGAAACTGGTTAAGGTAGTTACACTGAATATGATACCATGCCTTTATCTTAGTATAAATAATGTGAGAAGTTTTTTACCAAATTTAGGATCACTGGCCTATATCCAGGTAGAGTTATTTCTCACACCTTGTTCAAGCACCTCAAGTCTCATGACAAATTACTGTGTCTATGTGGGCCAAATGTTTCTTTCAGGAAAGAACAGTGAAGTGACCCATACTTCTTGGATCACAGTAAAGTATCTACCAAAGTACATATCATCCTGTCTCTTTAGATTACCTTTTCCAATTTTAAGATGCATGCGAAAATTTAGGATTCAGAAGTTTGTAGAAAAATAAAAATCAAACAAGTTTGTTAGCATGAAATCATGAGAGAGACTTGTTCTTTGGTTGTGAAGTTTTCTCCTTCTCCCCAAAGTTACAGATAATTTCAAACTTCTGCTGGCAGTACACAGGGAAAATATTTTCTCAAGTTTGTCAATACATTTCCTAATTTTTTGTTCCTGCTCTTTCTGACCATGCGATATAGCTGGACAGTTATAGAGCAAGAGAGAAAGAATGAAGATATCCACAACAATGGGGCAGTGCTGGAAAGTTCCTATCTGACTTGTGATGACAAAAGATGTTTCAAAGTAATCAGTGCCTGGAATGGACTGATACACACAAGAAAAAGACAATATATCTTAGCAATTTCTGTCAGTCTTTCTTAAACTTTAAAAACATTTACTTAACTTATCCTTTGCATGCTATTCTAAAATATTCACAAGGATCAGTGATCTTCGGGGAGTTCATATTGAACAGCTGGGAGTCTTTCGTGACTTATCTGACTCACCGTGTCCTCCTCATAAGTGCAATTTTCACCATTCCCCAGAGATACCCCCTTTTACAGGGAAAAACGTAAAAGCAGCACTGTGGAAACATTTTGCAGGAAGACTTTGCAATGCAGTTTTGTACAGTGCACTGTGGCTGAAAACGCAGCCCCCTTGATGCCACTTGAAACCTATGACAGAGCTGTAGAGTGGTTTGTGTTGGAAGGGACCTCAAAGATCAGCCTGACCCAACCATGAGCAGGGGCACCTTGCACTAGATCAGGTTGCTCAGAGCCTCATCCAACCTGGCCATAAACTCTTCCAGGGATCATGCATCCACCACTTCTCTGGGCAACCTGTTCCAGTGCCTTGCCACTCTCACAGTAAAGAATTTCTTCCTAATGTCTCATCTAACTTTACCCTCCATAGTATTTCAATTTAAAACTCTTACCCCTAGTTGCACTACCACACTCCCTGATAAAAATTCCCTTCCCACCTTTCCTGTAGGATTCCTTCCAGTACTGGATGGCCACTATAAGATCTCTGGAACCTTCACTTCTCTAGTCTGAATGACCCCATCTCTCTCTCAGCCTGTGCTTAAAGCAGAGGTGCTCCAGTTTCTCATCAACTTTATTGTCCTTCTCTGAACCTACTCAAGCAGGTTCATAATCTCTTTAGACAGCACTGGACCCCAAAGTGATACCTGGAAGTCTGACTTGATAGTTAACTAAGAAACTATGTGAAGAAATTAAATAAAATCCTAAGTCTTCAGTAGCTGTAATACATTTCATCCCTAGCTGGAGGCAGACACCTCAATACAAGGTATTTTCTCCACCCAAGTCCATCTCTGAAGGGCAAGTTTCAGAAAATTAAATCATGTTGCAGCAAAAGTTCCAGCTTTTCCAGTACCTGAAGTTAATAATTTCTTAAAATGTCCTTTAGAAAATTTCCAGACCAAAATAATTTTTCTTAAACCCTTCAACATATTACTCAAACAGTTTCTCTCATTTAAAGTACTGTGAACTTCCTAACGAAGGCAATTTCTTTGTTTTTTGCTTTCACATTTATAATTTCACAGTGATGTGGTCATAAATTAAACATCTACAAGTATTTCCAATGTTTTCTGATTAAACTTTGTTATTTTTAGCTGCATATAAAGGTATGCAACCAGCTTAAGCTCTCTTCTAGATGCCATAAAAACTGCAATGAATGCCAGTCTCTAACTAGATAGTTTTTCATTTGAGACATATTCTGTTGGTGATGAGCATGAGTAAATTTCCCATTAGTTTATATGAATCACTAATTTATACTGTAACATCTTAATTTCACATCAATTAATTGTTATTATTGGTTTAAGATATTAGTGGCAAAAGGCTTTTAGAAATATGAGTAATCAAACTGTTTTGAATAGCAGCTGTTTTTTCACAGTTGACAGGAAATTCTACTTTTTGTTTGAAAGGGATTACAAAAATTTCTGTGATCATACAGGAAGAAAAAAATCCCCAGTAATTTTAAATCATGTCTATTGAACTGAGTGCTATATCAGTGAGATTCTGCAGTCTGTCTTCTCAATTCATTCTCTAAAAATAATTAAAAAAAAAAAAAAGAAAAGAAAAGAAAAGAAATAGGCATTGAGGGAGAGGGGGAAAATACAGAGGAAATTAGAAATAGTGGCTTTTCCTGAGGCAGTTGGCTATCAAAGGCCCCCATTGCTGAAATAAATGTCTACTTTGCAATTGTATCTTCTCTCTGTCAGCAAATAAGTGAGAAGATCAAACAGGGGAAGACTGTAGAGGTGAAAACATACCTAAAACTTGTTTATTAACTGAGTAACTGAGACGTATTCCCTGTGTGCTCATGCCCGGTACTGAAGACACTAAGAGTTACTACTGCAGGAGACCATGAGAACTAGGCTATAGAATCATGGAATCATGGAATAGTTTGGGTTGGAAGTGTCTTTAAAAATTGTCTTGTTCCAACCCCCTGTCATGGGCAGGGACACTTTCCACTAGAAAATCAGGAAATGTTTGTTACTGCAATGGACATGGACATTCACATCAGTTTAGAGAGATGTGCTTTTTCAAGGTGCTTTCATTAGCTCATGTTTAACAGTCATTCTTTACCTACCTCTCTAAGTATTCCCCTCTATGAGACTAGAACCTGCTCTAAGAATGAAACTGGCTCCTTTTTGATGTCTCAAGTGCCCAGCTAGAGCAGGCAGGGAACATCTGGATCATCTGCTTTACCATTTGTGCGTACTCCACTTCCACCCTATTTTCCTTCTACCTAAAATTCTGTCTTTTCATTTGATCTTCTTACTTATTTCCTCCTTGAAGGCTCAGATTTGCATCCAGTGAAGCCAGTATGAATGGTATATGAGAAAGTTTAAGCATTTAGACTGTGATTTAACAAGGTACTTAAGCACATGCCTGGCTTAGTACACAAGAACCTTCTCATTGAAAGCAGGAGAAAGATTGCTACTGGCCTAATTGGGAACAAGAGCAATCTATGAACCATTAAGCAGCTGCTGAATTCCACTGCAGCAGTGGCTATATTTAAATGATAGGCTGTGTGTGAGCTCTGTGAACAGTTTATGATGTGCCTGGGATCCTTAAGAATGAAAGCACCTCTATGCCAGCTACACCCAGGCATGGAATTTATCAGTCTAGACAATGTATCTGTGGGTCCACAGCCACCAAGAAGCTTGTAAAAAGTAAAAAGGTATTTTGCAGAACAAATTGAAAACTATATCTGCCCAAACTGAGAGTAATCAGTGAAAAATATTTCTCAAGACTCTCCAGAAGAAATGGAAATTATTTTATACGGCTCTCTATCACTTGCCAGAATAGGATTTTAAAACACTTCTTGGTACACACATATCCAGGCATGCACACACGTTTACGTAGAGGATATTAAACACAGACTCTTCAGTCTAGCTGGACAATACTAGGAATAATATTTCTGAGTTTGCTCTGATCTCTGTCTTCTGATGTTCCAGAAAGGAAACGATCACCAGCAGTTAACAATAAATACTTGGAAAAAATGTGAATTATTTGTTTTATAAATTCCAGAATATTAGCAAAGACTGATGAAATCATCCACAGATATAGTCCTATCTTGTTATTCCAAAGTAATATTTGATACTCCTGTAGGAGGTATTTGATATGTAGGTGAGTGTAATATAGTCATAGTCATAGATGCATTGTGCAGTCTGTAGGGAAATGGCTATGACTTATGTGAGAGACAATAAGTGTGATGATAAATAGGAAAAGGTAATGCTTGTTTTTGTAGGTTGGTGTGATCCTCTCACTGACCTTTACACTAAGGTGAATTTATGGCCCATTTAAAGCTGTGAGCACACCCTTCCATTTCCTTGATCTTCTACCCACTGTAAAGCATCATAATCCATGGGATGCCAGGGAAAATATCTATACCCTAGCTCATAGTTCAGTGAAGAACTCTGTTGTGATTGCACTGCCTTTTACCTACAGGAAATTGTGAACCTGTGGCAGTGCCCATGGAGCATCCTGGTCCTCTTCCAGCTCAGGCTGTTCCAAGTGACAGGCTGAGACTCATGTCATATCCCCCAAGCACAGTCAATGTTAGACTTAAACCAGCTGTACACATCCCATGCTCAGAGTATTCAGTAGGAGGATGGATTTTGGGATCCATTTAAAATGGTTTTGGTGTAAATGCAGTATGGGCTAGGGGCCATCTAAATACCACTCTGTGCCTTCCCCTGCACTAGGCTCTGGGTTAAGTGATTTGGAAATTGTGTTGTAGTGTTATTGCTGCTGCTTACCCATAAGCTCCTAAAAAGTTGTAGCCTAAGCCAATCATTCAACAGTCTCTGCCTTACTGATTGAAGACTATTCATTCAATGCACAAAAAAATGGTGTTAAAACTCTGATAAATATAGGCTGCCGTGGGTTATGGGGATCACACAGGACAGTGTGTCCACAAAGAGGCTATTTTTCTTAGAAATTTAACACTCTGTGGTTCTTAATCTAAGATCTGTGAACCACATCTGGAAAGCAAAGCTTCTTCTTTTAAAGTTGTATTTGAGGTTTGCATGTAATTTATCTTAAATCAACACAGGAAAACAGCTAATTTTTTTTTTTTAATTTAGGCTTTTCACTTTTAAAATAATACTTTCAGCCCTGCTTTGCTACATAAATTGACACCTGTGAATACCTCTTGCCAAAATCTCCTTAAAAATACCTTCCTGTTTGTGCCTATGGTTACACAATTCCCATGAAAACTGTGTAAGCAGTCTGAAGAGTTACTTTTCTTAAAGGGTTTCCTATGAGGTGAAACTTCTGACAGCGCTAAAAGGCATGCAGAAGCAGAAATTTCAGAAGCATCACACAAGTGCTCAGGCATTAGAAAGAAGAGATCTGCATTATCTTGAAATGTAATGAAACTCTCCTTTTAAGGGTTACACTTTGACAAAATAGACTCAAAACTCTCATTGGTCCCAGAGTTTGTATGTGGGAATTACTAAAGGGCTGCTTCCAGTTTGCAAGTGAGAGCTGCAGAAGAGCAGAAAGACCACTGCCCTAAAAGGAGTGCATCACTTCTGCAGAGTGGTTAGACCAAGGAAAGCCATCTGTAATCACTGAGTGTTCTGTTAGTGGGAACAGTAGCAGTCATCATCTGGGGGAGGTTGTGGCCTCAACTCTAAAGCAGAGCGCTGTCTGATATGGTCTTTGACTCAAAGCTGCACATAAAACATCATGTGCTTTAGAGTTTAGGAAGTGCTCAAGGATATTTGCCAAAAATTTGGACAGAAAGACATTATCTTACTGCTTGTTGACTTTAAAGGACATACATAATATTTGCTTACTGGGTAAAGAAAAGTCTAATATTTAAAGGTTCATTGACTTTACAACTTTATAATTTAGAAGGGATGGATCGATGTTAAAGAAACAATATTTGCATGTGGGGATGAGAAGGCAAGAGACTATATACTCAGAACAGTTCCAGGTGTCTGGGCAAAGCACGAGCAAAGTCTTAGAGTGATGCTGATGAAAATAGCTGAGCAGTTGAATTCCTCTGCTGCTTCAGGAACACCAGGAGAAATAATAAAACATCCTCCTGCATCCCCCCAGTCACCTAAACTGCTTTGAGAGATGCATTTGTTCATTTTCCCAATATATCACCTACTAAATTCTCCCTATGGCCTCTTCAGCCAGCCTTGTGTATTTCCAAATTGTCACAATTGAGACCATTTGATTAAGTTGAAATGTCACTCCTGAAAATCTGTTGCTTCTTTGGCATGCCCTAAAATTCTCAAGCTGCCTCTGATCACTGTTGTTCAAGTTTTTAGGCAGAATATTTTACTTCTGCAACATGTTACATGCTTTTTAGCTTGTTCGAGCAATTCCTGAAGTATTTGTTTCTAGTTTAACTAATTTCTTAATAGCTGCATCTGTTGGGTTGGGGCTCAGTTCAGGAAAAACAATGGCTGGATTTTATTGTTTATGAATTCCCTAAGTGCATGGCTCTGCAAAGATAACTAGAAAGAAAGTCACAATTTCAAAACACTATTGCTAGATGACTTAGGCTCTATTCCAAAAATAATTAGGCACTTAGAAAGCTGATTTTCTATGAAAATCAAGACTATGCAGGAGACCTTTGACTGGAGATCTCAGGCTTAGAAAATGAACCTATGAATATTTGGAATTTTATTCCTGACTGTGATTCAGTAAAGGGCATCTTGTAACACACTCATTACAAGTAGTTCCATTAAACTCTCTTTACCTCACCATGAGTGAACTAGGTTATGACCTCAGTGGGGACAGCAGCAGTGAGTAATTCAAACAGATGGACAGGATATTAAAAGAGGCAATATTATAATTGTATATGACTATTATCTCAGGGTCTGCTTTTGTTTCTGTATCATCAGCCTGGTAAATATTATTACTGTTTCAAGTAACTAGCAGAAGATAAGTTGGCTTGGTGTGCTCAGCTACATTTTTCACTTGCTTATCACTTTGCTAAATGGTAGTGTTTAGTCTGTTTCTTGTTCTTTGTGGATAATTTTTTTTTTTCCTTTTGGATTTTTGAAAATGTGATGTGGAGAAGGTTTGTGAGGTATGAGGATGCTTTTTTCTTCACTCTAGAAATTTTTTGCTGGAAGCCATTTTGAAGAGAGGCTTTGGCCTTTACTGGCTTTAAAGCAGGGAATAGAAATTTGGCAAAGAGTGGGCCTGCTATGCAGAGTCTTTTGCTGTCTGTGTAAAAACATGGCCAAATCATGAGTGTTTGAAAAGAATCAGTTGCCACAAGCTGAAACCTTGTTTAAAATCAGGGGAAACAGTTCCCTGTCTTGACAGAACAAGCTCCATCCCAACAGTGAACCCATTACCAGAGCTGCAAGTTGGGGCAAACTTCTTTAGAATTGGTCTTCCTTGTGTCTTGTTCCCTGGGACCATGGTGGCAGTAGTCACTGAAAATTAGAAATATTGTCTGCTCTGTCAGAATTCCCTCTGCTGATGCTACCACCAGGACTGTGTCCAGCTGAACCAAGAGTATGAGTAGAAGTGAGAACAAGCTGTCCAGTACCTCTGTCAGGGGGAACAGATGAATCTCACTAGGAAGTCTTAAATGTCAAAATGTTGTAACTGCATTGGAGACTCATCCAGAAATCAATCTACTTGCCCAAATCAGTGTCCACTTTGGATCAAAATCCCCAAATTATTTTTTGCCATAATATTTAATTTTCTATGCTACTCTCTTAAGAGTGTAAGAAGAAAATGGATGTTTCACTCTTCAGAACTTCAAGGAAAACCTGTTCTGCAGCATTTGCTTCTCTTAGCTGGAGTTTTGCCAGCTCATCAAAGCTAATATCCCTCCTTCTGCAAATAAATGCCAAGGGATCTTTAATTAGCTAAAATGACCAGCAGTCAGGACCTTGATTTCTCACTTAATCTGAAAATAGCACAATGTCCCTTAGCACACTGCTAGAACATTGGCACTGTACCAACGGAGAGAATACAGTGCCATTTACTTAATCATACACTTCCTGCAGTTTCTTCTACATTTCTAGTTGAGTTCATCTCAACAGCTGGAGAAGGGCAATGTAGTTTCTACAGCTTGTGGTAAGGGAATTCATGCTTTCTTTGGTAATTGTTTGCAGGGCTGTTTCAGATCTTTCGGATTTGTTCACTCGAACGTTAATACAGCAAACTCTAGTGGTCAGTATGGTGCAGTGGAAAAGAGTGAAAAAGGCAGCCCCCACCTATCCTCTGCTATGATTTATCCACAGGTGAAACTTGGACTCTACCCCTTGTACTTGTTCTACACCACAGACTGCTGTTCTTAGCACAACTCTTTAACACCTGCACCAACAGAGAATAAAGGCTGAGCAAGATGTCTGCAGGAGTCTCAGTGAGCTGTTCCAAAATCTCTGCAAGTAGTCACAGGACCACTGCAATAGCAACCTCTTTGAGTGTGCCTGCAGCAATGCTCCATTCCCACAGCTCCCAAAAATAGATGGGAAAGCTCTAATATTGCAGACTGGCTCATCCTTGCTTTAGGCGCTAAGTCAAAATCAACGGAATTTAACAACTTCAAAGTATGCTTTGATATATCTCTTATCGTCAGGTACTCATCAGTGATTGTAAATGTTTGGTATAGAGTAAATGTTGGGATAAGCACTTCTTAAAACAGCTAATTGCTGTGTCCTGCAGGAAAGACATCCCAGTGTCAGTGAAGGCAGTAGAGTGGGTGCAGCAGGCAGTAGAATGTTGTGGTGGAGTTGGACACAATGGGAACATGCTGCCAAAGGCCAACTTCCTAGCTTTGCACAAAGACTTGTGACCCATTTTAGCAGGGATCTGTTTGGTTTTGATTTTAACTGGCAGTGCTGAAGTGGAAAAAAAAAAAAAAAAAAAAAGGTGGCTATAGTGAAAGCCAAATATTCTGGTATTAAGTAAGTATAATCCTGCCTAAATCAACACAGACTGGCCGGATTCATACATAGACATCTACATAGATGTCAAGTAGTTCTCTCCTTACCTGCACCTCATCTCTTGGAAGAAACAATAGGCTATCATGTCACTGTTAATTAGAGTCTGAATGTGATGACTCCACAACTGCCTTTTACTTCCTTATATTTCTGGGCTGGACAGTGCAAGACAAGTTCATTCCATGCAGGGCAGGGTATGGGGAGGGTGGGGGCTCCTGTTTTGCTGCTTAGCAGCTTGTCCTGCTCTCACTAGCACTGCAGTGCAGGGCCTGTTTTCCACAACTTCTGACACATGGCTTGCAGCACAAGTGTGACCAACCACACATTTCAATTTCTTAATGCTTCTGTTCCTCACTTAAACAATTTCTTCCAATGGAATCCAACTAGTAACAGTAATGTTTTTCCAAGGATAGAAGCCTCAAAGCACCACTGTGAGTAGAAAAGGAAAATATTTTTATGCCCAGTTTACAGACAGGGAAGTAGAAGTTCTTAAATTACTTCCTCTGCATCATTGTAAAACTAGGCTTACATGAAGAATGAGTTAGAATGAGAGCACAGAGGTTTTCTCTTCCAGCCCTGTATTTATTTCCATGCTTCTCTTTCTTTCAAGAGGCTCTACATTATAATTAAATTAACAACAAATATGGTTAAAGTAAGTGGTTCAGTTAGGGTTTTCTGGAACATTATATATAGAGACTGCTTTCAAGCAAGAGTAGACTTTTTCTCTTTCCTTTTTTTTTTTTTTCTGCAGTAAGCCTCCATTTCCTGCTTTCTTTGAAAAATCATACTATGAATTATCAAGAGGTCACATATTCTAGCATTCAGCAGGAGCTGCTGAACCTGCAGTAAATATTCTCTTTAAAGTAACATCTTGCGTGTTTCACTTCACACATGGCCCCTGGAGCTTATAGGTCATGCACAAATACAATGGTGGTCTTTCATGACCACAAGAGTTTCTAAATTACTGTGTTTTGCATCCTCTCCATCTGTGTGACTTATTCTGGTCTCATAACTTTGTAAAGAATGACACCAGCATATTCAGAATTTTGCTATTCACACCACTCTCCCCTCAAATGTGAAATTAATTGGTTCACAGCTCTTTGCAGGATTGCGTGTAATTCAGTTTAGGGCATTACTAATGCTCTTAGATGTCTTTTACAAGCTAAATTATTCTATGATTCTGCATTTGCTCTAGGCCATACCAAGTGTCCATCTAGCCCATTGACCCCTGCTAGCAATGTCCATGCAAGGAGCTATTGAGGAAAGTAAGAAAAGGGCAAATACACCAAGTCTCTGCAACCTCCCATCTTCTAGGACAAGTGAGTAATTGTATAATTTTCTGATGTGAGCTGCACAACACCTAGAAGCATAGGTGTGGCAAAAGAAAGTTATTAAGAATGGACTGGGAGTAATTTTGATGAAACATGAAAACAGGTTTCAGTTCCTACTGGACATGGAAATGATTGTTCAGATAAGAGTAAAAAACAGAATTCACAAAAGCTCAGGACCTTCCTTTCCATGAGGTTTTGTGGTTTTGACAGGAATTCATGGCTACAGGAATTGGAAGACCAGAATTACAAGAATAAAGAGCATCTGTGAAAATTAAGAACTACATTTTTTTACCCAATATTGATACAAACTTAAATCCTACTGTATTTGTTCTCTCCAAAAGACTGAGTGAAGATTGGTACCTTTTTTAGCTTCAAGTTATTAATGTCAACAATGCACTTAAATGATAATTAAATCACTGCAAACTCCTTTTGGTTCAAGGATTTCTAGCATCCATTATTCTGAGTGCTAATAACTATAAGCATCTATCTACATGCTACCTGAGCACTGAAAGGTCCACACAGGCCAGTGTTGATCCTGATGTCTGATCTGTAGCTGTTTGCAGGACTTTTAAGGAAATTACTGGTGACATTTATAAATGGATGCCAGCAGATCAGTACACTGGTCTCTTGCTTTGAGGTTTGGTATCAAAAGAACTGAAAATTTTTAAAAATGCAAGTGAAAACAAGTCTTACTTGGACGCAGCAACCCTCTTGGCTTTGTTCTAATTATAAATTTGGAAATCACAATTTGGGTTGAATTCAGCGTAGGATCTTTTTTGTCGGGCTAATTGGTTCTCTTTCTTCTAATTCATAACTTGAGTCTTTTTGGGGGTCAGCGTAGTAAGCTGGACAAGGCTGCAGGGACCCCCTTTGATCTTGGATGGGATCCCTGCCCACACCCTGTCACAGCAGATAAGGAAGACCCACCCCCCTGGGGAGCACCCTGGGAACCAGGAGGACTTGGGTACAGTGCTGCTGGTGTAGTTGCACGAATTTGCTGCATTGTATCTCCAGTCGTGGAGATACATCCTTTCTAGTAACTTCATGTGAGCCAACTGGGAGGCATTTGGTTATCTCTGCCCAATCTTGCTGTGTGGGTTGATAGAAGAACATCACACAGAATGTGGCTTGCGAGGAGCCCAGCAAGTCCAATTCCTGGGGCTCCTGTGGTGCATGTGGCAAAATCCGTGTCCACTCGTCCCAAGTGTCCACAGGGTTAGGCTTCTTACCTGCGTAGGGGTAGTCTTTGGGTGACGGGGTACTCCCACCAGGCAAGTGGACAGCGGGTCATTGACGCTTCCCATGGCCAGGCAAAAATTGTCTTGTTGTAAAGACTTTGCCAGCGTGACCCAGACGTTCTCATGTGGCTGCGGCGTGATCCATCTTGCTACTGAGTGGATGACAACGAGAATGGTGATTACAGTCGCTGGGGGCATCCCTCTGGGCACTGCTGGGAACTGCCATGGGTGATCTCATTCTGGTTTTTGAAGGGTGGAAAAGACATGTATTACAAAGTGCAATAGTACAGTATGAAATCTCGCTTTCCCCCCCATCTCCTCATTCTTTCTTCCCCTCTTTCCCTCCATCTCCTCCCCCTACTTTAATAAAATAGGATAACAAAAAGAAAAGGTAAGTAGGGAAAATAGGGTTTGGATTACAGGGTTTAGGGTTGGGGGGTTTTAAGGAGGAGGTAAGAGGGAAAAGGTGGAGGGATCCAGGGTGAGGGAACAAAGGGATTGGAGTCCTGGTAGGGTGGTGGAAAGTATCTTCTGGTAATTAAAACCCTGGTGACGAGGTTGGGCGTCTTCTTTTTCCTCCGCCTCCAGGCCACTGCATCATCCGGAATATCTTGTGTGGTCATGTTAGGTGATGCAGCCGTGGGTGCTCCTTCTTCTGATGATGTGTCCAAGTATGGTTTTATGAATTTGCTGGGGATCCATCTTGGGCCAGCTTCTGTTGAAATACAACCATACCCTCTCCCCCAAGTTATCAAAGGGTATGGTCCTTTTATCTCTTTGGACTCGGGGTCCCTGAACAACACCAGAGGTCTTTCTTTCAACTGCATGTAGGTATTATTATGGAAGTGGTGCAGTATAGGTGGGTTTGGCTCCGCTGGGGAGCAATTCATAAAATTCAACACGTAAAGTGCCTTGCATAACCTTTCTGCTGGTGTCATCAGCAGAGAAATATCATGTTGCTTTTCTAGCATGTTTTTTAGAGTTTTGTGTATTCTTTCAATGACAGTCTGGCCTGTGGAGTTGTGGGGGATGCCAGTGTTATGGCAAATTCCCCACTGTTGGACAAAGTGTGCAAATTGTTTGGAGGTGAACCCTGGGCCATTATCTGTTTTGATGTTCTTTGGCACCCCCAAGGCTGCAAAAGCCATGTACAAGTGTTTAGTTATGTCCTTGGTTTTCTCTCCTGCACGGAGAGATGCAAAAATTGCTCTGGAAAATATATCAACAGATATGTGGATGTATTTCAGTTTTCCAAAAGGAGCATAATGCATCACATCTGTCTGCCAGAGCTCTAGTGCTCCCAAAACTCTAGGGCTGACACCCGAGGCGATGGAGGGAAGTGCTAGAGACTGGTAGTTGAGGCAGCAGGTAACGATTGCCCTGGCCTAATCTTTTGTGAGTTTGAATTGTTGGATCAATGCAGGCGCGTTCTGGTGGTAAAACGCATGGCTTAACTTTGCCTGCTGAAAGATGTCTGGGACTGATGGAGTTGTGTGTGTGGCCACCACCAAAAGCTCTGCCCTCTGGTTGCCCTCACTGATGTAACTGGGCAGGTCTGTGTGCGACCGGACATGTAAGATGTGATAAGTTTGCTCTCTGTGGGAGATGAGGCCAATTAATTCCAAGAGCAAGCTAAACAATTTTTTGTTTTGTACTTCTTTGAGCAGGGCATGTTCTGCCCGCTCTGCTATCCCAGCCATGTAAGCCGAATTGGTTACCAAACTGAAAGGTTTTTGAAATTTTCGGAATGCCCTCACGACTGCAACAAGTTCTGCCATCTGGGGGGAACCCTCAACCACCTGAACATCAGACTCCCACTTCCAAGTGTTCGGGTCCCTCCAAGTGAACACTGACTTGTGGGATCTTCCCAACCCATCAGTGAACACTGTGATGGCATTTTTGATTGCTGTTTTACTTTTGAAAGATTTTGGGGCCAAATGTAAAGAATCCCGAAACAGCTTGTGTTTGGGATAATGAATTGAAATTTGATCAGGATAACTGTCCAACAAAATTTGGAGGTGTTCATTAGTTTGCAGAAGTGAGTCCAATTGGTCCAAATTGAAAGGTAAATCGATATATGCCGGATCGCACCCTGCGAGGGTCCGGAGGCGAATGCAGCCTTTAGGGATTAATTTCACCAGCAACTCTGGTGGCGTGGTGATGGTTTTGTACGGTGTGTGTGGTAGAAGGATCCACTCTTTTATAATGGGTGGGTCCCTGGATGTGGTGTCCCATTGGAATAACAAAGCATGGTAGTGCAGGGACTTACCAAAAATACCAAGGTTAATGGGGAGGGACCGCTTGACACGATGGGCCTGTTGAGTTTTCATGGAGGCAGCAACTCTCTCCAGGGCCGTGCAGGCTTCAGGCATCAGAGATCGATGAGATGACAGGTCGTCGTCCCTCTGCAACAGGTCAAACAGTGGAGACAGCTCTGCTGTGGTGAGCCCGAGGAGAGGGCGGATCCATGTAATGACTCCACACAGCTGCTGCATGTCTCGAAGTCTTTGGGTCTTCATTGATGGTGAGACTTTGAGGAATGATGATCCTCCCAGTGATTAGAAATCTCAAGTATTTCCAGGGGCAGGACAGTTGTATCTTGTCCTGAGCGATTTGAAATCCCACACCTTCTAAAGCAGCGATGGTTTTGGAAAGAGCAGCATCTAAGTAAGGTTGGGTTGCAGCACAAACAAGAATGTCGTCCATGTAATGGAAAATAATTGCTTCAGGGAAAAGCTTCCGCACGGGTGTTAAGATCTGGGCCACATATGTTTGGCAGAGCATTGGGCTGTTTTTCATACTTTGAGGCAAGGTGGTCCAATGATATCTCCTGTACGGTTCACCGCAATTGGTGGAAGGTACAGAGAACATGAACCTGGGGGCATCTCTGGCAAACATCGGGATGTTAAAAAAGCAGTCCTTGATATCAAGGACTGCGAGCTGCCAATCCCGCGGGAGCATGGAGGGAGAGGGGAGGCCAGGCTGTAGGGGGCCTATATCTTCGATAACCTCATTGATTTTCCTGAGGTCTTGGAGCAGGCACCATTTATTTTTCCCTGTTTTTTTTGATTACAAAAGTCGGGGTGTTCCAGGGGCTAGTTGATGGAACTAAGTGCCCCAGGTGCATCTGCTCCTCTACTAAATCACTGAGCACCTGTAGTTTTTTGGTTGGAAGGGGCCACTGGTCTACCCACACTGGTTTATCGGTCTTCCACTTGAGTGGAGGGGTGGCGCACTCTGCAGTGGCCCATGCTAAAAATCTCAAGTTGGATTAGGGATGTCCATCCGAGCCCCCCACTGAGATAGAACATCTCTGCCTAGCAATGCGATCTTTGCCTCAACCGCAAAAGGTCTTACAGTGGTGACTTGTCCCTCTGGTCTCTCCACGCTTACCAAGTTCTTGCTCCACATGGAGTTGACAGCTCCGCCGATTCCAGAGACTGTGCTGAAAGGGGGCACCAACTCCCAGTCGCAGGGCCACCTTGCCTTCGGGACGATGGTGATGTCCGCACCAGTGTCTGCCATCATGTGTATTTTCAGTGACATGCCTATGTGCGAAATCACAGATGAAATGAAAGGTCTTTCCCTGCTGATCTGCTGTGAGAGGTAAACATGAAAGTCAGTGTCGTTACTGAAATAGTCAAGTCCGGATAAAATGTACATTTGGGCAAATGGTGTGCCCTTGCATAAGTTAAATGGGGGCTGCTGGCAGGTAATAGAAACAGTGATTTCAGCCCCTGGCTCGATCTCAACCACCTCAGGGATTATGTCTATCTCAAACGGTGTATGTTTGTTGTCTCCCAAAAGTAACACTGTGGCAGGGTGGTCATGGTATGGAGGCCCCAGGAAACCAGCTGCAACCCTTACCTTCCTCATCGGGGAACATATACAGAACTGTAAAGTACTCTGCAGGTGTCTTGGTCTAGATTCTGGGTGCAGCGGAAAAATCTGAGTCCCTCCTCATGGCTCCTTGAGTGGGAGGAATATCATCCTGGGACTGGGTCTCCTGGATGGACTGGAGACCCTGCTGGTGCAGCTGGCCATTTGATGTCATCGTGCAGGGCCGCATTGTGCTCAATCTTCTGTTTCCCAGACAATATGCATGGGAACGGTTCCTGGGGGTTTCTCAGGGAAGGAGCAGAAAGAACAGGCAGATGGTTAGAATGGTTAAAGTCCCTTGGTGACAGATAGGGACAATCAATCCTGAAATGTCCCAGCTGGCCACAGTTGTAGCACCGCACTGTCTGAGTGTTGGCCAGTGCCTCCCCCACCCCTTTGCAGACAGCCAAAGCCACAGTGCACTCAATGGAAGTCACCTTGGTACATGCTTCCACCATTTGCTGGATGGTGGGCTCTGGCTCCCAGGTAAGCGCCCTGAGGATTTTCTTGGTCTCTGTATTAGCGTTAGTGAATGACATTTTTCGCAACAGTTCGTCCCTCGCGCCCTCATGTTCTACCTGCCAGTCAATTGCCTCTTTTAATCTATCAACAAACTTAATGAATGTCTCATTTGTGCCTTGCTGGATGGTGGAAAAGTTTTGCAATGGGGTTTTGTCATCGGAGATTTTGAGGAGGGCCATTTTTGCTGCAGCTTTAATGTCATCAAGGACGTGGAGGGGAAGTGCAGCCTGATCCTCTGGCTGGCTGAACTCTCCTTTCCCTGCCAATGCCTCAATGGCCTCACCCCTGAACACGTCCATGATATTATGTTTGGAAACGAGAGGCTTCAACCCCCTTTTCCACTGTATTTCCCATAACATAAATTCAGTTGGTGTCAGCAAGGATTTGATGATGTACCTCAGATCATGAGGTATTAGGGTGTGACCAGTAAAAGTTAAATCAAGGACGCTTTTAAAGTAGGGCAAACTGCGACCATAATCTTTGGCAGACTTCCTCAATTCTTTGACCTTGGCGTAGGGAAGTTTTTCCCATTTTTGTCTCCCCTTTTGGTCTAAAGTGACTAGTACTGCCAGCCAGTCCAGGTCCTGCACCAAGCTGAGGTCTCCTTCCTTCATCGCCTCCTCCCTTATCTGGGCCCACCTCCCTCCCGGCCTGTTGTTGTTACTGGGGGTGCCTTCATCCGCATCCTCTTCAGAATATGCGGTAAGGCGAGCCAGACCACGGAATCTCCAGCTGACCAGTGGGACTTGGTGGCTTTTGTCCCAGTAGGCCAAGATGGCCTGCTTCTGGTCAGGTCCACTTCCAGTCCAAGTGGCATGGGAACCGGAAGGGTCTGGAGAAGGAGGGGTGTGGTCAGGGGTCGGGCCTGACCCACCCACTGGGGCGTGGCCTTCATGGAGGCTGGAACCACCCACAGGAGGTCCACCCACGGATGTCGTCAGAGGGGCGGACAGGGCGGATCCCGATGCTGACATAGTCGATGCAGGAGGGGAGGGGACCAACGCGGGGGCAGAACCTGACGCAGAGGAGGTGGGAACAAATGAGGCGGGAACAGCCGAGGGAATTGAGGGGGAAGGGGAGGCGCCATTTTGTGGATTGGCGCCGTTTTTGGAGTCATCCTGGGCACCATTTTGGGTGACCACCCTTCCCTCATGGTCCTTACGTGAGCCTGAACAACTACATGAACATGAACAACTGGGGGTAGAACTGGGATGTGGGGATTTTGGAGAGAGGGAGCGGATAGGGTCCGAGCCGGGGTGGCCAGTCCCAGTTGGAGGAAGGGACTGAGTGGAGCAGGAGGCAGCAGGGAGCAGGCGGCAACCCTATGCTCGTGGGCGACGTCTGGCTCCTGTTCCACTCATAGAGGAATCAGGGTTAGGAATGGGGGGGCAGAACACGGAGAAGGTGAACTGGGGTCCCCAACTTTCTCCCTTTTTTCTTTTAATAGCTTAAAGATAGAATCAAATAAAGAATAAAATTTCCCCGCTTTAGCATTCCCCTTAACCTGAACTTCATAAATACATCTTCTCACTTTCCCCCAAAAAGAAACAGAATGCACACCTTCCCGAGTGATCCCAGGAAAATGGACAAACAGAAAACAAACGAAAGCTTTTAAATCCCTTTTAGAGAAAGAAATGTCTCCCCAAAAAGGGGTTGCTTTAACTTGGAGATAAATCTCCTGTTGAGCTGGGGACAGGTGGTGGCCCATGTGGTTGCCCATGGTTTCCCCCAAAGCCCTTAAAATTCCCCCCACAAAGTAAACAAATAACAGAAAAGAGCCAACGCTGGTGCCTACCCCTAAGGCACAAGTGACTCACCCTATAGAAGGCGAAGGTGAAAAGAAGAACTTTGTGGAGGCTGGTGGGATTCTGTCTGCCCTCCAGGTCCCAGGAGCTTCCCCCCAAAGCTGAAGAGTGGGGAACACCAGAGGGTTGTGGACAGGCAAAGAGTGAACAGTCCTTCCAACAATGAAAGTGCAGGTCCTCCTTGAGCTGGCGGCGAACTGCGCTTTTTCCTCAACAAAAGCAGCTCATGGAGCCATCGATCTTCAAGGGCCGCTCTTTAACTGGAGAGGGCAGGTGTCCAGCCTGTTTGGGTGCCAACTGCGGGCTGCCCCAGACCATGTCCTCTAGGGTGACCCGTGGGGCTGGCGACATTACCGTCCCAGGTCCCACGAACTGATCCCCCAGCTGACCAGTCAACGGTGCCCGGATGAAGTAATCTTCCACACCAGGAACAAACGGGAGCACACTCCGTGTAGAGTTCCAACTGGGTTTTATTTGAGGGTTGAGTCCAGGGTCCACAAGGGTAGGATGAAGGTAGGCTGGGAGGGAGGCAGGTCAAGCAGGAGGGAGACAAACTGCAGGAGGAGGGATCCAGGGACGGAGCACAGGCTGACAGCAGAAGCCGAGGCTGGAGCTGAGAGCCTCGGCAAGGGGTGGATACAAAGTATATAAACCAGGGGAAGGTAGGAGGGGACAGGGTACAATAAACCAATGGGGTTAAGGGTAGAAAGAGTAGTTGTGGTGGGGTGATATACATTTAACCAATGGTGTACCATGAGGGGAGTGACTGTAACACAGGAGCCAATGGGGGAACGGGGAGAATAGAAGTTTCTGGGCTGTGGGAGTGAGTCCTGGGTGACTGGCAGGTAGCTATTAACATGAGGGAGCAGGGAGCCTCGGGAAATTGACGCAGTTACTCACTCTAACTTAACCAAAAGTATCCTCCCAAGGCATCCAAGGCCTGCTACCCTCAACACTGACTCCCACACCTCCAAGCATCAAAGTTTGATTTATTTCTCTGCTTTTTTTCTTTAATATTTAGTGTTTCATACACAGAAAAAAATTGCATGGTATCACTGCAAATTCAAATCCACTTATCAGATCAAACTGTACATCTACTATGCAAGTGTGATAATGATAAGATAATGAAAATCCCATTTAGGGTGTCTCAAACCATGTTCTTGGTTTCCCATGTAGCACCCCAGTGGGCATTTCTTGCATTCACACCAGCAAAGAAATTGTCCATAGGACAAGATTGCTCCAAGGCCTCAAGTGAGATTAAGGAATATACTTTCTGGAGAAAAAATTAATAAAAGCTATTTTTTAAAGAAGTTCGTGGCTGGTGAAACTCTGGGTATCTAGTTTTAAACAAATAACACAATAAATACATTCCCCATGTAATGCTATCAAAAATCTGACCACTGACTTCTTACAAGTCTCTCAGGAGGTAAGATTATTAATCTAGCAATCTGATTTCTTTGTATTATTTGATTTCCTTTACATCTCTCTACATAAAAGCAAGTATTTCAGAAGGGAAGTCCTCTATTTGAAAACTTTGAGTCGAGAAGAAATTATTGTTTCGTGGTTAAGGTATACATTTTTTCAGAACCACTACTGTTCAAAAATGTCCACTATTTTTCTTCTGAATTTGTTCAATATCAGTTTCTCTTGAAGTGATTCTACAAAGACTTCTTTGGACCCAAGTTTTCTCTCTACAAGAAATTCCTAGTTGGAATTTCACTCTTTGTCTAAATAGTCTCTCTATGTTCTTACTCAAACCAGTCTGTCACCACTCTCTTTCATCACAACACAAATTGCTTCTGTAGCATCATATCTGCATCTGTTCTTTCTGTAGGAAGCCAAAAGATAATGACAAAGGCTTATCAACATCCCTTAAAGACAAGAGGAATTCTCCTTGTTTCTTCCCTGTCTTTCTAACACAAGTGGTCTTCTGAGTTGCTAGACCTCCCCATAATTGCTAAGCTGGTCACATTTACAAAAACCCGTAAGTGAAAAATTGTACTTAGTGGCTTGGGTTTTCAGATCCAATCTTCTTTCCAAGGACAGTAGGAATAAGTGATATAGACTGCAGTTTTCTTCTCTTTGTTTTGGAGGGAACAGTGCTCACTTTTAAATCTTCAGTTCATTCATATTCAAAAGGGATGTGCAGCAGCCCTTAAATACAGAATACCAGGATAAACAGGTTCCTGGAGTCATCACAATTGCCAACAATGTAGATGTATAGCCAAAGACCTACTAATGGCTTAATTCCTACTAAATGAGGAAAAGAAAAATTTGGAAGCCTAAACTTACAACTCACTTTCAAACCAGTGGGATAATAGTCTCATTGATAGCCAAAATTAAAGAAAATCTTTTAAGTTTAGGTTTACTTTATATTGTATTTTCCTAGCTAGACCAGCCATTTCAATACTTTTCAAATGTTCCACAGTTCTCCTCTCATGTATTGGCCAAACAAAGCCTCATGAAACAATTCTGAGTTTGCAAACTGATCAAAGAAGCTGATATTGATTTTTTTTGTAAAAAAAGTTTGCCTGTAAGATGCCAAACTGGCTACAATTTCAGTGTCGCTTGAACAGTTTTCCTTGTTTAGGGAATACAAGAATACAAGTCGAGTTTTATATTTGACCTTCAATGAATTTCAGGTGAATATTTTACAGTTTTGATGAATATTGAATATTTTTGCTAGCAGTAGTGCCTGAAAGGTATTCATTTATACTCCATACCATGCTGGCTTTTTACAGCATATCAGTTTTATGAATGCCAGAGTAGACTCAGTGGGATCTTTAACATCTCTGATGTATGATGTGGAATAATGGCATGATGCTGAGTAATATGACTGACAACCTAAGACAGTCAATCAGGTACATGTATCTGTCTGTATTTTTTTCTTTAACTCATCTTGGCTTCAATCTGCCTCAATTCGTTGTGAGGATGTTCTGCATTGCAGCTTAAATAAAGCTTTGTTAAGATCAAGTGAGTAAAATTTCATCATTAAAAATGAAGGAGTAGATTGTTAACACATAGGGAAAAATGTGCATGGATTTTAGGGAACTGTTTTGTTCAAATTCCACAATAAAACCCGTGTATTGAAAATAAGTGATTTGATTTTCAGAATTGCGGTGCTTTGCTTATTTAATTTAAACAAAATATTGATAATAATAAACTTGGTAGTTTCAAGCAGTTTCAAACTGCGGTGAAACAAAATGTTCTGCATTGTGTTCATTTGACATGAACTGAATTTGTTTTACAAAGTTATTATTTGTAATTTTTTTTAATGGTGATTCAAACCAAAATTGTCAGAAATTTTCAAAACAAAAATTAAATAAACGCCAAAATATTCCTTCAGTTGTAACATTAAAAAAAAAAATTACCGTGAACCAAACAACACAGAGGTTTATGTCAGGTTGCTGCAAGAGAAATAGATTTCATGTGCAATGCATAGTAGTATGTGGATATTTGTGAGCAAGGAAACAATTAACTCACCAAGTGTGACTGCTTAATGAGGCTTTTTAAAAAGCTCATTGTCATAATATTTATGACATGAACTGATTTTGTTTACAGATTATTTAAGAATAATTTTCAGTATGTTTAAAATTATTCACTGATGAATTTTTTGTTTTGAAGAATAGTAGATTTCCTTATACTACAGATTCCAAAAGAAAGGGATTAGATCTATGAAATGGACTAGTGTGGAGTATTTTAATACTGAATACGGGCCTTCTCTTTTATTACACATCTTCTGTATACAGGATTCTATGTTGCAACACTTATAACAACATTTCTTCTTTCTTCTTATTTTGAAGGTAAGAACAACGGCACCTAAAATATAGATTATTAATCTCAGCACAGTCATCCAGAGCACCTCAGCCAGTTGGTTATGTTCATTAGGCAGTTAATGGAGAGAAAGGATTGTCTCTGGAAGACAGGGCTGAATGTTTAGAAGCGTAGACAGGGAGATGCTCAGAGTCACCAACGGCAAATGGCCAGGAGTGTGTCCCCACTGCATTGGCCAGGCTTGTGTCCCCACTGCATTTCCCTGTGACTCACAACTCACCACTGAGCCCCTGCAGCCCCTGCATCCACTTCTGAGGTTAAATAACCTTCACAGCAATACCCCCACTGTGTTAAATGGGATGTGACACCAGTGCTCACTTCTCTCATGGTGCCTCAACAACTACTAAAAGTAGGAGACCTTTTGTGTGCAGGCATGTTGATGTGTAACTTCAGCACCGTGGGCTGGCCTTCACCATGAGGCTGTTGAATATTTGGGAGAATCAGAAGAAGCAGAATTACCTTCCACATTTCTTGCTGAGATTGATTACTCAGATATTCATGGACAAGATTTGAAGCAAATGAGAATTTCGCAGAGGCAGGGGAGGGAATAGTAGTTAGAGAACAGCTGAGAATAGGCAAACATGGCATTCTGGTACCTGAAAGATTATACATCCAACCTGTTTGATAAAAGACAGATACTGTGGGAGGGAGAGGATATTCTTGTTTCTGAGACTGTTGACTGAAAATCTTGGTCCTGGTGAAGCAAGGGTAACTCCTTGCAATGGTAAGAGAGAGATATAGGATGGAAGGATTCCAAACCAAAATGAGGCTGGAGAATGGAAACTAAAGAATAGACTAGGCTAGAATAATTCAAGCTGGCAATGACCATCTAGTCCAACTGCCTGGCTGCTTCAGGAGTGACTAGGAGATAAAATATATTATTAGCTACATTACCCAAATGCCTCTTAAACACTGGCAGGCTTGGGGCATCAATCACATCTCTAGGAACCCTGTTTCAGGGTCTGATCAGCCTCTTGGTAAAGATGTCTTGACGCCAGGGGCAAGAACTCAGCACTTCCCTCTCTGCTTCCCATCCTCAGGAAGCTGTTAGAGAGCACGACTTCACTTCTCACCCTCCTCTTCTCCAAACCAGATGAGTCCAAAGCCCACAGCTGCTCCTCACAGGACATGGCTTCCAGCCCTCTCACTGGCTTTGTTGCCCGACTTGGGATGCATTCAGGGACCTTCACATCCTTCTTCAGTGGCGAGTCCCAGCCTTGCACCCAAGCCTGAGAAAAGTGGGATAATGTCTTTTTCCTGGCTGGTTGTGCTGTGTTCGGTCCACCCCAGGATGGGGTTAGGGCTCACTGCTGGCCCTTGGAGAGCTGCTGCCCACCCAGCACCCTCAGATCCCTGTCTGCAGGGCTGATCTCAGCCACTGCTCTCCCAATTCATTCTTGTGCCCACTGTTGCTGCATCCCAGATGCAGAATATGGCGTTTGGTCTTGTTAAATTTGATCCCATTAATCTTTGCTCCATGCTCAAACCTCCCATCACTGTCTCCAAGGAGGACCACCTCCCAGTTTAGTATCATCAGCCAGCTTGCTAGTGTTGCATTCAATTATCCCTTTGGATTTTCTATGCCCTCTTCTTGCATTGAAGAATGTATCCCTTTATTTTGCTTTAGCCTGTTGTGATCAGTGGAGTAACACTGATTTATATGCAGGAGAGGAATTGTTAACATTAACTGTGTAATGGTTCATGTGATATCTGGGACAATTTACGAATCATTTACTAAATGAAAGTAGAGTAGAGCTAGATTACTTGGAACATATCTGTACCCTCCTGTTTCAGGTAAATAACTTCTGCCATCTAGTTTGCTGGACCTGTGACATCTTGGAGAAACACCAGTGTCTTAATTTTAGCTCAATAGTGCATTCCATTTGAAAGAATCCTGAAGTTCCTTTGCCCTGAGTAAAAATGACTTCTCTTTCTTCTTTCTGTACATTTGGTGTGGATTTAAGACAGGAGTTTTCTTCCTCCATTACACCTTTTCCATAGCTACATTGCACATAATGGCATTCTGATCTGAAAAAACAAAGATTTAAGAAGAGACGTGAGAGGAACATGACAGTGCAACTGTTAACTTCTTTTGTGCTAAGAAAGAGTTTATTGTTCTCAAGATCTTCAAAACAAACAGAAAGTCAATCCATTGAGAAAGGTGACATAATAAAATCCAGATCTCTCCCCTACTTTCCCCAATATAAATGATACTATTTTCTACAGAATAACAGTCCAGATCTTAATATTGGCAAAAAGGGCCCCCAAACAGGAAATGCATGTTTCACTTGCTCTTTTCAGGCACTTTAACATACAAAGATGCTCAAAGTCTGAACTGATGAGTTTATTTGGCAGTGAGTATCCCACAACAGTATTTCATTAAGCAGTATGGGGGATTTCCTCTTTACTTCCGCTCCAGGCTTACTCACAGATACCACAGATGCAGATCTCTCAAATGACAGCCTTTTTCCCCCCTTCCTAAACCTCCAAGAATTTAAAGATTCCTTTTAGAATAATAAATTTCCCTTTTATTGTGACTCAGACTTATTCAGTCCAATCCAGCCTGTGCAAACACACATGCAGCTTTAAATTAGCATTTGTGAACAAGCTGGGTTTCTTTGGCTGTTTGCTGAGACTTGGCAATTCAGTTCTTTGAGGAAAAAAGAAAGCGAGATTCATGTCTATTTATGGCTTGATTTTCAGACATGCTGAGTACCTCCTGTGGACTTTGAGAGCTGTTCCTCTGGAAATAGGTCACTGATGTGATGCTGGAAGGAGAAAACACAAGGAAAAAGAAGGCCTCTGATTTTCAAACAAAAATGTTTATATGGTTTGGGGAAGATAATAAAATTAATAAATAAACCTGTTTTAAAATGTCTTGTTTGGAACGATGACTGAGCTCCATATTTCAGACTGAGTTCACAACTGAAAAATGCCTGTGTGCACAAAAGCACTGACAGGCATCTATTTTGTAGCATAAGCAGAATGCTTGCTTCTTTCCCCAGCCAGCTTGCTAGTAAATCACTAAAAGCTTTCCCAGTGCAAGTCCAGCACTGGCTTGAGAGGTTCTTCCTCTCCTGCCTATTTCAGGTGCCTGTCACTGCCTCCAGCCAGAGGCTCCTGTCCTCTCAGCACAGCATGGAGCAGTTGCTCGATGGGAGCAAGCACTAAGGTATTCAGTCTGAGTAGAGCAGCTAATACATTTTAAAAAGTAGGTCCTTCACTAAAATGCAGTAGGGCAGTGCACCTGTGACCTGCTCAGCTGTGGGATCTGACCAGGGTGGCATTCTTCTCCAGAGGTAGTACCTTGTCTGTCTTAGTTTTTTTTAAAGCCTCTTTTTAACCCAGATTTTTTTCCTCTGTGGCACCCAAAATTAAATCACAGTGACACAGAGTAGTTGTTATAAAGCCAAACTCCTAAAGAATTTTAAAAAGGAATGTTTTCCAAAACTTATGATAGTGTTTATAAAGCAAACCTAGAATTTAGGTCCCATGTATAGTACATATAATTGCATTGCAACAATGCACCGGTCCATTTCTTATTAAACATTAAAAATGTTGTATATTCATTGCAGATATTTATTCCCTCACCATCTGCTAAGGCAGTGTTAAAGGTGGGATTTCCAAAGGTACTTAAATTCCTAAAGTGAAAATTTCTGATTTTTAAGGGCATTATAATTTTAGGTAAGTTGTTCTAACAGACTTCAATTAAAAAATTAATAAACAAATGGAAACCAACCTATATTTTTAGTATGTATGACATTTTTTAGCTTTTTTATATTCAGAAGGTGTTAACAAAACTGTGGTGGTTTTATAAATTTTCAATGCAACTTAGTGTAGACATATTCCTGTAAAATAAGCCCAGTGATTTGTGTTTTTTATTAACTCTCAGATACCCCTCCGTGTCAACGACAATCAAGTATTCAGACTCTCCCAACACCTCTAACTTCCGTAGTAAATATTTAAATTCTGTGACTGTTTTTGTACGTCAAGTCCCCTTAATTGGAATTGGAACAATTGCTATCAAGGGAAAATATTGGGAAAAAAAAAAAAAAAAAGAAAGTGAGCAAATTTGTTGGTTTGGGTCTCCCTGCAGGACATAACAATTCTAATAATTTCATTGCCAATAGATGCCAATAGGATAAAACACCTTGTGAATTGTTTTTTTCATTGATTAAAAGAAAAAACAGCACACACACCCCCCCCCCCGCCCCACAACAAGCAAACAAAAAAACCAAACAAAATAACTTTTTTTTCCCCTATTGTCTGCAAATATGGAATATTTAGGATTTGGAATAAAAGCTCAAGTGCTTTTGAGCTGCTTCTGACTGTCTGACGTTCATCCTAATCCTGTCGGGTGGGTTTGAAACAAATCCCATTAGTGTGGAAGAGTAACCCTTACATTTCTATCACCTATCATATAACATCTTCCATAGCCTTTTTTATCTAGGATAATAAAAACAGTGGGGAGATGTCTTGAGGAAGTTGCTTGCAAAGCTCTTTAACACCATTATGAGAACTAGGGAACTTGTTCATGACAAAAGAGGAGTGAGATAAGATGAACATTATTATACTGAAAAGCAATTTATATTGCAAGATTAAATAATCCAGCTGAAATGTTCAAAAGCAACAACTTTCAAAGCAGAAATTTCAGTAATTTCAATCTGAACTGGATATGCAACTTTAAAAATACAGTCTTTATGTATTCAGGAAACTTAAAAGATTGTTGTTCAAACCTGCTGTATGTCTTTTGTGCACGAGCATCCACTCAGTAGTTTGGACTGGTTCCTGCCCACAGGGCTCTCTTGCAGTACACAGCTGTGCAGAGATCAGAGAAGGGCAACAGCAACAGGGATTTGCTAGGCATGATATCTTACAGACGCAGGAGTCCAAACAAGAAGTCAAGTAAAAGAAACTGGGGGAAAATGAGTATTGTTTATGTTTGAAAAGACAACAATATCTTGATCTTTAGGCAATAAATCAGCTCTTTAGCTACTGATACATTTTAAACCATAAGTTACTTGCATCTGTTTATTGGCTAAAATGGTTTTGAGCCAAACTCTGCATTTTTTCTGGCTTCTGTCATTGTTTCTTTCCAGGAAGACTTTTGGCTGACTGGGTGACTGATTGGTAAGAATGAAAATGCAAGATGCATGTAATGGCAGGGTTAGGAAGGCTGGGTTTTCCTCCTGGTTTTACTCTGAGAGTCTATGTGATTTTGGACAACTCAGTGCAGCTTCCAGGGTTATGTTTCTCTTGAAGATGAAATTCCAGATGTTTTTCTTGAAATCATTCCAGGCATAAAACACCTGGAAATACTGAACTTCCAAGTAAATTCCACTTCTGTTATTCAGTTTCAGACAAAACTCCAGACAAATCCGAAAACCTCTCTCAGCCCAGTCCATAATGTATAACTAGAAAACGGTTTGATTCCACTTTCACAATATGAAGCAAACCATAATTCCTAGAAATGTTGTTCTCATATCATATTTAGAAATATGGCCAAATAAAGAACATAATTCAAACATGAAGACTTGAAAAATGGCCTGAGATTATTTGAAACAACATCATATCTCAATGTTTGAAAGCCTCTGTCCAGGCTTAAAAAAGGCTGCTAAAATTATGATCTCTTTCCAAAAGGTCCAACACTTTGTCACACTTCTTGAAATCTTTTCTGCTTGTGAAATCATTTGTTGTTGATGATGCTTTTTATTATTAAATGTTGAAGGCCTCAAGAAAGAACTCATGTCAGGTTCAAGAGGCTGGATGTTATCATACAGAAGGGACAATTCTCCTTTTTATGGTATATATTTTTAATATTTCTCCACCTCTCAGGACCCATTTCTGGCCCAATTGAATTATTTTCTTCTTTCTTCAGCAGAGATGGTGTCCTGCATCTTAATACTTGTGATTGTCCTATTATCACTGCTGTGCTCATACTAACTCTCAAACATCTTTTTATATCTCTCTTGAAAATTCAGATCTATCAAAACATCTGCAAGAAATCAATCAAGCCGCCATGACATTATACTTGCTTTCTTCAGGTGAGATCTGATTTTGCTCTGTTTCTTTTTCTTGCCTCTGCTCACTGCAGAGGAGTTGCATTAGATGACCTTTAAAGGTCCCTTCCAACCGAAATTATTGTATGATTATACAACTCTTGGGCAGTTAAAAATGGCATGGTATTTTTCCAGGCTTAATATTCATACTTTGTAGACAAACCTTCAGGAAAGCAGTCTGTGTGTTAAACACCATAGTTTGGGCAGGTGCTCGAGGTATGATTAAAGAGTTCTTCCTGAATCCTTCCAGGGTGGTGCTCCCAAGTCAGCTCGGGAAAACCCCATCATTTCACTGGATGGCCTCAGTGCCCAACCAAGCTTGGCAGAACACAGTTATCTCTTATGGCAAGCAGTGCTCATCATTACAGATGTCAATGCTTTTTCTCCTCACATCCTGATCATTAAATACTTGACCTTGTTGCTATTTGCATTGAAATCACCAGAGTTTACTTAATGCCCACTGAAAAGCATCAAGATAGTTCCAATTTATATTATTCTCTGAATACTCATGCAGACTCTTTTGTACCAATTACAATCTCTTCAGCTAGAAGTTTACTCTAAAAGACCCTGGGACAGAACAGTACTACTGACACAGAAAACCTAAATAATTTATGCAGATCTAGAGATCTAGACCTAGGAAAGAAAATTGTGATTAAAAACAAAAAAATCCCAAAACTTTTACTGCAAAAATGCAGCAGGATCTTAAAACAGGAGTGAGAGAAAGAAAGGAAATCTATGAATTCTAAAATTAGAGCAGGAATTTATGAGGATTTTTTTTTTTTTTGCTATTTTCTTTTTTTGCAATTATAGATCCAAAACCAGGATTTGAGTTACTTTTCTTCTAGAAGGTAACAAATGGAACCATTTATATATTCATTTGGACTGTCTTTGTCATGTTTCTCACTAATTTTTCAGTGTAGACCCTTCCCACGGTTTGAACTACTTATCTGCAGGTGGCAAAATGTTTGCTGCTCTGAGATACAGAGTGATATGGCCCACTCTCTCCACCCACATGTCTATGGGTTCTGAAAACCAGACAGCCAACAAGACAGGTTTGTATGTATGTCTCCAGTCTCCTCACCCCACAGCACTCTACAAAAAAAGGAAGGGTGCACTGACCTTCTTTAAGTGAGCAGTGATGTAATGGTGCTTGTTAATGGAGTCCCAGGGGTATCACGATTGCAGGACTTTCCATTACAGTTCCTTTTCTGGGTCTTCTCCAAGAAACAAATCCAAATATAATCACCTCATGTGTTGCAATGGAAACAACCCCAGAGTATTATTCCAATGTTTCAAATCAGGCAGGCCTAGAAAATGAACAAAATTAGGCTGTGTGTTTTAATGGTGATTTCCTGCAGTACTTTTCTACATTTTTCACTGTCTTGCAAGAGTTCCTGATGTTTTTAAGAAAATACTGAGTTGTTGGAGAGTACAAGGGAAAAAAATGCACATAAAATTTTGCAAAATAAAAGGAGAGAAATGCTAGAAATAACAGATTTTATGAGGTTCAACTACACTCTTCCAGGTTCCTGTTACTGCAGGCAGTAAGAACTTATATAAACCCTTTCACAAATTGAGCAAACTCTACCCTCAATCTCCTTCGATTACTTTGTACTTATTTTGGAAAAATGTTCAAGAACCTCACTCCTATGAATAGTGGAAACCTTATTGTTACTGACTTGTCATTGCTCAAGACCAGATTAATTTTTGCCTCTGTCATTTTCAACTGATTTTCCATATTTTACTAAAACACTTAATTGTCTTCATATGATCTCTCTTTTCCCCCCCCCATTTTTCACCTTTTAATTGTTCTTATTTTTTGCTGTTTCCAGACTTCATGTCATTAGCAAATTTTACTAGTCTCTTACTATTATATTTTTGCCATGGTTTCTGATAAAAATACTTAGTAAGATGCATTTCAAAACTATTTCTAGAGGAACTCCCAATTTTACACAATTCATGGGTTTAGAGTTTTCAACCAGCTCCTTACTGTATTTAGGATTCATTTATTAATTTACATGTTTTCCAGTTTAATTTATGGCTTCCTATGTGACAATTTATAGTCTTGAAAGCAAAATAAGTTTAATCTACCAACATTTCTTAATCTAAAAATCATTCCTCATTAAAAGATATGGAGCTATTCTGGCTCAATCTGTCTTTGGTAAATTGAAGCAACATCTCTTGCACAATTTTAAATATTTATTCTAGAACACTGCATAGTTAAGATCAAACTAACTTTAACATTTTTCTCTTACTCATTTAATATTTTCTCACAAAATTGCTCTCAGGACAAGAACTTTAAAGAAGAAAAGTGGTATTTGTCAGTGATGTTTAACAGCTGTTAACAGAATGGATAGAGGGCCTCATCCACAGTATGTATAAGTCAGCTGGAGTCTGTCCACTGACTTAACAATCTGCAGGTCAGTTTTACAGTAGTCTAGAAAATCACCACTTCTTTTAAAATTTTATTATCAGCAAAAGCATTGTGGCCCAGCTCCCAAGACAGATAAGAAATACACACAGAATTATAAGACAGATTTTTTTTGCTGGCTATTTAGTAACTAATTTTCCTATCATTCCTTCTAAAATTTTCAATATTATTATGGAATACATTACACTCATATGTTGATAAACTATCTAGTCTGAAAAAATTTCCATCTTTAACTTTCAAGACTCTAATTTCAGGAAATATTGCTTCTGGACTGTATAAATCAAGAACAAAACAAGTACTGTGGGATTATGACAAAATTCTTATGGAGAAGTCATGGCAATAACAATACCTGTTAACAAAAGATAGCTATAGATTATAAAAGAAACATTCAGTAGTTAATGCAATTATTTGGGATCAGAAATAGTGTTATATCATTGACTCATAAAAACATTGTCATTTGGTCATATTCAGGGCATTTAGGTATGCCCATAAGTAGTGTTTAGAACAGGTATGTTTCCTTCAAGGTCGATGTTAGGAATTTTGTGTGTTCCCTTAGGTAGTTAACATGTCCATAGTCAGAAATTCCCTGAATCCTCAGCACAGTGAATGAGTGCACATTTGCAATCACGTCAAATTCACCACATCATTCTCATTACAGAATCAAGATATAATATAGATCTTAGCCTTCCAGGCTGAGAGGAGGGGAGTGGAAATCAGGCACCAGTTCTTTAGAGAAATACAAGCTCTTACTCTCTGGTGTGTTCATTACCCCTGTGTTTGTTCCATCAGGGATAAAACTTTTGTTTTTTTTCCAGCTCTTCAGATTTTTAAACAGCAATACAGGACCTTTTTCCCAGCTACTGGAAAGTTCACACTCTTAGAAAAGTACCCTGACAATAGTAAAATAGTTTGAGCATGGACAGCAGCAAACCCCAGGACGAAAGCGCAATCCCTCTGTATTATAAATTGGGAGTGTGGGCGCTGCTTGGTTCAACCCTTGTCTCTATTTTTTTGTACCTTGGCATGGTTTCCAGCAGGATTGCTGTTGGTCTATGTGCTAGCTCCCAGAATTCAACAACGAGGTCATTTAGGTCCTCCTCTTTCACAGTCTGCCAAGACTTCAGTGTCTAAGTTTACCTGGGATAAACTTTGCCTTTGGGCTACGATCTATTTTTTCAGAGGTTTAAATATTTCAGTGACCATTTTTAAGAAGTGCTGAATAGAACAAGGCAGATTTTTGTAGAATGGAGAGGCTAATGAAATGTAGATAACACTTCTGAAGTCCTAGATGTTTCCATCCTTCCTCAGATCTGGCTATGGAGCAAAAAGTGAAGAGCCAGCTTGTTAATTTTTATTGCACTGACCCCAATGTTTTATTTTTAACCAGGAGGGAAAGGGTCAAAGAAAGGGTTAAAGAACAAAGTCATCCATCTAGGGATGATATAATCATGTGTTGTAATGTTTTTGACAGACATTTCAGTAATTATGGGAATCAATAGGGATTTGCACTCCATATCCTGTAAAACTGGGAAGAGGAGTAAATCCAAAGTAACAGGAGATGGTGGTGTCATGATTAGGCCAGGGGAAATATTCTGATTTGGATTAAACAACATTCAATAGAAAAACACATTTTTCTGTTGGATTGTCAATACCCTCTAAAATCCATTTTCTGTATAACTGCACTCTCCCATACTGATTTATACATTGCTAGGTTATTTTTATCTAAAACGCAGGGAAAAGTCCTCTGGAAAATATCAGGAGAGGGGTAATGGAAGAAAGGTTCTGCTTTTGTACTTTGAGACAGCTTTACTTAACTGCAAGGCCCTCAAACCTGGTTACAGAAATACAGCCCTCAGTCAAATAAAAATAAATACTGTGTATAGGAAGAAATTTAGGAAAAGTTTAATCGATAGATCACAATTCTGAAATCACATTTTACATTTATTTCCAGCAGACAATAGTTCATGAGTGGTTGCTTTTTAATGTTTGATCTCTCTTTACTTTCCTTTTTTGTTAATTTGTATTTCTACAAGCTCATGAGATAAAAAGGTGGAAATCATACAACCCTCTTTTTAAATTTGCCTGTAAGACTGACAAGAAAGGATTAGTAAAAAAAAGGAAAAAGAAAAAAAAAAAGAAAGGAAGAAAAAAGAAGGAAGTCAGATTATTAATGCAAATCACTCAAACCTTTACAGTCTGACCACTTGAGCTCTGCCTGTTGCTTATTGGAGTTATCTCCTTAATTGATTTACTTCACAGGCTGAAAAGGTGTATGGATGAAATGTTGTGGTTCCAAGTAAAAGAAGGGAGGAATTCCACTGTGGAAGTGTCGGACACCTTCAAAGCTGTGTCTAAACCGATCTGTGTGGTACTACCCTTTATGGTTTGATGTGAACCCCAGCACACACAAATCCCTGCTTACCTCTCAAGTCTATGGGACTTCAGGACCTTGACTGCATTCATCTGACTGCCACAGACATCCCGTGGCACCCAGAGCCACTCCCAAACAGATCAAATGCCACTATGAGCACAATAAGTCTTTTTTTCAGTCCCACTATTCCCATTGCTCCAGGAAACTCCCTCCCCTGGCAGTAAGAATCTTGCAGCCAGTTTCCAGCCTTGAGTCATGCATGGTAGGTTTTCACCCATTCAGCCTTATGCTGACATGTTTCTAAAGCTTTAATAATTGATTCTCTTCATGGAATATACCCTGATGCATAAAGAGTCAGAAATGACATCCCTTCTCAGCATTAATTTTGACATACTAAGCAAGCCAACACTTCCAGACTCATATTACAAGTGAAACTCTGTCTTCCTCTCAATAATGGTTTCCATGAACATGTCCTATATTTCTGTTAAAAAATCTCTCTGGATTTATACATGACTCCAGGATTTCTGTCTCACTTAAATCCACTGTGTATTAACCCAAATCAGACTGGGTCCAAGAATATTAAATCTTTCAGCAGGACATGCTGAGTTCAGTTTTATATCTACTTGGTATAGCACTTCCCAGACGTGTTACCCCTGAATATTGTGGTTCTGGAGATGTCAGACTTACTGCTCAGACATTAAATATGTGATGTGCATGTGTGCAGCAAGCCTGAAGAGATGCAAAACATTAAATTTAGTACATACATATATTTCACTGCACTTGAGCCTATCTGGGAAATGTGGGGAGGAACAGAGCAGTTCTCCCTGCCTTACCTGTTTCCAACAGGAATGAGCAGAGGTGATAGTGACTGAACACACTAACTATTCACACACTTGCAGCATCTCACCTAATTACAATTTTGATTTACCCTTTACTTGGTCAAATCTCAGTGCTGTCTCAGTTCTTTGTCTTCCCAATATAGATAAAAATAACTGAATTGCTTTTGAATTTATGTTTTAAATTTTCATTTTGTTCCAATGGGACAAAACTCAGAAGATGAAAATTTGAGCTACTACCATGGTGCATTGATAAAAAATATGGCATGTATTTTTCATTATGTGGATGAAGAAGATGCAAGTGACACTAGCTTTTCAAAAGTCTTGTTTGTAATATCTCTGTATTTGTTGGTTGGATGATTTTACAGAAGTAAATTTTACCAGATCAAATAGAAAAAGATTTTTTTTGTACAGACACAGTGACTGCTTTGACTTTCAAAAGCTCTCTACAGTGGTCAACTCATCTTTGTCTAGAAACAAATTGAAGTAAGAAAGAAACTTTTTGTAGTGTTGAATTTGAGACTCAGTAGATGAGAAAGTGTAGAAAGGTGGGTCACACAGGATACGACTCACACCCAGAAGCTCTTGTTCAAGTGTGTGTACCTTTTGGTGAGTCAACTACAAAAGTTTTGGATTTAAAGGTCACTGCTACTATGTTTTACTGCAAAAGACCATTATTGGTAGTAATGCCTCACTTTAGTAATACCTCACTCCATCCAGCTAAACTGTGCTTAAGACACTGTAGCCTTAAGCACCCTTGAATAATTTTGGTAAACGGGGTTTTAATATATATAAGGATTGGATAACAGCAAATCAGTGCCAGAGCTGGAAAATAACCCGGGACTGCTGGCCCTCAAGTCTATGCTCTAATTAATACAAACATTTCCTCTCTTATCCAGCAGTTAGGATTGCAAGTGATACAAAAAGAAAGTGAAGAGTTTATGTGGATATTTTACTAACCTGCATCTTGTAAGCATTAGCTACAATTGGACTTTTAGTATAAATTCCAGATTTCAGTATAAATTCCAGAGCACTGTTCTCAGGCAGATACTTCTCTGATTCATTGGTGTTTTTTGGGTTTTCTTGGCTTTGTATTAAGAGAATTACATCTGAATTGTGTAAGAAGGATTGAGAGCTGTTCCTTGGCTAAAGCAATGCTCACACAAAGGTACTCAGTGCCAGTAAAGCTGCTTCAAGTCTGCCAACTAACCAACAGCACTTTTCTTCCACCCTTTTTTTTTAATTTTTTTTTATTTTTTTTCCCCCTTGGCTGTGAATGGTCCTTTATTGTCTCTAATTCAGTCCTTCTGACAGGAAAGGTTTTCTTTAGGATAACAACATAGCCAGGGTGTCTGAGCCTCTGTTGGGCTTTTCCCAAACAGTCTAAATCAGTGTTTCTAAACTGTTTTCATTTTGTAACTCCCTATCTTCAAGGGGAAGTACAAGCCTCCATGTGATGTTTAAGCCTCCCAAAAAGATGCCCACCATGGTCTATTTGACAAGCTCTTCAGAAGACCTCTGGGGATGCAAGAGGTCTGAAATTTGCAGGCCAAATTCAAGGTCTTATATGTGAACTTACATCCGTCTAGAGCATTTTCAGTCCAAGGTTTGAGATGAGAGAAATATATCCAGTGCTAACTTTTTATTTAAAAGCCTGTTCTCCATTAGTGGCGTTTCCACTACATTAACCCATCTGCTTTGTCAACTTATTTACTAACACAGTGCTGAGTTCAGAAATTTCTGACTGTATCAACCCTTTCATTTCTAAAAACACTCGTCACCTTCTGAGCTGTTGAATTTGTGGGAAGAAGGGTGGAAAAAAATGAGATACAGTTCAAATTATAGCTAGTGGAAAAGCCTTTCCTCTCTTAGATTATGCACCTGTGTGGGAAATATTGAGGGAATTTTCCTGTTTTCTGGGTATGATCAGCTGTCACACAACCAGGGCAGCATCAGTTACTCACCACAAACCTTTCACTTCTGCACCCAGGTGGAAGTGTGAAATGATATTTCTTTATGCACACACACAGTTCTGCCTTTTTGTGGCTGAGCCAATAGCCCTGGTGTTTTTGTAACGTTTTCTTCCACCAAAAGAACAGATGAGTAACAAGTGATTTCTGTCATGGGGAAATACGGTGGTGAGGATATCACTGTCTCAGAGAAGTCACAAGTTATGAAAAGAGAGGACTTTATAGCCAAGAGTAAGAAGGGAAGAGTCGTAAACTCTTCAGGCTGAAGATTTTCTGGGATCTCAATCACATGTTCTAAGGTGAAAAGATAATTCAGAAAAGTTTTAGGTGTTCCTGAAAACTAGAGAAAAGTCCTACAAAACAGGACTATAAAGCTGGCTTATTGTACAGACTGAGTTATTTTCAAATGATCACTAATTATTTCTGTTCCTATGTGTATAGTTCTAGAAACTTAATTTAAATCACTGCTTTTTTAATATGATAACCTGGAATATTAATAATTGTCTTTTTGAAAAGTAACTATCCATTGCACTGCCTTGTCAGGATACTAGTACAAGATTAATTATGTATTCAGGAGCTGAGAAAATCAAATTTGTCTCAACTGACACTATTTTTCATGTCTTTTCTCATGAAGTCAGAGGTTTGGTTTCCTTTCTGTAGAAAGTGACCCAAAAAGTGAGAAGTTGTTTTCTACTTTAGACATATGACTTCCCAGACAAAGGAATCCATCTTCACTGCACTACACATAGATATTATAGATAGAGCTTATTATGACTTGTAGGGGATGCACTGGTCTGAAATAACTCAGTAACTAGCGAAAAAGATCAGAATGATCAACACTTTCAACAAAAGACATATACCAAAACTCTCAAATATTCACCAAAAAACAGGGAAATCATTTAAGTTTTTCCATCTTTACATCTACAGTCTTATGAGTTTTTGAGATATCCATTCCATGAGTGGTAAAAGCTCCTCAGTGTGACATGGAGCAATTTATCTGATTCTAGACCAGATACAGTAAGAATTTGCTTTGTCTGATACACATACAGTCTTCTACTGGCTGCCAGTTTGCTTTCAACCATATGGTCATTCAACCCTTATAAAACATTAATGGATTTCAGGGAAATTGAAATAATTTTTGTTTTTGCAGCCTCACTTTGCCTCTTTTATTCATTGCACAGAACTTGTTTACACCAGGATCAATATTCACAGTTCTTTGCAATGCCACGTTTGCAAAGCAAATCTCCACTATGAGCCCATACAGACCCTAGGAGATTCAGCCACAAGCTCTCAGAGATCCCTTCAGAAAAATGAGGGCATCCACCTCCACAGGGAAATCTTGAAGAAAATAGGTATTTCTTATAATGACTGAGAGGGTGCTCACCAAAACAATGGGTATGATACAAAAGCCTGAGAAAGAAAGGTCTACACCAGTGCTGTCTGTATATGCAGACATCCTCCTTCGAGTCCTGTGCACATGAATGCTTTTACATATTTTCAGAGCCATTCTCTTAATCAATTTCACTGATCAAAGAGTGAGATTATTGCCATGTCCAGTGCTGACATAGTCTTCAGTTGGCAAAAATTATAAGGATTTTTACAGTGTAAGAAGTTGCAGGAATTTACCAAATCTTGCTTGATTATTAGGAGCTGAGGGCAGAATTAGATGATGTCAGGATGCCTTTATGCTGCCCACTGATAGTTATCTAGTTGAATGCTTCTTATGAAGAAATTAAAACCTTCTGGAATTGCTAATGTGATAAAGACTGATGAACAGCAAAGCTGTTCAGGAAAAGGTCCTTCTTGTGTGGAAGGAGGCATAAAAGGGGTGTGATGGTTACGAGAGGAAGTGAAGTGTAATGTGCCCTCTCTGAGGGTCATTGTAAGTCTTAGAACTAAGAAAGGGATTCTGTGAGTGCAGAGGGGAGGAAGAAGAGATAATTAAAGTGTTCATGTACAGAATGAACATTTTCACTGACTGGTAAACCTGGTAACCAAAAAGTAGAAACTCCTTTTTTTTCTTTTT
This sequence comes from Vidua chalybeata, assembly GCF_026979565.1. NCBI lineage: Eukaryota > Metazoa > Chordata > Aves > Passeriformes > Viduidae > Vidua > Vidua chalybeata. The sequence goes on from NC_071530.1 coordinate 143,413,045, forward strand.
CTTATTTTTTTTTTCTTTTTTTTTTTTTTTCTTTTATCTCTGCTCAGTGTCTCTGTGAAAAATTTGTGAAGCAAAGATGTTTTAAGTAATTTTTTGTGGGAGGGAGAAGGAAGGAAATTGAGAGGGATTTATGTATAGTGCTTTGTTGCTTTCAGAAGCAATAGGAAGTTTGTTTATTTAAGTGCTGTTGGCCAAAGAAGAAAACTGAAACTCTAATCTCAGAAGAAGATAAATCATTACCTATTTCAACACCATCAGTTTTTTAGATTTTCCTGGGGTCCAGTTTTTTTTTTTATTGTTTCCATGGACAAGGATTACTGACTAATTCAGTCTCACAAAAAGTGGATTTTCCTCTCTCAGAGGAAAAATAAGCAAAGATCACACCCTGGCAGAATGGCATGTCTGTGCTAAGGCTGCTTGTCTCCAAAAGACCATCCTGCTTTAAGCAGTGGACATGTTCCTTGCTGCTGACTGGAGAGTGGAAGTGAAATACAAGTATTAACAAATTACCTGAGCTGATGAAGAATTAGAATTACTCACTCAGCCAACCAAACCTGTCCTTCTCCTCTAAACACTAAATTCCAAATAAGGACTCCATTGTAAAAACATTAATTTAGTGTCTCACAAAAACAGACTTATATTTGATCTTTCCTGGGTGCTCCTAATTCCCCAATAATCAGATATCAGTGTCAGTGGTAAAAAATGCTCTTCCATATCATGTAGATTGTTACTGGAAATCAATCCAGATTGTTGTAAGCTTCTTTCAGCCTAGGTTTGTTTCTAACCTCACAAAAAACAGCTTATCTTTACAGAATACCATGCAGTAGTAGATTTGGTTATCCTTTGGTCAGTTACATGCTGAAGTAAAACAGTCTTGTGGCATGGAGATGGTAAAATTTTATGTATAGCTTGCTATTGAAAACTTCTACCAAATTTTCAGAAGCTTTGGCACATCCATTCCTCCTTTCTCAGCCTTTTCTCAATGTAATATTTTTCCTTGAAAGATACCTCTCCCCCGCCCAGTAAATCCTAAAACTCCTGCTTTTATCATACAAGAAATTGTTTCTCACAAAAGTCCTTTTCTTCATCCTAAAATTAGCAAGGCTTGTGAGGGGGAGGGAGAAAACTTTTATTTGTAGGAAAAAAACTGTTTTTCTTCTATGAATGATAATGAAGTGTTGAGGTTTGGGGTGGGAATTATCAAGACATTTTCTCCCAGCACTAGTTCCATTGTCAACATCACCCAGTGCTGAAGCTGATTACAGAAGGGGATGGAATTTCTGATGCATTTTCAACCTACTCCATCAATAAAATTTCAGCCAATTCTTTCCCCTAAATTTCCAGCTACCTATAACAGCCTCACAGCTTCTGTAAGTTTGTGTTTTAACCATACTGGGCGGAGGAAGCAACTGCACTAGGTTTTCCTGCTCTAAGCTGGCTTGAAACCAGTTTTTGAAGTTGAAGTTAATTTTTAAAACAAAGAAACCACAATTGTAAAACCAAAACCATGTTCAATTTGAGAACAAGCACTACTTACGGGTCAATTCCAAGAATGTTTTCACTTTGTGTTACCTGACTGTTGTGTAACATTGGGTCAGTTATATTTAGGTTTCCAGAGAATAAGAGTTAAAAGTCTGCTTTTATTTATAACTAAGAGTAAATTTCAAATGAAAGAAAAACAAATAGTAGATCAAAAATGAAACACAACATGTCAGTAGTAGCTGAGTATTCATTGATAAAATCTAGTGACTATCAGAACCTCTTTTTTTTCAATGTTATCTGTTTTACTTGTTCTGGTTGATTAAAATTGTATTTAGAAAAAGATGTCCGTTTAAAAGGAATTTCCATTAACGGTCCCTTTCTGCAATAATGAGTTTTAACACAACTCTGAAGTCCAGGGCCATGCAAAATGTTGATATTGGAGCTACAACCAGGAAACGCTTCTCTGATTTCTATGTTATGACACAGAAAACTTACCTGATTCAGAACAAAACTAATTAATGATTTGTCATCACAACTTTTAATGGAATATTCTCTGTTCAATTATATTTCAAAGGGATCAGATCTGAAGTCCAAGAGAATGTTATCACAGGCAACTAGTTCTAAAACATTCCTCTGTCATTAACTTCTGATTCTTATGTGTCATCAGCAACAGTTTGTCACCCATTCCATTTTGTCTACTGATAACACATTGAGAACCAAATGAAAACAGACCTGTTGAGATACTGAGCAATCTTGAGTGGTAACCACCACAGAAAGTAAAAAAACTAATTTTTTATGGACTTTTTATCTTCTTTACATTCTTCAAGTTCATATTAATTCACAAGAAGATGAAGAAATGCTACAGTATTATGACCATGACAAGATTTTTGCATTTCTGCTAAAGTGGTTTATCTGCTCTTAGATTTGCATATGCACAAATTGTCATATCAACCAGGAATAGCAGACTCACTTAAGAGGATCTTTTTTTGTGTGAATAAAATATATGCTGTGATTCAGGCTGGTAGGAATAAGGGTTGAAAATTTTCTCTTAAGGACTGAAAGTAAAAGTGAAGATACTATGAGAAGATCTATATACAGACACTATGATAAAATCTATACACATGGTGCAAATGCTGCTAATAGATTAATACTTTCCTTTCTACAGATACCATGGTCACACTAACACACAGAGGGAAGTGCTAATGCGTCTAAACATATTGTTTTAATTAACTGCTCACAAACACTGCACAGGCCTCTGACGGACTCCCAGTATCTGCAGTGTATGCCTGACCTTTTTAGCAACAGTGTGCACAGGTTTAATCTGCCTTATAACCGTGGAAAACCCAGGATGCATTCCATGTGTAAATATGCTGGTGGGAAAGGACCCTCTTGTACATGCAACAAGTAGGAACACCTAAGATGATGAAGCCTTAAATTCGGTTTCTAACCATTATGTGACAGGGCGACTGATTCAAGAACTAAGCAGCTGCAGAGAAATTATTCAATCTGGGGGCATGCATTCAACAGAGACAGTGAAAGTCCTAACCTACTCCTTGATTTTTGTTGTTCATACACCCATAGCAAGCCCATGCCCAGAAGTGTTGTAAATAATGTCTAAAATTCTCCTGTAGTATTATAGCCCCAAAGGAGCAGAAAATGGCCTAATAATTTCTTCATCACCCATGTGAGCAATAACAACACAGGTAATGAGTTACCTCAACATGATGTGACACATTAACTTATGTGTATCCTATGTAAATTTTTTTTTCCTAGCACAAAAACCCTGGCTCTTACATTTACTCCTGATATCAGGTGGTGCTTGACCACCATAGAATGACTTGGGTTGTAAGGGTCTTAAGATTATCTAGTTCCACTGCCATGGGCAGGGACAACTTCCATGAGATCTGATTTCTCAAAACCCCATCCAACCTGGCCTTGAGCACTTCCTGTGATGGGGCATCCACAGCTTCTCTGGGCAACCTGTTCCTGTATCAGTCTCAAAGTACCTCTTTGTAATATGTAATTGAAACCTACTCTCTTTCAGTTTGAAGTCATTCCCCCTTGTCTTATCACCACACGCCCTTGTGAAAAGTCTCTCTCCATCTTTCCTGTAGGCTTCCTTTAGGTACTGGAAGGCCATCATTGGGTCACCCCAAAGCCTTCTCTTCTCCAAGTTGAGCAATCTCAATTCTCTCAGTCTTTCTTCATAGGAGGGGTGCTCCATCCCTCTAATCATCTTGAAAAGGCAGATCCATCCACTGTGCAGTTTGTAGACCAAATATGTCATTGTTATTCCCTAGGCTGTGATTTTTCATGTGTGTTTTGTATTCTTCCAAGTACTAGCAAATTTTTGGTGACTGAGACTTCATTCACTTTTTCCTCCAGTCATTGATCCCTGGAGAGCCAGAAAGTTCAAGGACCCCAGTTAACTCTAGCAAAGAGAAGAAATGGGAACAGGAACTCCCCCCCAAGAGTAGGGGAGGGTGTTTATTCTATCACAGTGCTAGTGGAAACTCTTTGAAGTGTTATAGTACTATTACTATGGCATAACATTTGAAAAAAATATTCTCCTTACACAGAAAACTCGTAAAATATTTGTATTTTATTTTTTTATTGGTAAATACTGTAGCATGTGAAAAGCTTAAATAAGCTCAATAAACTTCCATTATTTCTTTTCAGGTAGATCTCCTCAGTGGGCTCATGGCACCACCCAAACCCACTAAGCACAGGTACAGAATGGGTGTGGAAGTGGAAAAACCCACATGTATGGTGGTATATATATATATTGCAGGTATTTGGCAAGTTTCTGCTCAGTTCGAGAAGAAACCAAGCACAAGGTTCCACCAGTGACTAGGAGGCTCTTGAAAACAGGACACAATGGTATGATGCATTTCCCAACCTCAGCTCAATCCTTGACCAGTTGGTTTCCATGGTAGACCTCCAGGTATAACAAGCACAAGAGAGGTGGTGGTGGTGCTGCTGTGCTAATGCATTAATTCCTAATTCTGGTGGGAACAGAAGGTAAGAGTTAGCTCAGTTCCTCTGAGGCTTGACAACTGCTGTAGGCAGCCTGAGGCAGGAAAAGACAGAGGCAGTTACTTGGAAGGACAAATGAACTGATCAGAAGAAGCATTGGTTTCCCTCTACTGCTTTTACAATTAATGTTTCAGATTTTGTGCAAAGGCTCCCACAGCAGCCAGAGCATCTCCCTCTGTACACACCACGCACACCACACACACACACACACACACACACACACACACACACACACACGTGTGCAGGGGGCTATATAGGAAACACAGCCTTTTTGTCTGTGAAAGGAAGTGTTTGAATTGGAAGAAGATTCTTCCAAGGACAAAACATCAGGGACACATTTATACATAGAAGTAGAAATTTCTCTCTGAACTTCATATAGGAACGAGTCTGAGAAACAGATTTTATAAACAGACCCCTCTGGATCTCTGAAGAGAGGATTTGAAAAGTCAAACACATCCAAGACATGCCTATAAAAGTAAAAATTACACTGCCCAGAGCCTTTTAAGCAACAGACTTATTTCAAACAACAGAATACTATAGCTCTTAGTCTTTCTCTCTCTCTCTCTGTGTAGACATACATTGGCAAAACTAACCCCTGAGTAAAGATGCTGTTAGTTTAGAGATTTTATCCCTTACAGCTGTAAGACCCATGGCCGAAACTTGTTGATCCTTTCTGCTGAGCAATAAGACAGGCAAATCAGATGCCCAGAGACAAAAAACCTTCCCTTCGTTTAGTTAAAAGAATGGTTGGGCCAGGAGTCATTTGCCTGTCATTTAAGAAGCAGTCTGGGCAACTCTTCTTCTATTAGCAGAGGAAATTGAATTAATTCTCCTGAAAATGAAGTAATTCACCTGAAAGTGAAAAGACTTATATCCAGAATGCTGGAATGGACAGTTATTGTAATCTGCATTGGATAGACACTATGAAAGACAAAGGATGCTGGAAGAGTCTGCACAAGAGGAGAGCAGGAAACCTCAGGATTCATGAGTTATTCCCAATCACTTTCAGAAAGGTTTATTTTCACAGTCCCTTCAACACAAACTGCTTTGCTTTCCTAGCACAGTGGGAACTAGAGATGTCTGCAGGCAAACAGAGTCAGCATTGGAGATGTTTCTCCCTGCAACTGCTGAATCAGATCCCTTTAACTAGTCAGCCTTGAAACTTTTAGTGCACATTACATTTTTATTCTGCAAGGCACCTGGAGAGTTTATTCATGAATGGTGTGCTGCTGTGTCCTTACAGCTTCAGCAGTTCAAAGGGGGAGTCACGAGCCAACCCAACACAATGTTTGCAGTCCTTCAGGAGGAACAAAACCACTTTATTTTTCTTCCTCACTTCCAGTCTTTCAAAGAAAAGCAAAATTTACAAGTGTTCCAACAGTTTCATTAACTGCTGCCTCTCCTCTTTAGACAGGAAGGGTTAAGGATGCATGGCCCTGGCCACTTGTCAGACTTGGCATGCTAGAGCCAACAGCTGGTGGAGGCAGTTAATTAGTCCTTTGCCCTGCTCAAAGTTCAGCCTTGATTGGCAGGGAAAAGCAGGCTGCACCAGCCTGCTTCTCTCTTTCAATTAACAAAGGCCTGTGCCATCAGATTACCTTGGCAACATGCCATGGCATCCCTGCCTGAGCTTTGCCATGGCAACAGGAAAGCTAACCTTGCCAAGGCAGCATCTGGTCTATGAGTGGCAGATTACCTGCCAAACAGATTTACTAGCTGCAAAGTGCTGCCGACTGCCCTGAGAAAAGAAAGGAAGCAGGAAGATCTTGTGACAAAAGATGATTATCCATTTTAATTTTCCTTTTCAAGAAAAGGTTTACAGAGGTCCGATTGCTGATGTGTGGGTAAGGCATGTCTTTATTCTTTCTGGGCATGAAAACCATTAAATAAATTAGGCTTTATCTTAGCCACAAGGTCTTCTGGGCATTACAGAAACAAAACTCTTTGTTGAGGACTAATTTATATTATGTGCTAACCAGGCTGGTCTTGACAGAGCACTGCTGGTTTTTCATTTCATTTTATCACATCTATTTTGTTGTGTTGACACCAGAGATATCAAATAATCATGGGTCCAACTGCTCATAAACTAAATGGAAACTCAGCTGTGAATGTCAGAATCACATCAAGTTCCAGTGGCCTGTAAACTCAAGGACAGCTGACACTAGATTTGTAAGCAGTGTGAGACTTTTCCAGTGGACTATTTGAACTCAGAGTTTGAAGCTTCTCGATTCATTGAGGGCAGGGAAACAGACTGTAGGCAGTGCAGGACTGGCTCCATCTCTACCAAATGACTCTTGAAAGCAAGTCATGTTACAAAGGAAAGCCAGAAAACCAGTGGGCAAATCCCAGCCCTTCCTCTGTATTGGGAGACAATTTCTTTCTGACTCTAACCCAGTCAGTCCATTAACACCAAGCTCCTGTGATGAAGACACACTAATTAGACTCTCAAGTGGTACATGAATGGAAATACAATATGACTGCCACTATGCAGCAAAGAGTGAAAGAACAGGTTTTTTTTTCCAGTCCCTCCTAGGTCGTTGACACACATCTGACATTTCTGTGAAGCAAAAAATGTGATTGAGGAAAATAATTTCCATCTTATTTCAGCTTTTACAAACCTAAGCATCTTCTCATAAACTTACTCACTCCAGGATGTCCCTATCCCAGTTACTGCCTCTGTGAAATTTGTACACTGCACCCTGAGATTAGCTTAGCTGGGCAGAGCATGGTGCTAATCATGCAAAGGTTGTGGCTTGTGGCTTCAACTCCTGTCTGGGTCATTCACTTAAGAGAGAATGGACTCGATGATCCTTCAGTGTCCATTCCAGCTCAGAATATCCTGTGAAGGAAGTAGTGATGGTGCCTGCAAATGGAGCAAGCACAGAGTGAATTTGCTGCAGCAGAGGGAATGTTTGCTTCAGGTTAGAAAGGAAGGTTGATTACCAATGCTTCACACACTCACTAAAAAGCACCCTAACATTCTTTTGGTTGTCAGTGGTCTAGATTCTTTTCTTCCCTTTGGTCTGAGTTTCTGAGACATAGGGGATACATTTGGGAGACTGCGCATGGACATGTCTGTCAGTGTCACACAGAGCTATGTGTGCTGAGAGAGCAAAATCAATACCTAGATGTGAACAAAATAAATTGGACAGCTAGGACATACTTGAAAGGCTCTTGGCAGAAGGATAGCCTCACAGATCAGAATACAAATAACTTGAAAGTTCATTATTTGGTATCTTTGTCTGAAGATAATGGACAACAGCACTCTTCATAGAGGGGTGAAGATACTGAGAAGTGAATGACCTTATACTCACAGAAGTTTCACTAGAGTGCTCTCTCCGCTCTCTAGGCCATGCTGTCTTTCAGCTCTGCATACTATTAATTTTACTCTCTTCCATCCATTCTGGTTCTCCTGTTCCTAATGCAAACATTATTTCAGTAGAGATCAGAGACAAGCCAAATCCTGCAGCTCCTCTGTAGATCACACAAGGAGAGGCTCCATATTGACTTGCTGCTGTACCACCTGAGGCAAATGTTGATGTTGAGATCATGTGAGAGATCAGGCAAGGGTTGGGGAGGACTAACAAAGGGAAACAGAGGGGCTTCAATGTCCCTTTGAGGGATCAATGGCTCCAGAACATGAGGGATCAGCTGTGTCCCTCAAGAACAGGATAATACAGCCCCCTCAGGGAGAGCTGGGCCTCCTAGGGTAGAGGTCTGGGGCTTCCACAAGTCTTTCTCACTGCACACTCTGAGGACATGCTGAGGGATGTGGCCTTCTTGAAGACTCTAGTCCCCAGGGAGCCTGTGACATGGCCAACCAAACCACTGACATTGTGACTGTGTCTCTAAGTGAACATTCTCTCCTCAGCCAGGGACATTTTTCACCTTTAATTGAATCAGCTGCTCCCAAATAGAAGTGAGTTGACTGTGGCTTGTACATGACTAGCTGTCCCATGAAGTTACAAGCTTGGCATAGTATGGAATCCTCTGAAATCTTCCCCCTCAGGGAAATCCCCAGGGCATTGTCTTGGAAAGACATACCATAGAGATTTCCCTACCTAGGCAGACAGAAAGGACTTCCCCATGGAGTCTTGCACAACACCATGAACCACTCCAGCTCCTTTCCCCAGATTCTCATAGTTTCTCCTTTCATCATATGTCCCAAATTCTCATAGTTTCTCCTTTCCCTGTTTCCTCATTGGTTGTGGTATCCCTGGTGGCCAGTCCCATCTTCCCTGTAGGCCAATGTCCCTTGTGTTGCCCTCGTGCCCTCCCTTAACATTGTGCAGAGCACATGGTCCTGTCTTTTGTCCCTGGTTTCCCTTTGGCAGGGTGGATGCAATAAACCTTGGCTGGAATTTATCATACAAAAGGCCCTTCTGCGTCTCTTTGCTGAGCTAGCCATGGTGAGTTGTGTGTGGACTCGACTGTTTTGCCTGAATGCTTACCCAAGCAGCTTTTCCACAGGAGATGCTTATTGGGGAATAGGTATAGGTAACAGTGACCACCATCTAAAACCACGTTGCTACAGCAGAGGCTTCATCCTTTACTTCACCACACTGATATATGCCTTAACCAGACCTCTTGAGTTTTCCCTGCCTTGCTAAATATAGAAAGTAAAGAATTTTTCCAAAGAAAGGCTCCTGTCATTTTATATCATATGTTGTCCAAAGTCAGGAAACAGCCACACTGATGAAAAACCTTCTGTCTCCAGCCTCTGGTATGTTCATTACTCCTTTCCAGACCCTAGACTTTTACCCTGCCAGTGTTTCTGTGTTTCTTAGACAAAAGGCATCTGAGCATGTATTTCTTTTCTCTCTTCAATAGTGGTCAAAAAGAAATTCAGTAAAGGAAAAAAAAACAAAAACAAACAAACAAAAAAAAAAAAAAAAAAAAAAAAAAAAAAAAGCAACAAAAAACCCCCAATAGTTCCCCCCTGTCTTTTAGCTAATGGGTGTTACACTACAAACTGGTGGTTGGAGAGTTACTAAAACACCTTGAGAGTGCTGAGTAGACACACTGAGATTTTTGACCTTTGCTCAAAGTGTTATTGATCCCAGAAATTGCGGGTGCCCCATGCAAAGTGGGATGCCTGGGAAGCAAGGTGGGAAGTGCCAACACCTAAGCACAACACACTAGTCCTTTTTTTGGAAAGAAAACAATAATGGTAGAGGCTAAATCAGAACTGAGTTCTTTCTGGATCACTCAGATTCAAACAGGATCAGGGGCTAATCCATAACTTGTTGTGGTTTTTAAGAGGAGAGCTCTATTCATTTCTGTAGCCCCGGGCTTGTGCCCTGAGAGTCAAGTTCCACCACATGCACAAGTTCTGTAAAACACTAATCAATAGGTCATCATTTGAACTCTTAGTTCAGTGTCAGGTTGTAAAAATTAGTAGATAGCTTTGTGTCTTCCAGATATGTGTGTTGTTTCACTGCATGCTGGATAGATGCTCGGTTTAGCCCTAACATGATAGCTTTGCTATGATGGAGTAAAAGAGAAAGGAACTACAACTGCATATCTATATTTTTTTTTGCTTCTCTCTGTGACCTACCTGTGCCCATAGCAATTTTGAGACAAAATAAGAGAAGGAAGCACACTCTCTGTCACCTCTCTGTGATCAGCAGAAGTGTGTATCAGAGGAGTGGAACTGATCTGAAACTTTGTCACCTCATATATACTGCTGGGACACCCTAAGAAATCCTGATAAATCCTTCTGGCTTAATTGCTAAGCTCTTTGGGGTGTGGAGATGTGGACAAAAACAGCATGCTAAATGGCCTTCAGGATGTCAGGAAGCCTAAGAAGCTGAAACCAAGTATTCATTATCACAGAAGCATTTTTATTGGAGGCTTGAATGTGCTATACTTTATAAGAAAGGCTTTACTGGGATACAGGAATTGTTTCATTATTTATGGGGTTGAAGAGTCACCACACTGGAGTCAGCAGGAAGTCACGAGGGAAATTTTTCACTAACATAGGAAGTGTTTTCATATGTGGAATTGAACTTTTCATACATCCTGAGAAGACTATTTTACTTCAAATGGTGATACTGCCTCTTATGCGTTTGAAGGAATTTCTCCATGCTGAAAACTGACTCAGCAACCCAAAGTGTTGTCTCATGTTAGGATCTCAGATTAAGTAATTTCCTTTTATAATGCAGGTGTTTTTTTGCAAGAGGATATCCTGGACACCATCCCCACTTCTGTCAAAAGTTTAATCCAGAAGTAGGTCAAATCCAGATGGTGAGTCAGGAAATGCTAATGTGTTTTAATTATTAGGCTATTTTTAAAAGGTTCAGCATGTTATATAGCCAGGAAGTGAAGTGGAGTAGAAAGCAAAATCCAAGCTAGATGATTCCTTATTCTTGAGATAGGGATATGAGTTATGCATCATTGACACTATTAATGAAAAATAAATTGTGTCAGTTCTAGGTCTAAAAGTGGAGTTTCAACACAGAGCATCTACCCCAGAAAGCAGCACTTCTTGTTTACTTATGACATGTTTCCTGAATCCCAACAAGTAACAGAAATTTTCAGTCAGTCCTTCAGTTATAGGTTCTATGTCCTCCTTCCTCCCATTATTAGGACACAGAAAGTACCAATTCTTTTAACCTTCAGGAGGTTTTTGGGAATATTTTCCTTGTGATTGAGACTGTATGTATAGAAAAACTTGAATTTTTCAGGGCATTTACTCATTTCTGGTAAAAGGTAAAATGATGTAAATAAGCATCAGGTACCGTTACCTCAGACTTCTCTTGTGTATTACAAGCTCTAAACAGAATCATCCCTAGGCTGAGATTAGACAGCAGTTATTTTAGTGATTGTTGCCAAGATATTTTACACAACAACATATAGATGTATTTGAAAGCTTGGAGCAACAGACATAGATTTACTGGGTGTCAACTGCGACTCCTGATTATGGTTCATTTCTATCTAGTGTATGTGGATCTGGTTCTAAGTTCTGCTACGTATTTCTTGAGTGTGATTTTGAGCAAATCATCTGCATTCTCTGCCCATCCTGTGTAGCATAAAGAAAACAATACCCTATATCTCATAGCTCTCTTTTAATGTTTATATGTGTAGCATCTGGCTATAGAATTCTACTGGCTGACACTCCTCAGCGCTACTATAAAAATAAGAATATTTATTTTCTGAAAACAAAATAAAGTAAAATAAAATAAAATAAAATAAAATAAAATAAAATAAAATAAAATGATTCATTGCCCTTTTTTCAGCATTCTGCTTTTGAATCCAAGCAAAGTACAACCATTACTGATTTTTCCACATAAATTGAAACCTCCATTCAAATGAAATCTTTATGCAGTTATCAAGTAAGGAGAACAATATAAACCAAGTATAATGTGAACAGTAGAACAGGTGCAATGAATAATCCAGCCATCCCAGATTTCCTATCTTCTGCCTCCATCCTACCCCTGGAATAATTACAGATTTTTTCTTAGGCTGAAAAAATGCTCATCTTGCAGTTGCAAGCGTATCATGTTGGATTTCAGTTTTATTTTTAGTCAAGTGGACCTGCTGTCTCTTGTCAGTTTATTGTGTTGTATTAGCAGGGACATTTAAACAGAACAGAGTTTTGCTGGAGCTCCAGTGGGCTCTTGCATTCAAAATCAAAATTCTTTTGCTTGCTTCATGTTCTCCTTCATTCAGTGTCTCAGAGCCTGCCAGCTCTGTGGGCAAGCAGCCAGTTTTGCGTTTACTACAGTGTTTTGTGTTGGCTGCCAGTCACAAAGGGTAGTGATAAATGGATTCAGCAGCACCTATTAGGATTAACTGAAGGCTTAAATTCATTTTGAGCCCTCTTACTGCCAAAATTTATTATACTAAAATTAATTATGCTATGTTATCCACTGAAGAACAGGCCAAGGTGAGGAAAATACCCACCTTCATGTTTACTGCAGCCTGGAGCTGACGTAACCAGTGGAATCTATAGAACAGAATCCATCATGCTCACTAGACTCATAAAGCTTTTTGTTCTTCCTGCTTTCAGCTGTCTTCAGGCTTTGTTCTCAGAAACCTTGTTCTACACACTGGCTACAGTGATTCAAGTCTAGCAGAACAGCACCTGTATGGTGATCTGCAAAACAGCTTGGACAGTAGGAGTATCATCCTATTTTAGCAAAATCATCAGCTCAGTTGGAATCCCAGTTACTGTATGGGATGTATTTCATGGTATGGCATTTGGAAGAAATATGTTAATAGAAAATCCAGTGACAATTGCTTTGCAAAACAATGAGGTTCTGTCCAACTGATCTCTTGTTTGCAGTAATTTAGTCTGGCTATGTGTTGAAAGGAAGCTGCTGAAAAACAGTGTAATATCAGATGGAAGCCCCGAAACTCTCAACTGTCAAAGCAGCAGGCACAGCAGAGCCCACCATGGAGGCACAGGGATGATGAATTAAGTTAAGTTCTGCCATGTCAATACAGTGTCATATCTTGCACTTAAGAACAACACCATTGGATTAGAGCTCCCTTTGAAATTAGGCATTGGTGTGAGTTATATTGACAGAATCTGTTCTAGCTACACAACAGGAAGCAGGTTCAACACTGATAAAATGACCACAAAATCCCAATGTCTCAGTATATGACTTCCTACATTTTGTGTCCTCTTCTATAGTCTGATAGGGTGTCAGGCCCATCTACAACATAAAAGCAATCAAATGTCCTTGATCAGAAAGCCTCTAACTGAAGGGAGGTGTATGGTTTAAAAGGAGGAGGAAAGAAAGGAGGAAATGTAAAAAAAGAGATATTTTATAGAAATATTGATTAAAAATTAATGAAATATCACTCTTTCCTGTTGCACCACAGTCTAATCCAGGCAAGGAATTTGTGTATTTTGACCATTTCAGGGAATGGCCTGATTGATTTATCCTTAGATTCATCTATAGTGCCTGCTGTAACAAAAAAGTCAGCTCTTAAAAACTCCACTCAGTAGTTTGCATTCAGGGCTATCTTCAGTCATTTCAGATCAAACACTGCTCTTTTCATTTTGGTTCAAGTCACAAAGAATTCTGATTTTTTTTTTGATTTTTTTTTTTTTTTTGTTATAAAGGTTGATTTAGTAATACCCATAGAATCAAAGACAGGTTGATTTCTTTTTTTGTTGTTGTCTTTCGAGTAATTATGCATTTTATTGACAGAGAAAACATTCCAGATGGGCAAAATACTGGTAAACCAGCTTCAGGCCAGGAGCTTGAAACATGTATCAGAAACATTAAAGTCAAAACTGTGTTAACTATGGGTTCCCTCTCTCTTTAACAAGGAGGCATATGTGCCTTTGGAACAATTCAGTCCAATTATTATTTGAATCTTTAGAGGGATTGTATGATGGACTTAGTTAAATTCTTAGTTTATGTCACCTCCTTACCAGAATTCTCCAGAGTAACTCCTGAATCACTTCATAATGCTCAGAATCTTGGAAGAAATTCTTATAATCAGTAGACCTCCATTGGACATTAATAGAATAAGACTCTTCCAAATTCTCCTTTGTCTTCTTCTCACTCTTTTTCATTACACTAGTGACCATTTTTTCATGCCCTTCTTGATATTCATTTATTTGGGCAGAACCTGAAAGCAGAATACTGATCTGGGTGCCTCACTAGCTCTGACTCACAAGCACATTTTTAAGTTCTTGTTACATTTGACTTTTTCCATCCATTTGCAAATCTTCTGAAGTTCATTTATGGATTTCAGTTAGAGACTAGAATGTCTTGACAAGGTGGTTTGAATGTGAAATTGTACAGGACTTTGGTAGGTTGGGTAGTTTAATTTCAGATGAGAAGGTCAAGATGGCAGCTTCCGAAAAAGAAAACAGGAATTAGTCACCTACTGCGCCTAAGAGTCCAGGAATGATGACCACCCAAAACTGTGGTAGGGTATATTTACAGGGTATAGGAGTGGATTACATGGCCCAAAAGAAGACACTAAATATCAATAGGCCTGGGATTCCTGGGTGATATTTCTTGATGCAAGGAGTGCTATTCTTCGAAGTGTCATTGCTGTAAAACCCCAACATTTAAACAAGGCTGCAGGGTCAACACACAAACATCCTGGAATTTGACCCAGTTCAGAACAAAGAAACCCTCTGCAATATTAGCAGGATCTAATTGAACCTCTTGGCTGTTTAGCAAAGCAATTAACGGTGTAACAAGCAATCATGCCTGATGTTCAGTTAACAGCAAAATAAACATGATCAAATATGTCCGCAACATTTTGAGTCAAAACCTCATAGAGAATTACCCTGTGCTCTTACATCTTCCTCTGTGCAAGTAGTGCATCGTTAGCAAAGTATTATCCATGTGTTTTACACCACTGCCTAATTGCACGAAAGGCAGTTAAGAAGATCAAAGAGCTCTATTAACAACAGATAACCACAGAACAAATATGATTAAAGTAATTACAGAAGGAAGTAATCTGCTAATTCTTAATGATTCTGAGGACTCAGAGAGGAGCTCTCAAAGTGATTCTCCTCACTGGAAATCAGGGTGCTACTGCAATGGACTGATATGATATTTTGGATTTCAAAGTGTGAGCCATTTTCCTGTATGTGTTTTCTCTTTTGCCTTCCCTTAAACTTCATACTCAGCTGTGACATGATTCAAAAGTGGAAACAACCTTACCACAACAGTTACCAATCTTTCTTTTCTTACCCTCCTTTTCCCCCATCTTTTGGCACCTGGCAAAATTTTCCTGACATCTTTGATTTCTGTCCAAGACTTAACCTTTACATTCTAGATAGCCTCTGGAAACATATGTATGCAACTTTCCTCACACTTCCTTTCCCTGCACATCCTTTCTATCTTATCATCTAGGACTAGAGATGATGTTTCACTCCTTCCACTCTTCCCCCTCTCACTCTACCCTAACACCTCCTCCCTTTCTTACCTCACCTTACCTTCAGACATCCTACCAGCATTGGCACTAAACAAGCCTTTTCTTTTTGTTCTTCAGTAGACAACTGAGCAGACAACATAGAATTAAAAGGGAGATACATATATGTTTATCTATACTGTGAGGAGGTTTGGAAGTCTTCCTAAGAACAGAACCTTTTAAATGTGCATCTTCTGTATTTCCCCTCTTTTCTTCTTTCCCCAGATATTGCTTATCTTTTGCTCTTTCCTGTCTTCACTGGCACCACAATATGCTTGGCCTTGGTCTCTTCAGGCACTGAAATTCAAGAACCTCTACAAATCATTGTTTGACATGATAAAGCTACCAATAGTCTGAAGCTCCACTGTATCACTTTGCTGTTGACATTAAGGATCACAACTAGAACCAATGGAAAAGCTCTTCGAACTTTTCATGGTCTGAAACCAGCACATTTTGTTCAGCTATAATCAACGCACTTATTCAAAACTCCTATTACACCTTCAGAGATGAACTATGCACATAGAGAAACTATATTTTCTCTATATTTATCTAATCCTTGCTCTCCAACCTCTTTTGCTTTTTATTCTCTCCTCTTCAGATGCTGCTTAAAAATTTCATTTCCCAGTTTCTTGAATCACCAAAGTATTTCTTCTCCAGGCCTGAGATCTTGTCTCTGCTACAGGCAACAGACCAGTGCTATCCCAGTGCGAACACTGCCTTTGTCAAGACTAATATCAGAAAGCTAAAAATAACAGAGGCCAGATTCCTACATTTGTATTAGCACTCAGTAAATAACATGTTTTTCCAAAATTGCTTACATGCTCAGCAAGTCCAACTCCTCTGAAAAAAACACGGCCAATTATGATGTCTTCCCAGAAACCAACAGTAAGAAATCTGTTTTGTTGAAAAGACAGTATGAAATCAGAAAAACTCATGTCATGCTTAAGCATATCCATCTAAGTAAGAGCATAAATACACAGAGAAAGAGTAACTGGTCCAGCATGAATTATCATCCTCCTATGACATACTGCTGAATGATCTGCATCTAGTAATGATGGCCATGTCAATGAAAAATACCCTGGATCTTTGGTAAGGAAAACTTAAAATGTCATTTTTGCTTTCAATTTTGGTAGATTTTCCTTTACTGATGATTGATTCACCTTTCTTTTTTTTTTGGGGTAAGATCCCCCTGGAGGTAATTCAGTGTCTTTTGGAAATAATATATTTAAATTTTATAAAGATAACAGTGTTCTGTCTCTGTACTTAATTTCTGAGGTGTCCATCTTTGTTACATTTATCTGATCTTTGCAGCTAGAGCTTTCTCCCTCCTAGTAACACAGACATTACATTGTCTTCTGCACTTAAAGGTGGACAGCAAGGTAAAATATACACTTCTCATAGCACAAACAAACAAAACATATTCCTGAGACAATACTATCTCCTGATTTTCACCTACTTACCTGTTGACTGATAATTACACACTCCTTGCTGCCTTTTAGATGAATTATTGCCATCACAGCACCTGCTTGAAGACCCAGGACTGCAGGAGTAAATTTCTAAAGGGATGTGGGGGATAATAGTTTCCAGGTAAGGACAATTGCCAGGATCATCCCTAACTGATTAGCTGATGTGTAATTTTGTCATTTTCACCCTGTGCCTTCAGGGTTTTTGACTTGCAGGGTGCTCTGGGAGAAAGTTTCTCATTAGATAGTCACTTCTTTAGGAAGTTTTGCTTTATGTAGGCTGGGCTGTGCAGGATGAGGTGTTTTACAGTAGTAGGCAAAGTTCTTTATTGAGAGCTATGAAGTTGTACAAACAAAATGGTCTGTGCAACTGGGTGAGGAAAGCCTGCCCATTGCTCACGTGGGGTATATTTACCAGGCTATTTCAGGCTCTGAATCAGGCCATTAACTTGACTGTGCCTCAGAGTACCTGAACTCAAAGTCTATGTCCTCCAAAATCCAAATGGATTTTGAGGGAGGTGCTCAAGAGGGAAGTGCTTCCAGAGGGCAATTCAAAGCACTTGCTTTGGTTATCTATGAGCCGTCAGTGTAAGCAGGGTGAACCTTTCTCCTCCACCCATATGGATTTTGCAAAGTTTAGTGAAAGTCTCTATGGATTCTAACAAAGATGATAGGAAGAAGCTCAGATCTCTGGTAGGAGGTAAGACCAGACCTACCTGACCAATTTTCTCAGAGAGGAGTGTCCTCCTCCATGTTGTGTGTGGGAATGTGAATAGCTCCTGTCCAGAGAACATGAGGATTACTGTGCTTACAGAAGGATACAGTTCCTGAGGTGGGAAGAGATCCATTAAGATCATTGATCCATTAAGATCAAATTCTTGCAGGGCTGCCTTATATTTACCTCAATTTTCTGTTTGGTAGCCAAGTTAGTACTACTGTCCCTTGACTAAATCTAAGGGCACTAAACAGACAATTAGACTTTTCCCAGATCAGATTCTTAAAATCTGTGTGCAGTGTCCCAAGCAGTTTGTAGGTTTTTTTTAGGAAAGGGGATGAACTTGAGTGGGAGGGAGAGAGAAGATAGGAGAAGGAAAATGGGAAGTCTTGACTATACATTTTACACCTATTTTCTAATAAAACTAACAAGCAAGTAAGCTTTAGGAATGAAATTACTACAGATATTCTCTCACTGCTTAACTCCCTACTTCACCTTTCTACTGAAAGGCTGACGTTTCTTTCCAAGATGCTTTTAAGGTAGTTGCTTAATTAAATTAAGAAAAGACAGATTGCTACAGCTGTGCTGGTTAGACTGTGGCTTTCTTCCCTACTTTTTCTCCACAAAGGTGAATATTGTTGACTTTGCTTATAATTTTTTTTTTTTTTCAGAATACATGTTCTCACATTCCCCATGCCATGTAGCTCAAGTAGGAAAATTGTGCACTCCATTTCCATTCCTTCATGTGTCGTGCTTCAGCTGCATGTCTGTACAAAGCTGTGAAGTGTGGGTGGTGAGAGACAGGAGATGTTTTAACTGAGATTTTAAGACCTTTTATTCTTGCTTAATTTGAACTAAGTGAAAGCTAATAGATCAACCAAGCCTAAAGATCCCATTGCCAATAAAATATACAAGGCTTGAAGTTAATAGCAATTTTTATAGAACATGTTGCTACTAAAAGAAATAGTGAATCCTTTTAGCTAATTCTCGAACTTTTATTTTAGGCATGTGAATAAGATTCCTCATTTGAAAACAATGTTTAGCCTACAACAAACTTCCTTCATGCCATTGGGACCTGATAGGTCCTTAGCACGTAGAATGAACAGGTGTTTTATTCAGGTGCTTGAAACTATAATCCTGTAAATATTTATTGTTTGAAAATCAAGTTTAAGACTTCATTGTACATTCTGAAGCTTAGTTGCTAAGTTCTTGCTTTCACTGTATTGGTGTTGTGATTAACCAATTGGTTTAACTTACCTTTACTGCCAGTTTGAGACATTTAATGCATATAAGATAGTCCCTAATAAATAACTGCAATTTTATTAGCTGAATAGTTAGAAGGACATGACTGATAAATAAGATGTCACATAAATCAGTACGAAAAATGACCAACTTTGGAGGCCAAACATAGCAAAGCCTTAAATCTCTGCATCTTCTATAGATTTATTTATAAATCAATACACAAATCACAGCTGGGAAGTTAGATTCAAGAGTAATTAACTTTAGATAAAACTGTCTTGATACACTGTAAAACAGCCAGAACTTTGTGAACATAATTAACTTGCATATTGTTTCTTCATGCAAAAAATTGTCACTTAGATTGGAGCGGTGAAGTAACACAACAATCGAGAGTAACTGCAAAATGAACATAGAAATGTGACCGTATCTCTAAATAGTTATACAGCAATATTATCTATTGTTCTACTAGAAATTTTTCCTTCACTTTCATATGTGTTTTTCTGAATGTCACTAACAAAGCAGAAATTCTTAGTACAGAGATGATCTTTTCTGTGTCTGTTCTTTCTCTTGCTGTTGATCTCTTTCTTTCACAACCCCCATTTTAAAAACTGAACATCTATCCGAATGCATATATATATATATATTTTTTTTTTTTTTTTTTTGAAGTGGCATATAAAGGGGGAAATGGAAGTTTTTTACACGCCAGAATCCAGTTGCCTTAGTGGGAAAGTGAAACAGGTAAAATCAAATTAAACCTAGTCTGATTATTATCATTAACCAGTAGGAAAATAGTCTTGTCAGCTAGTGGAGAAATACTGAGATAAAGCAAACACAAAGCTAATTTTCTAAGCATTGTGAGTACCCAGAATTTCAAAAGAAGTAAATATGTAGATGAATATCTCAAAGTGAACCCATTTTTGTCTTTCCTATCATCACACACAAAAGCTTAGGCAAAAGAAGATATGTTGAAAGCTATGCCTATATTTTACATTCTGGAATTATCTTTTCCTGCAGTTATAAAACCATATTACCAGAGTTAGAGATGAAGTCTTAATTTCACTTTCTACTGGTTGTACTTCAAAATTTACTTTGAGATTTTTGTGCTTAGTAGCTCTTCATGACAATTAAAATGCTTCCTCCTAGTTGTACAATCCTGTTTTCTTAAGGAAAAACCCCAACCAAACAACAACAACAATAACAAAAAAACATAAACAAACAAAATCCTACACCCCCAAATTCCAACAGAAGTCAACTTCAAGATTTTAAAGAGCAATATGTTTTCTAGCATAAAGGTTTTATCTTGTTTTGGTAAGGAAATGCACAAAGGGCAGTTGTGTGCTTGCAGTACTCACAAGAACAAGCCAAGCTACTGTGAGTATCCCTCAGTTCTTTCTGGAACTGACAGAAAATATGCTAAATTTATATTCTCTGTGATTTACTATTACCATTTCCTTCATGCAGTTCATGAAGCATTCTCATACAAAAAAAGGCCCTGCACTGACACTGTCAGAGCACTCAGCACAGAGCACATCTCAAAATAACAGAATATTAATGAGTGACTGAATCTATGTAGGAGAACATCGCTCACTGCTGTTTCCCCTAAGAAATGTCTGATACATTTCCTGTCTGCTCCAGAGCTAAAAGGGAAATGAAGTTTAGGATCTGCATGAGCTATAAATGTAACTCAGCTGGTGAAGAAACTCCAGGGTAGGGGCCAACAAGTGCAGCAGGCAGAGAAATTTAGTATCTTGAATTGCTACTTCTACCAAGTTCTGGGGAATTATCTCTGTACCTATGGAAATAATTTAAATTGGAACTCAAGGCAGAAAAGATGCTTTTTCAATAATCATGTGGTTTCCTTTCTAAGGAACAGAGGTTTTGTTCTGAGGCATGTTTAATGAAATTTAACAGTTTGGGCCATCTCCCCAAAGGTGAACATTTATTCACACATCAGGACTTAATGTTGTTTAGTGAGGTATGTCATAATGCACTTGTGGATCTGGGACAGGCATTCTGGATGGCAAATTTGTAGTTTAGTTTATCATTCATGAATTTTTGTTCTTCAAGTGAAAGACAAAGTAGGTGGAAGGGCTGCGTAACAGCAGTCTTATGGTGTCTCTATTTGTTGTGTATCCTTAACTCGTGCTTCCTGAGACATTTACCACATTAAGAGTTAACAGGCACTCTAGATAAATGCCAATGAACTGTGGGAATTTCTGAGAGGAGTGGCAAACTTGAGAGAGTATGACCCTTGAGCTCGGGTGATGTGGAGTGCTGAGAGTTTTAAGTTTAAATAGTCAGGGTTATTTTTCAGTAATGTTCCATTTTCCAGAGAAGTAAAGTCCTTTAAAAAGATTCGCAAACTTTGGTTCATAAAGAACTTTCTCCCTGTTGCATCATCCCAGTACTTGGATATAAGCACTTAAATCTTAAGTGCTAAAGGAAGGCAATAAGTACATTTTTTATTTCAGAAAAATAGTGTTGAATGCTTTTGGAAAGATAGCATTAAATGTTCTAAATCAAAGCTGGAGACCTGCTTACTCTATGCTGAAGACAAGAAAGCAAGACTCGTAGTTCCCAATGCTAAAGTTAGTTGCAGTGGAGGAAATGTCTCCTGGTCAATAAGGTGGTAGGATAAAATGCAGGATAAAAAAGAGGTGATGGCATTACACGATAGACAGAGGAGAAAATATAAGATATGTTTCAATATTCAGTCTAGTAGGCATAGTCAGAACATGTCCTCCACATGAGTTAACAGAGCTTCTGAATAAAGTGTCTTGTTGCATTAGAACATGCTGAAGATTGTCTGCTGAAACATGTTAGTGGTTGCATGGATGGAAGTGGGCTCCTGGGACTGAGTTCACATCCTGCTAATGAAGGACTGACATCACTGGAGTAAAAAATAAATATATTCACCACATGTTTTTCCATGACTGAGAATGTAACGTAGTTTTGTGACAATTATTATCCAAGACTTACCCACAGCATGGCAAATGGTGATCTGCAGATGCATGAAGCATAACGAGCATTAGCTTTCTGGAACTCTATTCATTAATTTTTTGTTAAGTTCATTGATATTACAGCATAATAATCTTCCAGCTTCCTGTGACAAATCTTAGCCCACTGTAGAAGACTGAAATGTCTCCTGAAGACCACTGTTTCAAAAGCTTCAAATAGTATTCAGCATTTTTATTGCTAAGGGAAGACAAATATATGGTGGGGCATTGAGAAACAAAAGTATTCAGATCCAATGAATGTGTTTAAAAAAAACTCTCCTGAAAGGTGAATGGACAGTGGTTTAGGTGGTGTTAGGAAGTTATGGATTGTCATCCCAATTCCATTTTTCTGTTGCTACAATACTTGGTAGAAATTTTTGTCAGAAAGGAAACAACAGTCTTAGGAGGTTAATGTTTAATTTAAATTGATGACCTTGTCTTCACCTGATGACAGTATCTGCCTCTGACAACTAAATGGTGAATATTAGAACTCCTCATCTTTGTATCAGTTGAGGCAGGAAAATAAAAGTATAAGTGGGCAGTAATCTCATCCTAACAGTTACTGTTGTAGAGCTTCTGGCATTAGATTTCCCCAGATGGAGATGAATTATTTTACCCTTGAAGCCTCAAGATTGTTATAGTTGAACAATGGATAATGATGTTAAATGCAATCTTTGTTTAAATAGTCTCTAGGAACACTAAGAGACACTAATAACTGTTAAAAATGGAATTACACTTTAAAAAATGTAGACTAGGAGAAAAATTGTCCCAGGAAATCTACATGCTGGTTTGGCTGTCTTCATATTCCACATGAACCATATATATCCAAGAAATTTCAGTTTCTTCCATAAGACACACAACATTTTTAGGCTTGTTTTCACTTCTGCATTATTTAAAGAAATGTTGAAATTATAAATCAGCTTATCAATCTTTTTCTTTTTTCTTTTTCTGTTTGCATGTTCACATAGATAACTGTACAATAATAGATTCTTCAGTTCAATTCTCAACTGCATTAACGATTGTTTTTGACGCTGGAAAACATTTTACACTGTCAAACAATAAAGAATATTAATTCCTCAAAACTTTGTTTATTTGTTTTTATGACAAATTTTGGTCATTTAGTTCACTGTTCAAATGATATTTTGATACTTTCTGTATTTTCTAAATTATTGAGGCTAAACAATTAACACTCCATTTTCTTTGCAAAACAGCAGGTCAGCCCCAAAAGCTGCCTTGAAATGGGTGTATATAAATCTTATCTTTAACCTATATGATGCTTATTTTTTCACCCAGACTACACAAGTTAACCACACAAAAAGCGTGTCACCCAAAATAAAACATGCCAGAATTTGCTGCTAATTTTTGTTGCTTTCAAACTGTGTTTTGCAGCACCCACTCACTGAAAATAGAGTTTGTTGGAGTAATAGGATGTGAAATTCAGCCTGGGTGAAACAATGAGTTTCCGTTTTCCTTGTCTTCTCTCCACTGGCAGGTCTTGTTCTGGGGTATCCCGGGAATGTTGCTGTGGGACATTTTTAGCCTTTTGCCAGCTGAATGATAATTGTTTCCTATCTCTGAGTCTTGAGTTCCATGCATCCCTTCTCCTCCCCCATGCCCTGGATCGAAGCTCTGAGCTTCCTGTGAGGTCTCTGCAACAGCCCCAAGGGCCTCTTCTGCTGCCATATGTATGTAATCACAAACTGAAAACTTTTCTGCTTCTTAAAACACAGGGCTGCCATGTGAGATAACTATCTATAGATAGCAGCCTCATGCTGAAAAGCCTTCAGATCCACTGCTGATTTTTTAAAATTGTCCTTTCATGCCTTTTTTTTTCTTTTTTTTTCTTCTGTCATACACATTGGTATTAACACAATGAATAAGCAACATTAATTAATTAATTAATTGTATCAGGACACGGTTCCACCTTAAGAACTAAGCAGCGTGCCAGACCTTCTCCACAATAAGAAACACACAGCAATGCCTAACCAAAATCAATTTAACTGCCCAGCTGCAAGCCAGGAGAAACCACTTAAACTGGTAGGCAGAATTAAAATTATTTTAAGTCTATTTTATTCATACTCACCTGAATTTGTATGAATGTATTTGCAGTGCAAGGACCTCAGAGCTCTAAGAGTTCTGAACCAAAAGCACTGGAATTCTGGGACCAACTCAACAGCATGTGGTTATTTTCAAGGTGCTTCTGGAACCCTGTATCCAAATGCAAGGGTGTTTTTATTGCTTATGATGCAGTTGCAGATCCACTGTGGTTAGTAGGCTGATGCTGGAAAATGGACAGAAAAAAATAAAATTAAATTCTACTAATTCAAACTAACAAAACAAAACACAAACAGAAAAACAAACAAACAAACAAACAAATAAAAGCTGAAATAAAACCTGTGATGGTTCATTTGCTTCAAGGAAAGCTGAAACTCACTGCAATGGGGTTGTAGACCCAGAGGAGCATTTCTTCAGCTGGAGTAGGACCCCCACTGGGTAGCTCTGTCTACAAGCTATGCCACAATAAACACAGTTTTTGTGTGAAACAGATGCAATTTTTTTTTTTCATACAGTAGTTAAAATCAACAGTCTCAAATGAACATAGAGGAAGAAATTAATTTAAATTCTGGCCGAACAATGCCAGTTTTTAACTTATAAAAGGACCTGGGTTTTATTCTATAATTTCTTCTCTTAGTTAAGTGGTATCTCAAGATAATAATGACAATGACAATAATTACAATAATCCTCTTTCCTAAAATTTTTGTCATTAAATGAAGCAACAGTAGCTTGCTTCCAAATTTCAAATGGGTCAGTGTAATGCAGATAGTCTAAGTAAAGCTATGGCCTATTAATTCTAATAAACCCAGAGTTGGTTACTTCAAATAAAAAATATAATCTACATATTATATAAGCCAGTGCTGAGAATGTTGCATCAACTATCCCCCTAATCTAGGAACATTTCAGGATTTCATCTTGGAAAAAAGGAATGTAGTTGAGAGGACACATTGTTCCTAGCAAATGGAGATGACAGCGTTAATTAATCCCTGAGCCAGCACAGGTTGCCTTTGTGAGAGTCCTCTGACTTGGCTTGAGCCAGATTTCAAATTGCCTCAGCTTCCACTTCTTTATTCCAATTCTTGTAACCTAGAGTAAGAAGGGTGAGGGGGTGGTGGTGTTTGGTTTTGTTTGTTTGCTTCCCCTACAAAATGAGTGACTCTCAATTAAGAACTTACATAAGGTTCACATTTTAAAGCATGCTCAACATTCCCACTGTGAATCTTACTAAGAAAAAATCTTGCTCAAAGTGGGCAAAATAATGACTTTCCCATCAACTGCAGCACAATTTTTGTTGCAAATGTAACCTTAAGTATATTTACATTTTCACCCTTTTCACAACATGATTACATTAAGCATTTGAGTGTTTTTTTTAATATTTAAAGAATTAGACATGGATTTTTTTTTTTTTTTTTTTTTTTTTGATGGTTTAACCTCCCTCCTCCTGCCCAGCCCAGGAGAAAAGTAATTTTTTGCTTTGCATATATTTTTTCTCTTCTTTATAATTATGTCAACATTCCCCTTTAACAACTTTGAAAACTCAGGCTCTTTTTGGAGTTATTTCCATCAGTATAACTGAGCAATGAAATTATTCATGAGCGCTGATGATAACTTACAAATTTCATGTGTACAGATATTTCTTCCACTGGTAACAGTCATTTAGTGATGGAATTATGCAGTGAACAGAAATGAGATCCAAGGGCAAAGTTTGGTTTTGAATAATTTGATTAATTTATAAACCAGATGGCAAGTTTAACTTTAACTGGCTAGTTTGGTGTACAGATAGAATTGTCTATTTTCTCTGGGAGGCTTTTCTTTAACAGTACATGTTGCTTTCAGCCTTGTGACAGGAACTTTGACTTTCCATAAGTTTAGGTTTCCCTGTAGATTGGAAACTGAAGGAAAAGACCAATTTTTTTTGCCAAGTCACATAGAGAATTCAGTGTCCTTAATGATATATCAAATGTGGGGACTTCATTATTTTTCTCTGAGTTTAGAGTATTGACATAAAGTTATTAATAGTGCTGGTAATAGTACTGCTAATTTAAAATATTATGAACAACAGGTATCTCTTGTTAAAAATATGTTTTCAGTTAAAGAGAACATTACTTAATAGGAAATGCCAATATCTGGAAATGGATTTATATATATCTATGTAATTTGATTCAGTCCTCTGAAGGAGAAGTCACTGAAGGAGCACATTCCCACTTGAAGAGCATTAACTCCAAGCTTGTTGTCACTAAACTAATCTTTCCTTATCTTCTATTTAGCAGGAGAAATTCCTCTCCCAGTTGGAACTGACAGGTTTTTCTTAGAAATCCTCCTTGCAGAGGAGAGTCTGAAAGCCTAAATTCCACAGAGTGTTTTGTCTTGCTAATGACTTCAGAGCACAATTGGCTGCCCAACTGTGCATCTTTGTACTTGGGCTGGTTTGGGACTGATTTGTCCACAGGGGGAAATAGCTACAATTATGTCTAAGGGAATCCTCCCTCAGAGCATGTGGGGGACATGAGCACCACTGCCTTAGCAGACCGTGGTGTTCTCTCTGCAAAAAGGAACAGCTAAAGAAGGAGCTTGACAATGGGATGAAAGGTTTTCTCTGAAGTCATTAAACTGTGAGGAAATGGTGAGGGTCATGAATTGTTGTATAAAAGGAATTAATGAGCATGAGGTGGGAGGTAAAGGTATTAATGGGAATCTGGCACCTAAATTATAAAGCAGTCAAACTCCCAGACCAGAAAAGGATATCTGCATTTTCACAGCAGATTTATATTTTGATGATCAGATACTTGCATTTCAGTATGTTCAAGTATTTCATATTGGCTTTAACCATATAGCTGTTAAAACTGTGAAGACATAAACCAACTTATTCACTCTATGCAGTGTTCATATATTTGCCTGTAAATGTCTGTCCCTATTGATTTCCTCAGGAAAAGAAAGGTCAGAGGAGCACCCTGAACCAGAAAGGCCCTTGTACTCAGATTAGGGGTACAAAGCAGAAATTTGAGTGAGTCCAGTGATACAGCAGTGAGGGAAGAAAGGCAGCACAAGTAAATAGGGGTGATACTATAGACTTCAAATGCAGAACTAGAAAATAATCTGTATCAATGGCACTCACTACACCTCAGGTCAGCCAAGAAACTTATAGTTTATCTTCATGGGGGTGTGAAGACTTGGGGAACAAGCTGACTTCACAGCTACTGGGAACCCCTGCCCTGCTACAAATCCTTGTCCTGTAGTAAAGCTCAAAACTGGCAGAAAGCTCCAGAAAATATGTAATTGTACCAGGTACTGGTATTGTAGGAGAGACAACCTTGCCCTGTATGGAATATCTGGGGTCAGAAGCAGGGAGAAGTCTGAGCTAGCAGGGCTGTTGTGTTCTCCTTACTCCCTAGCCCCGGAGCAGCATCTCTCAGGTACAGAGAGTAGAAAGTATAGGCAGAACTCAGTTTTCCCTTCCTTTTCCCTGTCCACCATGTAAAATCTGATCTTCAAACTCATGTTCTTCTTGAAGTAATTTTTAAACATCCTTGATACCTTCCTAACCAGCAGCAAAATACCCAGGATATAAATATTAAATCTCCCAGAATTGCCCACAGTTTGATAGTATCAGTTGGGGTATATCACAGGCATTGGTGATTTTAGCAGGACTTGCTAATTTGTTCCTATCAAGTATTGGAGTGGAAAGGGCTCATTTGCACAGAGGACTCCCCTTAGCTGCAGGCTAACAAAGCTATTGAATACAGAGCATATTTATTGTTGTGACTTGAAATAAGATTAGTGGGAAAGGACATTTATTTTAATTTCTTCCAGGTGGCATAAAGCCTTGGTTTTTTGTTTTGTTTTTTCTTTTTCTCTTTGCTAATTTAAGAAAAGTTTGTGGTTCAGGAATTAAAGACCTAATTAAGCTGCATGTCAAAACCAACAAAATACCAACACAAGTGATTCCTTCTGACAAAAGAGCCTTTCAGATTGGGCTTTAACCTTGTTTAAGCATCAAATGACAGGTCTTCTGAGAACAGCTTGTCTTAAAATCCAGCAGTGACAGCTCCGGCCTTTGAAGATCATCAATCTGCTTCTCCCCACACAACTAATACCAGCTATATCACATATAGCTAATAAAAATTATTTCCAGAAACTTGGAACCATTCTCACTGGTAGATGAGCTGCATCACACAATATACAAGAGATGCAATCAATCAGAGGGCTTAAAATATAGCATGCAAAGCCTGAATAATAGCTGCGACAACTTGTAGCATGGGAGAAGACAACAAAGAAATTCTGTGCAGTATGTCTTAAGAAACCTTGGAAATGGGGAGAAAAATATGTTTTCCTATCTTAGATCTCCAGTGGAATTTTCATGTTGGCCATCTTCCTAAAAGCCTGCAGTGAATACCTGGTAAACCGTGAAGTAGGCAATAAGAACAGCCATGTGCTCTGTGATGGAGGCAGGTATGGTTGGTCAGAATGCTTGTGATGAAGCACTGAAAATGTAATATTGTCCAGAATACTGCAAAACATCTCACAAAACAAGAACTATTCTGGAAGCACAGTAAAAGGATTCACTTGTATGTGGAACTGAAGAGAGGAAAAAGTGAATAAATAATCTATTGGCCTTGGGAATGTGTTCCATCAAAGTGATATGTGACTGCACTGCGAACAAGGGAAGGGAGGAGGTGTGGTCTAGAGAACTTCCTGCAGGGCGTGGCTGGAGCCATGGCACAGCTGTTTGGTGATGCTGTAGAGAGCACAGGGCATCTCACTCAACCACTTCACAAAATTCAAGTGGAGAATCTCAGGGTCTTGGTGAGCAAGTGGTGCAATACTCAGCCTCAAGATTTTGCAGTACAACAATTCACTTCTTTTATTTGAACAGTACTTTAGACACTGTTCTTCAGAACACATGAAAAATTTCCTATTCTGTGTGGAATAAGTAAAATTTTTAATTGAAGTTTATCTTTCCCATTTTGACTCACAATGAGGTGCAAAGGTACTAGTATCAAAAACCAATACTATGGATTTCATAGTTTTTGACATTTCTTGAAGCCATTTTCTTCAAATTAACATGACAGATCCATAGAATTGACTGTTTCTTTAATAATTTTTAATATCTGTTCTCATTATAATAATATTTGTACTTAATTTTTTTAATCTATCAATGTATATAGTAAAACTCCTTTTTGTCTCTTCTTTAATGACAGCTGTCAAGAACTGGATTGCCCAGATTCATCAGCACAGCTAACATTTTTTACTTACCTTCATAAAGGAGTGTTATGAGCTAAAAATTAGGATTTTGTTCTACCTTTAACCAAAACACTGGACCAAATCTAGTAATTTTTTGCTCAGAAACTTCTAGTTTACTTACTATAAGGAAAAGCAGAGTGCAAAGAAAATATAAGATGCAGAAAAATGATAAATTGGAGCAAAAATCCCCAAAACATTAAACAATGAATTTTTAAAACTAAAGTCTGTTACTAGAAGCTCACTGAGATGAAATACAGGTTTTTGATTGATAAAACATCATATACAAAGGCAGGAAGTTTACTTAAGAATATCCTCACACATAGGATTTGCATGGTAGAGATGTTAACTGACAATTAATGGTACTGAAATATGATTGAATGATAGGAAGGCTGAATTGGGACTCAAAATTATTACAAATTGGAATTACAAATACTGTTAGAATACAGGATCAAAAAATGGAATAAATCTGGATATGAATCCCAAGTCACAGTGAAACAGTAATTGGTTTACTATCACATTCTACAGCTAATTTATTAGGTACTTCTGGCTGAAGGATATCACAGCAATAATTATAGCTAATCAAATAGCTTTAATGGTGACTTGTGCAATAGACTATTAAAATATTGTATCAAAATAAGGCTTATATAAACATTCTCTTCACACCTCAGCCAATTGTTAGTTCTAGAAGACAAAATATGGTGGTTTTGATTTGACCTTTAATAATATACGAAAGTAGTTTCAAACATAAATTAAGTTCCTACATATTAGGAAAACAGAAGTTAAATTAATTTAAGATATTTTAAAGAATGTTGATACTATAATTAGGGAGAAGGTATTAATCTGTTTTACTGAATATAAAGTAGGGTCAACTCTATCAACTGAAATACAGAGCAGTGTAAGAAGTCGCCTTCATCTGAGTCCCTAAGTGCAGCAAGAAAGCTTTCCCTAGGCAGCAAGATACACAGCATTCAGCTTTACAACATGCTGAGTTTTCTTCACAGGGCTTACTAAGTAGGATTTGTACTCTCCTTACGACCTTGAAGAACAAAAGGGAGAAAGAAGAGTTGTGGTTACTTTTATATTCAATTTTATTCATAAAAGAATGAATTTATCTCAGTATTGGATTTTTGTTCTTTTTTTTTTTTTTACATTTCATTCCAGTGATTCTCTTCAGATGTTAGGGAATCACTATAGTTTTCTTCTGCTGCCTTTTTTTTTATTCCTTAAATATTCTACTTCTTATTCATCAAGAAGTGATGACTGTGTAAAACTTGTAAATTTTTTTGGTTTTATTTATCAGTTTCACACTCTTTGACAATGACCTTCTATATAGGTTTTTTTTAATCAGTCAGTGGTAGAAAATTTGAAAAGTCTAGTTTCCAGGGAAAAAGAAAACCTGCTGTTAATGAACACCTGCTTTTTCCTTCAGAAAAGGAGCCTCTATATTTTTCATTCCAGAATGTTCAGAACTAGTATATAACAGAGTCAAAGCAAGGTCAAACTTTGATATGATGAACTTTTTCAGTATTAGACTTTAGATTGTGCTTCAGTTTCTTTCTACTCTGTTTCCCACACCTCTTATCTTAGTCTAATTTTATTTTTTTTTCCTTTCTTCACTAAGAAACTGCTAACTCAATGTCAGTAGGATTCCTGGTGACTCCCTTGTAGACACAAATTTTGAAATTTCTTCTTCCATTTCTTGTCCCCCATCCCCCTTTTTAAAAAGTGTCTTTGGTTTCCACTGCTCCCAAGGATGGAGGACTGGGAAAGGTTGGATAGAGTGCTAACCTGAGAGTATACCTCAATGCATGCACGTATTTATTGTCATGACATTAGTTCCGTTATCTAAAAATTATTTAGCTGCCATAATTAATTTCTTAGATAAAGTGAAGCAGTTGTCTACAGCTTTGTGATATTGACAAATTAATTTTCTAAGAAATGCAAATATCTTGAAATAATCACCCGAGGGGTTCTTTGCTGGAAATTCTTGATTTAGTGCCAATTTTCTGTCTTCTGATACCGTTCCCTTATACTCATGGTTTCTTGCAGATCTTCCACTGACATCTTAGAAACTCAGGAGCTCTTTCACATGATTCTGTAGAATAAGGCTTACATACGGCAATGTAAAAATGTGCTTATTTCATTACTTTGGCTATTGTTCAAGCATTCCTGTCCATGTACATTTGAAGTGCTTAGTCAAATATACTACTGGCTTAGTAGAACTTAGGTAGATAGGGTAACTCAGCGCCTGATGCTCATAGGAAATTTATTCTCTCTTTATATAACTTTGATTTTTACCAAGGTGACAACTATGGCCATTCTTGAGACAAGATATTAGGAACTGGGTTGATTAAGAGTCTAGAGTATTTTCTTCATAAGTTCTTCAAGTTTTGTCTTAGTAACTCCAAAAATACTTGAATGTATATATTTGTGTAGGCATGCATATATATATATATATATGTAACTGTGTATATATGTATATAAATACGTAATGTATATACATATTATAGATGTATAATATGCATAGGCATATTTGTGGAACTCTATATATACTACATACCATTTATATTTAAAAAAAAACCCCATAATTTATTAAATTAAATTCTAGAAAATGGCAAAGTTTTGACTGAGGAGAAAGTGTTAGAGATTCAGACCCATGAATCAGGACATAATGCTACTGCATTTTGTTATGCTGAAGAATCATTTTTGTGATCTTGGACAAGACAATGATGGGCACTAAGAGTCAGGTGATCCTGCAAAAATGTGTAATCTCTGTATTTCTTGACTATAGACCCTAGTCATCTATGCTAATTAGGCTTTTACAAATATAAAGGAAAAAGAAGTTTAGAACAGGACCAAAAAAACCATAAAACAATGGTTTCCATTACCAAGAGGACTTTCATTACTAGGGGTCCAGAAGTTTATGCTGACATGTCAGTCTGTGTGCAACAAGCATTGGATGAGCTTGGAAGAAACAAACCATAATTGCTTGTGAATGTGAACTTTTCCCAGCTGGATCTCAGCTCTAGCCAATCTGGCAATTATTTCTAGATGAACATAAATGCCTTTATATTACACACTTAAAAAAAATAAAATCTGCTTATTGATCTCAACATCACAGTGTTTGGCACAAGAATCAAAAGAATTAATCAAATGTCAAAGGGGTGATAGCTGAAAATATGAGAAATTCACATTTAAAACCAAATCTGTGTAAACTCCCTCAAATCTCATGCAAAAGTATTACTGTAAAACTATTTATTCTGTAGTGTTTTCCACCACTATACAACTGAAGTCCATATTGTGCTTCTGAATTAAAAAACTTCCTACAAGTGTAATTAAAATGAGTTAAATTTGAATATAATGTCATTGGGTTTGACCACTTTGGCTTTCTTGTGGAAATTCTACAATCCTGGATGCTAGCTGAAAAAGTAGGGGAGGGATGAGTGGAGAAAACCCTCAACTGTGACATTATCCCTCATCTTTCTCTGCGATCCCAGGAATGAGAAAGACCTGAAAGGATGGCTGTTTTCTACTGCTTCATATTTTGGAAATAAATATGAAAGCCATGCTATTTCCTGTACAGAGTGATCCAACTCATGGCAGTGTGGAAAGAAAGCAGTAGGGAGAGAAACCTGAGGCAGATATTTCTGTGGTCAAACTATTCTTGAGATCTCAGGTGAAGAGACAGAGGAGAGGAGAACACTGTCAGTGCTGGTAAGTATTTAACATTGAGGAGTGGAACACCAGAAGTGCTTTCTTCACAAAGTAACCCAGCCTGACTAGTGAAAAGACATTTGTGAAACAAGATGGGACTTAGAAAAGTATATTCTGGGGTGCTTTGTGGTAACAAAACCCATTCAGATAGACCCCACTGTCCAGTCTATTCTTCCATTCTTATTTGAGTATTTTTTAAATTTTAAGCTGATATAAGTCAATTGTATTTTGGTTAAGACAACAGCAATGTTCACTTTCATTTGTACACATATCGTTACCTTATCTGGCAAGAAAATAAGTACTAAAATCCCACCCCTTACAGGAGAAATGTCAACCTATTGCAGGTAATAGTTACTGGATTGATGAGTTATGTAATATAATAACTGTTTTGGAATAACTGTGCTGAATGGAATATACCAGTGGGGCTGATGTTGCCTGTGTTTAACAGAGGTTGCTGTGCAGCTCTTGAATGTGCCCCCTTCTCTGTTTCACGTCCTTGCATCAAACAAATCCTGGACTAACTTCACAGGAGTTGGCCTTAAGGTTGCTGGTCTTCATTCACAGCACACTAAGCCTCCCCTGGGAACAGGCAGAAATTTCCAATAGCAGCACAGTTCACATATTATCAAACATTAAGAGTAGGACTTTGATGTTCAGCTTTTTAAAAGCTCTCAGAAGTATTTTTCCTCATTATCATCCTAGTTGAGTGAGCTTTATACTCCCCTTTCAGAGAAATGTTTAAGCACATGAGGAATCTATCTTCCCAATGCTATTAATTAAAAGATGACAGATTATTTTCTGTGGCTATTTTTTATTTACAATACTTCATTGATTAGGATTCTTGACAAAAAGATTCAAGAGAGAGTAAAAGAAAAGCAAGGTAATTTTGGAAGTTTTGCCACACAGTTTTGATATTTTTGGATATCTGCACATCTATGTTTCAGCCCAGTAGCAGGAAATAATGTGCTTCTTGCAAGTGCCTGTTTTTATTAATTTTTATTCGCCTGTCAGTGCAGGAAGTCTCCTCTGGGAAAAGCTAGAAATTTCAAACAGCAGTGAGGGCCCACATACTCTCAACAACAATCTGATCAGCTGGAGATGAGAACAGCCAGTTTCTCATTGAGAAAGAACATTTTTCAGATTA
This sequence comes from Vidua chalybeata, assembly GCF_026979565.1. Taxonomy (NCBI): domain Eukaryota; kingdom Metazoa; phylum Chordata; class Aves; order Passeriformes; family Viduidae; genus Vidua; species Vidua chalybeata. Next base: position 143,447,020 of record NC_071530.1, read on the forward strand.
ACTCATACATGATTTCACTTGGGGAAAAGGAGAGTTGAGATGATACAACAGTTTCTTTGTTTCACAACTTTTATGAAACTCTATCTCAAATGCCCTGCCATCAGTCTTGGACGAGAAACAGTTTCTAAACAAGTAGCAAGAATTCTGTATGAAGGACAAACTGATCTCAGGCTACACTAGAACAATGTGTCTCAAACAGCAAACAAGTTTTCATGAGTCAAGAAAAAATGGAACTGTGCACTTTGTGAGATGTGATAGTTTAGGGCCTGAAATTGTTCACAGGCTAAAATTTTTGAGAACTAAATGAAAGAAGAAATTCTACTTTTCTTTTTTACTGTAATGATTTCTGACTCTAGACTCCACATATTCAATCACATTTGACTTACCATTTTCATGTTGTCTTCATGGACAGAGCCTATTAACATGTTGCATATGCAAGGAAATGTGGTTTGGAAAGGACTGCCACAATGGAGAGCCCCAGGTCTGTGTAGGGAAGGATCTAGAGGCATCATCAACTCATGATCGGTAACCAGGTAGGAAAAAAGATGGGTTTAAGACTCAAGTGTTCTTGAACAAAGCCTTCTTCATATACTTCAGTGGATCATGACAAGACCTTAATCTAAAATGACTTGACATAATGCATCAGGACCCATTTGCAGAAAGCAAGTGGTGACTCAGTGGATGGAGTCCAGGCCCAGAGCTTAGAGGAACAGGGCTTGCCACTGGTGAAGTACCTGCTGACTCAGCACAGTCTGAGGTGCCTAAGGAAGTCAGGATTACAGAGGAATGGCTCCCTGTCCCTAAGTGCAAGCTATACTGTAAATACACTCTAACACTAGCAAGCTACCCTCCCTTCTTGTGCCTCACCTGCAGACCAAGATAAGGATATTTTAATACTTTCTCAAATGTTGGGAAAACTAATGAGTTATACACACACAAAAACAAAAACAAAACAAAACAAAACAAAACAAAACAAAAAAAAAAAAAAAAAACAAAACAAAAAAAAACCAAAACAAAACCATAAAGGATCAGTAGATTTACTAATTGTTTGTGTTTACTTATTTATTTTTTGAGATCTCTCAGTCAGGACAGGAGGAAGGGAAATACTGTAGAAAGCACAGTAAGCCGTTTAGAACGGATTTAAAAGACATTATCTTGAATAATTTTGTATCCCTGTAGTGAAGATATACTGTGTTTTGGAGTGTGATGCTTCCAAAAGGTAGCTAGGTGATATTTATCTTTTACCTGCTCATCTAGTCAAATCTCTATTAGATGTCCAGTTTAAAGCCTCCTCTCACTTCCTTTTCTAGAGGAGTTTTGTTGCTCTCCCAAGGATGAAGCTTAATGGTATTTTCCCCCACTCCAAAAGCTCTGAACAGGAAAACATCTTTGTTGCCTTATGAATTGACCTCTCTGTCTTGCTTCAGTACTGGGTACAGAATATTTGTGCAGCATTCAAAATAGAACCCATCTCTTGTTATACCAGTTGCAAGTCCCTGCTAAGAAGAGACATCTTTGTGTTGGGCAGAGAGGGGTGCCTGATGTTGTGATCTGCACTGGGGAAGCAGGGGAAGGTACGGTTCTTCCACTGAGATGCGCTAAGATGCTCATTAAGGTCAGATGTTGTTTTCCTCAGGACTTATAAGTGATCTTTTCTGGAAATATCAAAGCAAGCTTTTCTATGAGTTCACAGAGATGATGAAGAATTTGTCCCTAGTTAATTTAAAAAATCTCTTCCCAGATGACAGAGCACTGTTCTGTAATTGTGACTTTTACACTTCTTGGTGTGCTTTGAAACACAGCATCTATAATCCCAAAGGATCTCAAAGTGCTCTGCAGTCATGGGCAGAGGAGTTTAGTTGCGTTTGAAGAACTACACTGATGCAGTCTGTAGACTAAAGGCCCATTATTCTTTGATCTCCAGCTGCTAGAAAACTTTGCTTACTGTGATAAGTGATCATAGACTTGTCTGATGGGCTTCATAGAGATATAGTTTAAAATGGCAACAAAGTGCATTGACAATTAAAGTGTATTGATCTCTTTTGGACTCAGGTGCTGTTTCCTTAATTGAATCCTTTTGCTTCATTTTTAATGGACACATTTGGTATATTTAAAATTATGAAGTCCCAGGTCTATCCTAACACTGAACTGGCACTTTAAGACAGAATGGAAATCAAGAAAGAGCAGACATGTTTACACAGAAAAATTATGTTTGTGGTTGAGTCTTTTTTCAGGCAATTTGGAAAAAAATTACAAATTTTCATGTGAATCATGACTTTTATTTTGTCTTTATGATTTTAGTTTGTTTTGTTAAGTTTTTTACCATTGCCTTTTTGACTATTCATTTTTACTTTTGGAATGGCTCAAGTGATAAAAATAAAAAGAAAAAGCAAAAAAAAAAAAAAAACAACAAACAACAACAAAAACAACAAAAAAACCTCCCCACCCCAAAAAAAAAAAAAAACACACACACCAAAAACAAAAACCCCTTGGGTGAAAAAAAACCAAAAAATCCAAGAAAAAGAGAAACAAACATTTCCTCCTCCCATTCCCAGCTCTTGCTATTTAAAATTAACGTGGTTTGGCTACTGCCATACAATGAAATATTTGAAATTCTTTTGAAATATTGCTTTTTGATGTTTTATTGTGAAGGAGCCACCATAGATACTTCATAGATTCATAGAATCATAGAATGGTTTGGGTCAGAAGGTACCTTTAAAGACACTTTAAATGTCCAGTTCCACTGCCCTGGATAGGTACATCTTAATTAGATTAGATTGCTTAAAACCACATCCAGCCTAACCTTGAATGCTGTCAGGCATCCACAATTTCTCTGGGCAGCATGTGCCAGTGTTTCACCACTGTCACTGAAAAAATTTCTTCTTTGTGTACAATCTAAATCTACCCTCACATTTAAACCATTGCCCCCTTGACCTGTCACTACAAGTCCTATTAAAAAAAGCTCTCTCCATCTTTCTCATAAGTACTGAAGGGCTGCAGTGATGTCCCCCTGGAGCCTTCTCCCCTCCAGGCTGACAACCCCCAACTCTGTCAGCCTTTCCTCACAGGTGAGATGTTCCAGCTTTCTGATGATTTCCATAACCATCTTCTGGGCCTGCCCTGGCATTTTCATGTCTTTCTTGTACTGAGGACCCCAGCATTACTCCTGATGGAGACAGGAGTCCACATTACTCCTGATGGGGCCTCACCAGAGCAGAGTAGAGGGGGAGAACCACCTTTCTTGACCTGTTGGCAGCACTTCTTTAGATACAGACCTGGATACAGTCAGCTTTCTGAAAGGCAAGCACACACACTGCTGATCTACATCACATTTTTCATCCACCAGTACTCCCAAGTCTTTCTCCTCAGGGTTGTTCTCACTCATTCCCCAGTCTGTACTGATATTGGAGATTGTCCTGATCAAGGTGCAGGACCTTGCATTTTGGCTTGGAGAACTTCATTGTGGCTCACATGGTCCCACTCCTCCAGCCCTCCAAAGTGCCTCTGGAAGGCATTCCTTCTCTTAAGCAAATCCACCACTTATCTTCATGTTATCCACAAACTTGCTAAGGGTTCACCTGCTCTTATCTATATAGTTAATGAAGATATTAAATTCTATTTCTTCTAGTACAGACCCCTGGGGGACATCGCTTGTTACTGGTCTCCACTTGGACATCGAGCTTTTAACTCCAGCTCTTTGGACACAACCATCCAACCATCTCCTTATCCCTCAAATTGTTCATCCATCAGATCTCTAGCTCTCCAACTGAGAGGCAAGACTGTAGTAGAGGACTGTATCAAAGGCCTAAATGAAGTCCAGGTAGATGACAGCAGGGGCTTTACCCTTGTCTGCTGATGCAGTCATTCCGCTATAGAAGGCCTGTAGCTCATTGTTTCAATATGTCTTATATTTTTACCATGCTATTCGTGATCAATGTCTTTTATAAGCAGCATCTAGTGAGTCATTACAACAAGCCTGCTTTTTGAGAAAGTATTATTTTACATGCTTCATATCATAGAAAGCAAACAGGCCAAAAGACCCAACCAAGGCCTTTTATTGTCAGAATTTGGTCATCTGCAAAATGAATTGTCTCCTTCCCTGTATTTATTATTCATCTCCCATTCTTGTACAGACTTGTACCTGGTCTGCAATATGAACTTGTGAATTTTTCATTAATTCCTAAAATGATCTTTTTTTCATTATCATCTGAGTGTAATTGCTGGAGCCAGACCGCTCTCTCTTATTCAATTCCCATGTGTTCACACTCTCTTAATAATTTCATATATCCCATGAGACACGAGTTTAGTTTATCAGGTTTAGTGCCTTTGCTCTTGCTTTCACAATGTTGAAAGCCAAAAGCTTCACCCAGGTCTCAGGACCATCCCCCTTTTGCTTTCTTGGTTATACATCTGTACACTCTGCAGTGACTCTCCTGGATAGAGGATGAATAACGTGGCAAGACTCCAGTGTACAGAAGTGCAGCAGACTGTACCGATCTGCTGTTTGATAATGAGCTGCGTGATCATTTTGCAGTAGTACAGATTGATGTAAATACTTCTAGAAGGAGCTATATCTTATTTGGTAAGAGAATTATAGGAGATAGCTCTGTTTGGGCTCAATGCCCAGCACTGCTGTTCTCAGAGTAAACATTTTAATATTCTCTGATTCCAGTCCACAACCAAAATAGGACAGCTTTGTCTAAAATTAACTAAAGAGGCTCTTTCATCTTAAGAACATTTAGATTTGGTATTTCAAGTAAATGTTTTTTAAAAAGTAATTCTGTTTTACTGCAGCAGTTTCTTGGAATCTGGGCTGGATGCCCTTGGCCAGATGCACATGAGATCTTCATAAGTGGGAAATGAACTTTATCTCCATTTGTCCTTCTTTTCTTTTTCCCCTTTAATTTTAAAATGCATTGACTCAAGAATTGCATTTCAAGCTATGTCACATGTCTTCTTGAGGGTTTGTGTGTCTATTAATAGGTAGGGTCAAACATTTTCCCACATCAAGCCTTGTTGTGGGGACAGAATTCGATGGATTCAAAGCAGAAAACCAAAACTTTCAGCATCAGTTCATTTCAGGTTCTAATGTGTGTTTTTCAAAACGTCTTTCCAAATGACAAGAAGTTCACTTTCCTTAGAAAATCACAGCTTCTTTCCATAAGGTCTTAAGAAAGACAGTCTCTGTAAACTCATCTATACTTTCTTTTCAAAATTCTTTTACTTGAGAAAGAAAAAAACTGCAATGCTTATTTAAAATACTTCATGATCTGACTCTTGTACCAGTGAAAGCAGTAGTAAGTACTGTCTCAATTCCTATGGAAGAAGGATCAGGTTCCTAGATAGCTATATAAATATTTACCAGGCTGGGAGGAGCCTGGTAACACCCTCCAAAATAAAGGTTTCAGTATAGCCTTCATTTATAACTTCCTGCTCTCACATGTTAATAACTTCCTCATGCTTTAGTCTTTCTGGCAATTCTCCATGTTTGGTTTCTGCCTGGAGGTGATGTGTATTTGGAACAAACTTATACCACTCTTTTGACTAGGCAAGCAGCCAAAATGGCTAAGATTTGTTGCCTGGTCTAGAGGTAAATGTCTTGGAGGACTACCACCTTCTCCTGAATGGGAAAAAGAAATAACTAGAATTGCCAAAGCTATTAAGTGATTCCAAGATTACTTTTGAGCCAGTGTTTGACTTCTTGGCAGTGATTTACTGTAATCGCATCACACTATTGTTGCTGGTTTATGTCTGAAGAAAGCTGTCCATTTAGTGTCTCAGTTAACTCTCCTTAGGGGTCAAGAATTGAATGGGTAATTCATTCTTATTTTCCTCATTCTTTCATGTGGGTGGAGCAAGAAAAAGGGAAGTGTTGCATCCCGGGTTTGTGTTTAGATTAGGGGTTCTTACCTATGTTAGCTAGCTGAGTCCTGTGTACCCTCGTGTTCTCCCCCGCCACGGTTGTTAGCCCCAGGCTGCCCGCCATTGGAGTGTTCCCCCGTCACTCCTGTGACCACTCCCTCATCCAGTCCTGAGGAGTTCTGTGTCTGTCACCCTGATCCCACTGTCCCACTCGCCCCGAAGCCCCGTATCCGCCCCTGCTGTGTTCCTATTGGTCGCTGTAGTACACGTCAGCACCACGGCGTCTGTATTCATTGGGCGGGGGGGCACCTGCCCTCCCTGTCACACCCCCTATATCATCCTGCCCCCCCCCGGTGCCGGCACCATTTCCCCCACGTGGCCATGGGAAGCGCGGGTCGCAACCCCCCACTGCCACTCTCCGCGACAATAAAGCCTTCCTGCCTTCCTCGTGGGTGATCTGGACAATTCCTTCCCTCTTTGCCTCGGACCCTCGCGCAGGCGACAGAACCTGGCAAGCCCCGACCAGCGTGCAGCAGCAGTGGCACACAGGAAGAAGCGGCGAGCCCAAGTTACGGAGGGAGGCAGGGCAAAAAGGTGCTGGAGCTGCCCGGAGCCGGGAGAAACAATGCGACGCCGCAGGGAAGAAGGTACAGATGGATTCTACTATTACCTTCTCTCTTTTACTTAAATAAAATGTGCATTTAGAGGAGTTAGCCAAAGATAAACTCTTCCTTCAGATATTGAAGAGCGAACATTAAAACAACGTAGATTAACCAACTAAAATATTTTGAGTACTTTGAAAAGCTAAAAGGCTTCTGTCCAATTCTAAAAGATTCTGAGCTTCTTCAACAGAAATAAATTAAGCCAATGGTGTTTGTCTCCTCTTGTTCATTACCCATACTGGTATAAAAACTCTGAGTACACTTCTTTAAAGGTGGAGGTAGAATGTGTTAATTCTCCTTTCCCTATTTCTATTTTTCACACAGTAGGTAGGAATTCTGTCTCCAAAAAACTTCTGCCCTGTGGGGATTTTTGACATTTCAGAAGCACACTATCACACTTTTATGTACAATAACAGTGATGAACTGGAATGCATGGTATTTCCTTGCTTCTGTAGAGAAACCAAGGAAGGAAATTGAATCAGACAACTTGAATCTGAAAATCCTTTACCTCCTCCACATGGTCTGATGTCTCCTATATGTGCAATGTCCAGAAAAGTGCTTGACATAAAGACTGTGGTAGGAGAATTTGGAAAGACGTGTTATTTTGCTGTATCATCCCAGTTTCTAACCCATCAAGTTGATAAGAAGAAAACAGAACAACCTTTTTCAGGAAAAATCATGTTTGCAGTTTATAGCTATGCCAGATGACACTGGGTGACAAGAGAGCCTTGTGCTTTTACTGGGAAGTGGACCGGTCTGCACATATGTGAGTTCTTTCCAAAATGGCAGGATATCAGTCAGCCCTAACCCAAAAAGTATGTGATCCTGATATCTGAATGCTATGTTGGAGCAAACATAGCCACCACTGAGCATGGCTTACTACCATGGAATTATTACTGTGCCAACAGAATGATGCAAGTTCTGGTTGTTTTAGAGAGTAGGCAGACATCAGCATGTATCAAACTCCTCTGGTATATCCTGAATTTACTTTCTCAGCTCACCACCAGAAAGGATTTGAACCGATAATAGAAGGCCTCCATTACAATGCTTTATCCATTGAAACAATTCTGGTGAGATTGTGTGAGAAAGGAAATGATATATTATTAACCCAGTCTCTCTTCCAGGAGAGTTGGTGTTGGGCAAGCAACAAAAACAAGCTGACATGGGACAGCCACCCAGCTGTTGTATGAGAGCAGCAGTCAACAGCTCCATGGCCAGATGAGGATCAGCGACAAGTGGTGTCCTTCAGGGGCCTGTTTAGGGACCAGTACTGCCTAATATCTTCATCAAAGACAAGGACACTGGGACTAAATGCACCCTCAGCAAATTTGCAGATGACAACAAGCTGAGTGGTGCAGTTGACACACCTGAGGGATGGAATGTCATCCATAAACACCTGGATAAGTTTGAGAAGTGGGGCCATGTGAACCTCATAAGATTCAACAAGTGTTCATGTTCTGGATCCTCAAAGGTTTCCCAGACCACACTGAACAAAACTCTGGGTACCCTAAGTAATCTGTTCGTACATCATAACTAATACTGTCTTGAGTAGAAGGTTGAGATACAGACCTGGTGAGCTCCATTCTGGATGGATGTAATCTGTGAGCCTATAAATGCATATTTCCTCTCCCACTAGTTGTCTATTTTGACCATACATAACAGTATATAGGGATATTAATAACACTGTACATAAACAGAGAAGAATGTGCTTCTTAGTGTTTGCTTGAACTATTTCTGGTAGTGCAGTGTCAAGTTCTCAGTTGAGGCCTCAAAGAAATAATTTTCAGCAGCTGATTTCTTGAACCACAAAGCTGTACTGTCAGAATCGCACTGCTACACAGGAGGGGTATGTGAGGTGAGATTGGCCCTCATGGAAAAGGTTAAGAAATGCTGTCTCTAACTTCTCCTTGCACTCCATCATTCCCTAAAGAATTGCAGAATGCATCTGTAGGGTGTCAGTATCCTGACCTATGAAGAAAATCTAAAAATATGAAGACAACCTTGCAGTACTCTAGCTGGTTGATTCTTCTTGCCGATACATATTGTGAATTCCTCTGAACTAATGCCTGTCTGAGTTAAAGCATCTGCCTCTGTAACTCTACATGTGAGTCTCAAATGCTTCCACCTTTACCTAAGCCCTCTAAACTTGCCTTCACCTCATGTGGTTTATTGTTGAGGTTAGTTGAAAATTAGCTTGAATGTAAGGCAAATTATACATTTGAAAGTGCCTACTTCTCTTTTCTGACCATATAAATAGAAGCAAAACAATTAGATTAGATTAGATGTTTCCAATGTAAATATCTGTATTAGATAAAAGTAATATCTTTAGTCAAATTAGGGCACTTTGAGGGAAGTGGAGAAACATATCAACACAGATAGTATTTTACTATTTAATATTTTGTGGAGAATAAAATAATCTAACTTCGCTTTACAATTTAGTTATTATGGGAACTGTTTACAATACTTGAGATTTTTGAGTGGGGTGGGATTCTTGGCCTTGTTTTCAGACATCAGGTCTTGTTAAATCTTTTTGTGCTGCACAAAGGGCATAATTATTAAAGTTTCATTCCTTAAATTGGCATTAATGGCCTGTAATCAAGTCATCCCTCAACATTTTCTGTGATTAAATTAAACAAATTGAGTTGTTGAGTATTTGCAAAGTATGTTTATAATCTCTTAATCACTTCAGTGGTTCTTCTCTGAACCCTCTCCAGTTTAGCAGCCTGGAGCCAGAACATTGTTTATGATTGTATGATCTTCTCTTTTAATTTTTAATTTTTTTAAAATATCTTATTTTTTCTTTTCCATCACAAAATCCACATCCAGCTCTTGGACCTGTTCCCACCAAATGCTGATACCAATCTGTGTGTTTGTAGTGTAGCTCTTCTTATGCCTGGGTGGAAATGTTAACATGAGCTCAGTGTTTGGCTGCCTGCCTGGGCTGACATGAACTTTCCCCTGCAATCACCACATCAGGACTTCCACTTGCAGTGTCAGGGTTGGAAACAGCCCTAATCTGAATGGAGGAAGATAAAGAAAAGGCAGCTACAGCCACGTGTCTGTCACAGTAACTATTGAGTTTGTCTGTCACATCAGTAAAATAGAACGGAAGAATGATGAGGGAGCTGCCTGTAGTACTCCTCCTGTATGGAAAGCCTGAGCTCTATAGAGCTGTATTAATACTATAAAAGATTTAAAGTTGAAAAAATTATTGGAGCACCCAGACTTCTCTCCTTTCAGTTACAGATTCTTATTTTTCATCCATTTATTCTTGTAATTATCCCAGCAATTCAATTAAGTGGCAGCACTCATCCAGGAAAATAACCAAATCCAGTTCTGGCTTGTGTCTAAGGAGCACAGTCCCTATAGGATTCCTCCACATTCAATCCTTCTCATTCAAAAGACTGAACTCTCTCCATAGGATGACGTTCCCAAAGGAAAAATCTGAATTACTCTTAGCAGAGACCCAGCATGACAGATTCCAAATTTGGACTTCCCAGATAATCACTACAGAAAGACAGTAATCTTGGACCTTTTTCTTTATTTCAAGACACGAGGAATTTTTTCCCTTGGGATCCTTGTCTGATGGTTCATTCATTTTGTTTCCTTTCTAAATGTCCTGTCTTTGATTTACATTTGTGAATTAGTTACGCCCTTCTCTAGTAGATCAGAGAATCCTTATAATCAGCATTTTATTCTTGTGAAAATGGCAGATTTTCCACAGGCTGAAGAGGACCAGATTGAAGGAGAAATAAGCCTTCTCTTATCAAGTGATGGTCTGCAAAGTACAGTCTCATGTAGGTGATGGAGAACTCTTTGCAGCCGCTGCCACTCAGTGTCCTGAAATCATCAGGTTCTGTAATAGTGTAACACTGCCATCCATTGCAAGACTTATCAGCATTAACCAGGGAACTGGAGAGGGCTCAGCCTGTGACCCAGCCTGGCGAAAGTAAGAGTGCATGGTCGTAACGGCCTATTCTACCATTTCTGCAATTGTGAAGATTTTGCTTTCATGCTACGTGAGTTAATACTTAAAATCAACATGTTGTTCTTGGTCTCCCTTTGAGGTCTCTCACTGCCAATCATGTTGCCCCTAAATGTGTATTATCTTGGGGAAGATCTAATAGATCCTTCATTCCTGTTAATAAACAAGAAGACTTGCATCAAGGTGGCTTGCAGTTCACAGCAGTCATTGCAGCGGTGGACAGAGCCAAACTGAGTAAGGATGTCTCTTGGGATCTACCCTGACCACACTCTTAGATCAACTTTATGAACTTTGCTCAGGATCTCACAGAAAATATGATGTAACAAAGAATCAAATGACTGCTTCCTAAATTCAACAGTAATTCTTGAGCTTTTGGTCCATCCCATCTCAACGTTCCATTAAACTCTCTCTGGAGTTACTGCTATCCCTAATTTTTTTCTTGATCCTTCAGTGCCACCCTTTGTTGCTTGAAATGCCTGATGCTCTATTTGTGAGTCCCCATGAGAGGTGAAAATTGACAGCAGTGTCTCACAAACCGTGATCTCCAGCAGCTCAGGGAACAGTGCAGTAAAGTCTGAGCAGACATTTCGTGTATTTCCTTACAAGCTGCTGCCTGTACACAGCCATTAACATCGCTCTGGCACTCACCAGCTGCTACTTTGAACAGCCCCTGAATGAAAGGGTCAGCTGCACGTGGTCGAGTCAGCTGAGTCAGTGATCCTTCTTCTACCCTCACACTGAAATGTAGCTCTGATGCACATCCTCCAACCAAGTGAGGAGTCCACCCTGAACAGGTGCTGGGTGGCTCAGCCAAATAAACTTTTGGAAGGAGCACAGACATGGTCCTGTGAATCCAGATATCTGAAAGTGTTAGAATATGTGGACTGGACTGGAGGTGTGCTTTTGTATCCAACCAGATGTCAGTGCTCTGGAGACTAGAAATATTCCAATGTAATTATAAAAGACTACAGAAAAGCAGCTTTTCAACATCCTGGGGGGCTGAGTTCTGGTCTATCTTTCAAGAGCCAGACATGGCATTTCATCCTTTCCAAGGAAACAGGGACTGAGAGTTGAAGATTGCAATGGAAGAACACTGTATTATCCCCCATTGGCAGTATTTTACTCTAAAGCCTATTTTATATCCTCAACAGCCTGTAATGTGCATCTCTGAAAGTGAGCTGGGCCTACCTTCTGGTTCAAGAAGCACTGGATGTTTTATGACACACACATAGCTGGATATTCCTACCACATGCAAGCATAATAATTCATATCACTGCTATCAGGATGCCTTTTGCTAACAAAGGAAACAAATCAGACCTATTAATAGAGAATTTTCATACAGGCCAAGCTTTTGATCTGTTTGCCACTCTCTGTTCATTTACAAACAATTGTCTTAGCAGAACTCAACATTCAAAAAAATGAATAAAAGTAGTATTTTAAGGTGTGTTTTTTAAACTGCTCTTCCAAAATGGTAGCACCCTGTCTCACTGTGCCTCAGAGTTGCTTCTAGGAAGTACCCATGTAGTTGTGAATATGGGAACAGCTGGAAAGGGATGGTGGTTGGAAGAATCTATAAATGAGTGGAGAAGCTATGACTGATTTATATTTATGTATGAAGAGAGTGATAAAATCAGAAGATAAGCAATTTTTGTTCATGTTGGCTAACTTTCAAATTGTTCTAGTGCCTGTTCAACTGCTAACAACTATTGCATAGTTAAACAAACAGGTCTAAAAACTAAGAATTGATTATTTTTTCTCTACAGTCAGAAAATTCCCCAATTTGTGTGTCTGATTATGCTCTATCAGCTAATATATCAAATAAATCCAAAGGATGAGTTTTGTTACCCAAGGCTCCTTATATAACAAACCATGATTTTTTTTTTTTCAAGCAGCCTAACATAGAGATGTACAAAATCTTATTGTCTCTGTAGGAATGGGCTTTATGTAACACTACACAAGGACTATTTAAACATCATTAATGTATGGATTCTGTGACATCCCTGTGGCAGAAAGGCTTAGACTAGGGATGCAAAGTCTAGTCAGTGGATATTTTGTGCTCTCCTATATAAACACAGAGCTGTACCTTCATACATGTTCTACTGTAACATCATTATCAAATTCTATGATTCTGTGACTCCCATCATCTTTTCACCCAAGTTTTGACTTTCCAAACTTTTCTCTCTATCTCTTGTGACAACTAGAAGTCATGCATATTCATGGTTTAAACGAAGCTGTTGTACCCTGTGTTTGAATGGAGGAGGAAGGAGCACAGCATCGCTGTTGGTCTGTTTCCACAGATGTGAAACACTTCAGTGTGTTTTTTCTGAACTGAGAGAGAGACGCCATCATGACTTTAAGTGATTGTTGCTTCTTATTCCTGAGACCTCCCGGAGGCAGTTCCAAATTAACTGGCTTTTCCAAGGACAGTCTAGCCAAGCATCATTACCATACACTACCAAAATGGGTCTGTCATTCCCCCATCCTGACCCTTATCAAGATTTTTGAGGATGTCCTAATGAAAGCAGTCTTGTCTTTATTTTCTGTAGCATATACACTGAGGGAATCAACTCTCTAGGAGATAGAGATATTTGGAAATACCTTACACCAGTTTCAGATGACATATAGAAAACAGAACAGAATGAACCAAGAAGCAAGAATCCCTATCCTTTGCCTTTTGCCCTTCACTAGTTAAGACTGAACTTCCTGATCTCTCTCTGTAGGCTGGCTCACAAGAAATACACATTCAGACAGAGTGCCTGCTGAAAAAAATGTATTTAAAATGCAGTGGGTACAAAATTTAGCCTGATATATGACCTGGAGGTGAGTCAGTCTTATGTATGGTAATCTGGGAAGCACTTAGGAACAAAAATTTCTCAGAAGACAGAAGAAGTTGAAGAAAGAAGCAAGATAAAATTTTGAAAATTATGCAGAAGGCTGGAAAAGAAGGCCTGGAAATAAATGTTGTAAGTAGTAAATGGAATGGAATTGAAAAGGATTAAAGGAAGGGAGAAGATCAACTGGGGGTCAGATTAGAATGGGGGAAGAAGTGGAAGATTAAGGATCAATGAAGCATGATTATTCTGGCCCAATTCTTTGCCCTTTTCTTTGGGCTTTAGGAAGGTACAACCAGGGCTTTGGTTTCTAGTGAATTTTCCTTCCTTTCTTCCCCTGTATGCTTCCTAAAATCTATTCATGTGTGCAATTTGCAACTGTGATGTGGTGTAAAAACAATGTGTATGGTAGGAAGAGTTTGCAACATCAGGCCTCTATAATAGCATGGTCTTAGAGCACAGACTAGTTTGTCAGCTGGTATAAACTGAGAGAGCTCCATTGAATCTGCATACTCCTTAGTCTTGAATTAAGTACCAAGCATGTTAGCCACAGAATAATGACAGGAGAATCTCCTTTTTAACTCCTAGAGGCCGTTCCTGGGTCCTTGAGCTGAAACTTTTTGTCTCTTTAGAAATTTAAACCATGTTTGTTCCATTCTTACATCCACTGGAATTCGCAACATATCTGCTTTGTAGTCTGGACAAAGCTTGAAGATTTCCCCAAACACAGTGTGAATCAAACCACACAGGAATGTTTGTAAAGAACATCTTGGACCCTTTGAAAACATATTCAGTTCTCAGAAGCACTAATGCATTCCACATTTGGTCATTAAACACTAATTGGTAACATGCTGTGGAAGGGTTCACTCTCTGACCAGTCAGTATTTCCTAGGTCACAGCACTGCATGACCTTGGTGCCCTGATGTGACCTGCCCTTTTGAACTTCTAATCCTTCAACTCGTCAGAGGGCATTAGTAGCTCAGGCCACTTTGGAAACCAGAGGCATATTTTCCCCTGGCTGTTTCAAAGTTTTCTTGGTTTCCCCTCCATCTCCTGCTCCCACCCTCCCCCCGCTCACTGATGATTCAGGATGTCTTTTGAGGGCCTAATTGAAGGCTTCAAAGTGCCCAATAGTTTATTATGAAACTATTGTCCTTGGTAAATGTCACAGGACTCATGTTTTATTATATTTATAACCTTTTTTCCATTAGTCTGCCATTTCCCTGAGAAATTATGACCTTGGCTCTATCAGTTTAACCAAGCTGGTTTTATATATAGCAAATGTGTGCGTGTGCACAAAAGGAGAGAAGAGGGGAAGCCACCAGAGAAATTTCTATTAAAACAGTGCTTGTACTGGCTTCTCCTAGAACCCTGCAAGCAGTTTAAAGATTGTGATAAGGAAAGGAATCAGGAAAAAATATTAAAATCTCAAGTGGTATCTCTGACTTCAGTGGACATAGGGCAATAGATCCTGGTTGCTGTCAGGTCTATCATTTAGCATAAATTTCACCTGATATTTCTTATCAGAAACGTGTTTAGGGTTTTCCCCTCTCCCTTCTTGTTCTCTTATCCTTGCTTACTTTGATTTTTCTCACTTTTTATTTTGGACAAATTCAAAGTATTTTTCTTAACTCTCCCATGGTCTGTCTCAGGATAGACTACATACAAACTGTATTTAATCCTTAGCAGTTCAGAGGATGAAAACAACTGGCTCTTTCTGGGAATTTGGGAAAAAAAATATTTGGGGCACGCTGAGTGCAGGGTTATAGACTGGGGTGGGTCACATGGTGCTTTTCAAACACCAATCCCTGAAAGGTCCCCCAGAAGTAACTAAAAGCTATCAAAGCTATCAGCAGATGTACATCTAAAATACTGGAGATGGTGAGAGTCTGTTGACTGGGCAGTGACTAAGTACTTTCATTCAAAGAAGGGCCCAGGATACTTTTAAATGAACCAATAAATGAAGCAGTGCCAGAAAATCTTCCTGGGCACAGGAATGAGGCTTTCTATGCACTAGCATTGTTAGACCAGTACTGGGCAGGTTAATTTACTGGTGTAGATTTAGCCAGAGTAGCTGAGTTCTGTAGGTACAATCTTAAAGATCAAGCAGGGGGATCTCCCATTGAAAGAAAGAACATAGTAACTGACCTTGGTCTTGTTTGCCTCCCAGTGGGAGTGGGTGAGGTCAAATACATTAAAGTCAGTATATAAGAAGGAAAATATTATAAAAAGCAATGTGTTGAGTTTTTCTTTCTTTCTTTTTTTTTTTTTTTTTAAGGAACATTAAAAAAAAAGTATTGATTTCATGCTGCAGGATTTGAAATGTGTTCCATTCCTCATCCCCTTAGCCAACCGCTTAAACAAACAGAGCAGTCCTCACTGTAGATATTGAAAGACTTCTCTAACTGTAAGGCATGCTGGCCCAGGCAAATGGGGATAGGACAAATGAAGAAATGCAGAGAATTTTAAGGATAGAAAATTTTTTCAGAAATCTATGTCTTCATGAGAAATTTCACCTTTGAAATAAAAAAAAAATTTTTTTTAAAGAAAAGACTTTTTAATTACCATCTGGCCAACAGTATTTATTCCTTCAGATCACTGGAACCAATCTTTTACTTTTGCTTTTATTAGCTCTCTTGTAAAGATCACTATATATTGTATATATGTATTATTTTTTCCTCCAGATCAGCAAGGACAAGATACCCCCTGTCCTTCAAGGATTCCATCCACTTGCCTTTGCCCCTCCCACATGTCACTGGCAGTATGTAAAGCCATTAGAGTCATATTCTTGGCAACATCCCCACTTTAAAATACTTCATTCCCAATTCCCACGTAAGGGATGACAGACTTTGTGACCTTTTGTATCAACACTTGTTTTCTAAAATTAGATTTTTTTTCTTCCTGGCATATAACCAAACAGATTATACTCCTCAACCTGTCATCCTTGGAGGGCAGGCAGCCCCAGAAACTGATGATGCAGAGGAATAAACTTCTCCATGAAGAGTAAATGGAGCTCAAGGGGAAAAAAAAAACAAAAGTGAGCGATGTCCTAGCAGTGTATGCATCTATCTCTGGTGTGCATACACATGCACAGATGATATTAAGTGATGGTGTCAGCCACAAAAGGTTGGGAGGTTAGATACAGGTCAGATAACCATCTAGCAATTTAGATGTGTCTTGAAAGTTCATTTGAATTTAAGATTTGTGGAAGCCATAGGTAAAAACCTAATAGAACTGAACATTGCAGGTTTACTGCATGTCTTTATCTGGCTGGAAACAATGCTTGGAGAATGTGAATTTCCTCATGACATTTCCATGACTTTGTGTGGATTAACAGTGAAAATTAAAAGCAGGTCTAGGAAATTAAAAGAGAGGAAAAGCTTCAGCATGATATTTTGAGGAAACAGTCTGGTCTAAATTGAAAAGTTCCTTAATATTTCACCTTTATTAAGCAAAAAGAAATAAGCTTCAATGGGTACATACATCCTACACTCAGAATTATATTGTACCTAGACTTATGTTAAGAATTATGGTCCCACAATGTTTACTGCTATATTTGCATATATGAAGTAATCACTCTCCTATAAACTTCATAGTCTGACTCATTCTGAGATCTAAGAAGTCGATAAATAGCTACAACAAGACCATGAGAAGATTACCAGGAAATTTTGGTTATTTGTGACTGGCTGTACACAGAGATTTTTGGTTTGTTTTCCTGACCAATGAAACATTTAGTTAGAGACTAAGGCTACTAATCTTTTTTAAAGTAAGAAGCTGTTCAGCTTCCACTGGAACCCACACTGTGTGTGAGTTGCCGTGTGTCCCTGTTCCCAGCACACGTGTCCGACCTGAAACTCAATGCTGTAAATTGCTGCACTTAATGAGGGAATGGTGTGTCACTGCTTCAGCATCTGCACTTCTCCGAACTCTGGAAAAGCCATTCCCAGTAGTGTCTGTCCCACATCATTCTTCCTTTAGGTCACCAATTCTGGGACTTAATTGAAAGTGTGTGCTAACCATATCCCTCTAAGGATACAAAAGGCATTGAATGCTAACATTAAATTATCTTTAAGGTCATTTACGTATCTTAAAGGAAACAACCAGACTATATTTTTTCTGATTATTAATTATTTTTGCTGCTAATTCACCAGTAGAGATGATGGGTTACTAACACCGGCACTCTTTTACAGTCGCCTCGGAAACACTGCGTGAGAGAGAAACGTGGGACCGTGCAGCCCTTTCACCATGGCTCTGACTCTGCCATGACGAAGAATCAGCACAATACCAGTGTCCCCTGCACAGGTGACACTTCAGGACAGAGTGCTGCTTGTGTGCCTGCTGGCTCGGCCGAGCGTCCCACGTACTTTCCTACGCGGTGCTGCGGGAAGCGGAGTGCAGCCCATCAAAGCTGGCAGTCTTCATTCTCTTCATGTGGTTGCACTCGCAGTTGTGACACTGCCAGTGACGTAAAGGGAGAGGAAAAGGCTGCTTTTTCAGCAAGATACAAACACAGAGATATTATCCATCCACTGATTTTAATCTCATTTCACAAATACTCACATATAACTAGATCCAAGCTGCTGATAGGGTCCCTCCTTCTCTATCCCTGCTATCAGGTTTCTTACCCTTCTCAGGAATGGATATCACTGTAGATGTATATGTATCAGTGTATATCACTGGCCCATATTCATCTGAGACAAGAAACATTTCATACTGCATGTTTATACCTGGAGAAAAAATTACAGAGCCTCAAAATCCAGCTGACAGCACCTTAAAGCTCAAAGTTAGCAACTGGAACCCCTAATTTTGGAGGACAAAAAGGTTCTGGTCTTATCCTACTAAATGTAGAGAAAAAAGTATGTCAACAGTAGTCTATCTTGACTTTCTCAGACTAAAATAGTACTTTCCAATTAAGCAATTTCTTTTTTTTTTTTTTTTTTTTTTAAGCAAGAAAGGATTTTTCCTCTTACAGTATATTTTTGTTGGACATACTGGACTTCCTTAATTATAAACAGAATGATACCACAGACACCAAAATATTTCAGTCAGATAAGAGATTGAAACAATTCTTTTGAGTTTCCTGGCCAATGTTGTACACATTTCTTCACCTCCTTGCTCTTTTATATATTCTTCTAAGACATATTATGGGTCCCATGGCTTGCATACTTCACCACAAAGACTGTCTCCATTTCATCCTTCCCACTTATTAACAAAAAGATTGTTCATTAGAGCACAGGCCACTGACCAAGAGTTAACTTACTAGGGAAAGTATTCCAGGATCTACAAGAAACAATGGCACTCACAGTCAGAACTTCAGTTTTGACTTTTTTGCTAAAATTACGAGCTCTCCTGTGAAAATACTGGTATATTTTATGGTCTTTGAAACTGTCTTGCATGCTTCTGCCACTACCTCATCCCTTTCTGAGTGTGGGGGATTGGCTGTTCTCTGGATTTCTCTATGCAGTTATTGTTTCACTGTTTTCATTTTTTGCTGAAAATTTGCAGAGTGATAGCACATGGATAATACTGATGATTCATTTTCTCACCATCTCTAGTCAGCAGTGTTGTGGCTGTGACAGGTATTTTCCCTTTTGCTTTCTGCTAAGAGTCCCTGATATGTAGCCCTGGAAAGTGTGAGTTTTACACAAACTTGGTTTTATTGCTTATCCATGATCAATGATATCAACTGGATCCTCTCTGCTCATTCAATGGCTTTTGGGGGCCCCTTTCAGAAAACTGTTCTTTATAAGGAGCAGAGTAATCACAAACAAAGGTGTCTCCTCATTCCACTAAATCAACAGCTTTTAGATTCAGCTGGGTAATCCCCCTTTGTCACATCAGAATGCAAATGCAAGCAACTTGTGATGCGTTGTCTCTGCCCATACTCACTCCCTCTGCTCACCCAGAGACTTTGCTGTTTCCCAGGGTTCTGCTGTGGCAGCTCTGGCTCCTGACACGGGCTAGCCTCAGTCCTAACACAAGAGTGGTCCCTAGCACAAAGAGATCCAGACAAATATGCACTGATCTCAGAGTTACCTTTGGAAAACTAGTCATCATCAATCCACTATAGCAATAGTTTATTTTTTTTTTTTTATTGAAATGAATAATGACTGTCTTTCCATAACAAGGTTCACACAGATTGCTCCATGCTTTTCACTTCTACATTATTACTTGAATTTGTATTTTATTTTAACAAGTCTTAATATGTCATATGTATAATTATTATTTTAAAAGTTGGCATTGTTCTCACTTTTTTCTTGTTCATCTCAGAAGGGCAGACTGAATGCATATGGTGTCTCTCATGAACCTAAACCAAAGGAATGTATGAGCTGCAACTGTCTAGAACTCATACTGAGAGGTTATCATCTTGGCATCCACATCCAGAGAGCCTTGACAGCCCTGAGTCCACATTAAGATAGGGACTTGCAACCCCTGAGTTCAGGGATAGTTCACCACAGGCTTCTCACCACAGGTTAAATTTTGCACAAAATTCTTAGGCCCTGTCCTCTGTGATATTTCATTTTCTATCTCCCACAGAAAGAAAGGGAAACTGAGCACTAAAGAACTTTACTTTGATTTTCCTGCAAAGAAAATGAATATAATTTTTCCTCACTACTTAGAAAAAAACAAATATAAAGGATCATCTTCATAAACTGTCCATTTTTTTCTGTGATCATCTGGCAGTTGAAGCACTATCCATTTTCATTGCACATGCCCAGGATGACCAGACCTCTGACCTTCACTCACAAAGAGGAGTTTTCCAGTGTCCTGTGAAGGCGAGTGAATGATGGCAGAGCAGAGGAAAATGTGAGTGTTGCATGGGAAACTGAGACACTGAAAACTTATGCAGGGGTGCAGTGACAGCACCATGAATATATTTTTCACTGAGTTGTTTCTTTTATGTATTTCACTTATGAGATTACCTTGTAATCTTATGAAGATGGTATTTTTGCTCTTTCTTCTAAATCTTTGTGTTTTCCTCATAAAAGAAAGCATTATTCCAAGAAGTAGTTAATTTATTTTTAATGAATCTTACCTGGTTTTGTCAAACAGAAAGTGTAAATTGTGGTATCTTTTTTTTTATTATTTTTAATGTAAAAGACTATATTTACAGCTTCCAGTGACCTTTTTTGCTTTTAAAATTACCTTTTCACTAAAATTGTCAGTGATGGGCTTTTGTTTTCAGGCAAAGAACAATGTTTTGGGTATCAAAATTATGTTTTAATATTTACTTGATCTATTATTATGGGTTTTTTTCTGCCATTGTCTTCAATATTACTCATTAAACACGATCCCAAGTGGTCGTGTGTACACATGCAGGTAAGCTTATCAGCAGCCTGACTTGTGATATACCCAAATGTTCAGCTCTGATTTCAAATAATGACCTGTGTAGTAGCCAGTACCGAGGAAGACTGATCATCTTTCCAATAGCCTTAAAAACCAAAGCAAAAGAGAATCAGAGATGTTCATAAAATGATCACAAATTAGGAATAGGATGAAGTCTCTGTGAAGAACCTCTCCCTGTGAGAGCAAGAGAGCACAAAGCTCTGTTCAGACTAAAAGCAGCTTTATCACCTTCAGTGCAAGCAAAAGGGTTTGCAACAGAAGATCTGAGGCTGGACTTTTGTAATGATGTAAAGACCATGAGCTCAAATGCTTCGGTTTCCCCCACTGCAGGTGGGAAATGATACGTAAGTTTTCCCTTGCTGATGCATTTTGAAATGGATGTAAATGAGGCCTTAAATGAGGCCTTTCCTGACAACCTCCTATTGTCAGGAAAAAGAGATGAGGATCCCTGCCAGAGCTCCCATCTGCTGTCATCAGCAGACAAAGGTGTTCTCCCAGGCAAACGATCTGGCTGAGAAGTGCTCATCCTCTCAGTTTTCTCTGTGTGCAGTAGAATTTGAGCTAAGCATAGGAAGCTGTGATGATTACAAAACACTTCCCTTGAAAATGTATTTTGATCTGCGGCCTCCAAATTGCATCAACCTTCTTCTCTTCTGAGAAGAACTTTCTCAGTTCTTAGAAACAGCCAGCATTCTGTGGGACTGCTTCAGCACTTGTGTTCTGATGAAGGTACAGACAAGAGGAACTAGAAATGCTCTAGTTAAAGGTCAAAAGTTTTCTGGATTTTTGTTTTACATATGAGAGGTCTGTATTAGTGATTTTATTCCCTTCACTCTGACCCATTTTTGTCTAGTCAGCTCAAGGAACAGATGTGGGCTTTGATCCAACAGTGTGTAACACGATAAATATGTGTTCTGTGCTTTTAATGCCTCGTGTGGTGTTCTCTGGAAATAGACTTGAACAATGACAACTATACTTGGCATTTGGAGGAATCAGCTGGGCTATCTGGGGTTCACAAAGTTCAAGTAGGAGACCTGCAAGAAAAGGGCTTTTTTTTTTTTTTTTGCAGCACAACTGGCTTGTTGCAGCCTTAGTTTTGCTTACATAGCTGAAATCCTGTCAGGGATCCCTCTGCTGTTCCTCACAGTTATTAGACAAAACCAGGGAATGCTGTGGAGAACAACCTCATAGATTAAGCATGCTTATCACTTATCCACTTTTCTAGGAAGCAGGATATTTCTGGAAGCCAAATGCAAATTTATACCTTGGAGTCTTGTAGAAAAATTAAAAAAAAAAAAAAAAAAAAAAAAAGAGAAGCTTTATTTTAGCTGAATTCACAGCAACTTCTACCTTTGGATTTCCAATCACAAGGAAATGAGCATGGCAGGTGCTGGCTGTGATAATGGTGCTGAACTAGTGGAGCTGACCTGGCCATACACCTAAGAGGTGAATCATGCTGCATCACAGACTTATTAGAGAAATTGTGTATCTCAAGCTTTTATATGTCACACCAACCTTTCACACAGAGTTTTTGGACACATTCCCCCACCCACAAGTAGCTGGCTGTGGACTTGATGAACATAACACAGGATGTAGCACCTGGCTATGCTACTATTTGTTGGATGCATTTCATGCTTACCTGAAAAAAAATCTGCAAATGACTCATTATTTCTATTTTTCCTTTAAGAAATTAGATGTAATGCAAGTTCTCAGTAAAGAATCTTTGTATTATCCGTATCCTGTGCTGACATCCTGACTCCCTTGTGCTTTATATACAATTTCAGTAACCAACAGCTTAGGAAATTGGGAACTTTCTTCTTTAACTCATTGTTTCCTAAGTTGCATTAATTTAGTCATCAGCATGTGCACGGAAGCAGCCCAGGTAGCTTTCTACTACTTAAGCACAGCTGAAATCAAATAGGAAGTGGCCTTACCATCAAGGCATTTGACTGGCCACAATGCAGTTGGTTTAAACTCATCTTTGTCTACAACAACATTCTGCTGGGTATATGTAGCTGCAGGACATCAGCTACCTGCAAATATGTACAGCTGAAACAGGAGCAGACATCAGACTCATCAGCTAAGCAGCCCCTTCCAGGATCTCAGTTCTAGACCTAGATTTACTCAACTTGTGCTAATGTCCTACATGTAGCATGTAGACCTTCCTCAGTTTGCACTTTTAGACATGTTGGTAAGTATTCTTTAATATATATTAAATGTTTGGTTGAGATATATATCATTTGTCTTTGATAGAAAAAGCTGGCCTGGTTTCCAGAGGTGCTGGTCATCACAAGTGAAATTTAATCACTGCTGAAAATCAAGACTTGTTTAGTGACTTGTGGTATATGGACTGGGGAAGGATTTTCAGATGTTCAAGTTAATTTACTCCAAGGCAATTAACTGCCATTAGTACTCCTAAATTTCCCTTTATTCCCCTTCCTACACAAATACATCTATTTATCATTAACCCCTGTATTTCCATAGAGTATGTTTCAGATCTGATACACTTTCTGGGAAAAACTGCAAGTTCAAACAGTCTAAAGAAAGACTGCTGGTCAATCTCTGTAGGCCAAATTTCTTTTCCACTGGAAGTTCATTTTCATATTGCTTCTACTGCCTTGCTGGTGCTTGCCATTAGAGGCAGGACAGCAAGACTTCTGACCCAACCTGGCCATTTCTACAATGCTGTTCTTAACACTGTATTCTAATGCTATCTCTGGATTATTCAATGAATCGCTTACAGAGGATATGGAGATTTAACTACCTTAAAAAGAGGAAGATGATGTCACTAAGATGGAATCATCTGAAAAAAAATGCATGAGTAGTGAGAATTTCTTCTCCATAAGCAATATGCTTAGGACCTGAAGAGCTAGACTACAAGTTACTATTAATGTAGAATGAATTCATTATCCAGATGTTACATCAGCACTGAACTCAAAGAATGTTATCTCAGCTGGAGTAATACAGAATTTTACTTACTGAGATAACTAAAGCTTATGAGTACTGTAGAAGGCTTGCAAAAAAAAAAAAAAAAAAGCAAGCAATTAGTTACCTGGGTTACACACTACTCAAGCAGGAAAAGAAAAACAGTTTATTAACATGAGAAAATTGATATTTCTGGAAAGTCTAACTGGCTGACATGACGATGTTATTTTAAAAAAATGCTGACAGGAAAATGACAGAATGAAGCACATCAAATTTTTGATCCAAATTTATATTTGATTTACCAAAATCAAACATTTATTAATATTTTTTAAAATTATCTAATGGCTGTTATATACATTTATGTGTCTACTACATGTTTATATAGCTGTTTAAGCTACAGTTACCTATCTATGAAAATGAAAGTGTTTGTTTTTAAATTTGAGACACCATCTTACTGTCAGTGCTTTAGATAATTTCAGCTTATTACAAATACATAATAACAAGATTGCCCTTCCCACAAAGCATTTCAGGCACCTATCCCTGAGCCAAAATTTGTGGCAGCTGGGAGATCTTTATCTTACCACAGTAAAATAAAAATTCACTGGACATGAGTGATTAAATAGATTTCCTCAGTATACTCAGACCAAACACTTCTCAGAGCCAGCAGAAGGCCAGTGGTGTCCCCGAGTGCATCAGGAAGAGCATTGCCATCAGAGAGGTGATCCAGCCCCTCTGCCTCTACCCAGCCCTGGCAAGGCCTCACCTGGAGTGATGTCTCCAGTTCTGGGCTCCTCAGTACAAGGCAGACACTCCTGGACTGAGTCCAGTGGAGGAAAAAAGATGACAAAGGGACTGGAGAATCTCTCTTATGAGGAAAGGCTGAGAGAGCTGGGCCTGTTCAGCCTTGGGAAGAGACAACTGAGAGGGGATCTCATCAAAGTCTGTCAGTGTCTGTAGGGAGGTGTCAGAGGGTGGACCAGGCTCTGCTCATTGGTGCCCAGCAATAGGACAAGAGGCAATGGGCAGAAACTGATGCCCAGGAAGTTCCAGCTGAATATGGATATAAGGAAGAACTTCTTTCCTGTGCAGTGACCAAGCACTGGCATAGATTTCCCAGAGGGGGTGTGGAGTCTCCTCACTGGAGGTATTCAAGAAGTGTCTGTGCCATGTGCTATGGGATGACCCTGCTTGAGCTAGACCAGACAACCCACTGTGGTCCTTTCCAGCCTGACCCATGCTGTGATTCTGTGAAAACATGTTTTTGACAAATGCTCTGAAAACTTTCAGCTTCTGGAGGACTTAGTTCATGTCAGAAAGTTTTTCAGGTCACAATTCTGTTCTGTGAAGACACATCTGATCCCTGTCAAAACACCTCTCTTGCTTCCTTTGGGTATACCCTCTGTTACCCCTTGGATACACTGAAGAGGTGCCAGGGAGGTAATAGTCATGAATATGCACCATTGCTCCAATTGACAGGTTCACCTCTGTATAACATATTTTCATATATATTAAATCAACATCATAATTACTCCTATAAGATGCAATTTTAAATCTATATTGTGGATCAGAGGAAAACCAGCAGAAGTGATCTGGTTTTTGAGATTCTCAACTAGAAGGAGAGACAGCAACACATCCCCGCAACAGGAGCTCCTGTCTGTTTCTTAAACTGACTACAAGTTCACAAATGTCCTGTGATATTTTATCAGCTTTAACATGTAGTCCTGAAAGTTATTAGTCTGACTTATATTTGTCTTGATTTCTATAACCTTAAAATACTGATGCAATGCCCACCAGTAATATCTAAACATTTAAACAGGTTACCATTATTCAGCTGAGTGTCATTCCTGCTGATACAGATTTAGGACAGGTATTAATGAATAGTCACTCTAAGTCAAAAGCAATTACAGCCATAGATGTGGAGATTTTTTTTTTTTAACTTGGAGCTATATGTATGCATAAAAAATGTATATTAAATACTGCAGAATGTTAACAATATGTTTGAGCCAAATAAAATAAGAATCTGGACTTGGTTATACGTGAGGAACCCTCTTTTATTGGGAAACAGTGTTTTCAGCAAGATTGTAAACAGAGAAGAGACATCACATGGTTTGCATTATTTCTCCTACAAGCTTTCTCTTTCAAAATTAAGTACTGTAAGATTTTTTTGTATTTGACTTATTGTGGTGGTGGAGAAATAAGAATAAATTATTGAAACATTTGTGTTCATAATTAGACCAAATTGAGTCTGATCAAATAGAACTTTAGGAATTCCAGTTATGCTTCAAATCTCCTGTGGAAGATGAAGAAGAAAGAAATTAACCCACTATAGTCATCAAGACTTTAACAAAAGATTGAGGAAAAAAGAATGATCCTGTGGTTAAGATACTTGATTCAAGTCTTGATCCAATTTCTTTCTTGGTTTGAATGATCTGGTGTTTCTGGTGTTTCCCATTAGTAAAGCAGTGATTAAACCCTTTCCTTTCACATTTTCTGTTTAAGTTACAAGTCTTTCCAAGCCAGAATCCATCCAGAATGTGTGCATACAAAGGAAGCTTATCACACTTGAATTTTGAAAATTGGTGATATTCCTATATGAGCACGGAGATCACTGCCAACAGGTGTGCTTCCCTTTATTGCCACATTCTCACTCCTTTACATGGAGACTAAAGGCTGAATTCAGGAAAATATAGGTGCCAAAATCCCAAACTGCAACACGGTGCAATACTTGAAGGGGTACCTAAAGCCTGTAAGTAGGTGAGTTATTAGCAGGCTATTGAAGAAAAAAGGTATGGGGACTAATGAGAAATGGAAACAAGCCTCTGGTATTTAACCTCTTCTCTAATAAGTCTAAGTCTATAAAGTACCAGGGCATGCTTAATGTTTTGCTCTGGCTGATGCCAGCACCTCCTCCTTGAGTAAGTTGGATATTTTGAATATGCTATACAAAGATACTTGCTGTCCCAGATTCTGCTGCAAAAACTTAGTACCAAAGTAGGGTATTGCAATATGTAGAGTTGGCACAACTTTACCTGTGTAAAGGGAAAAGATTTTTAGTGAAGGAAGACTTGTCAAGCCTTGAAAGCTGCTAATGACTTTGCTGCTTGAAATGCAATGAAACAAGAATGTGCTATCATCCAGGCCACTGAGTAAGATAACTGCAATATAACATCAAAACTAAAACTGTGCGATTAATGGGCTTGAACTGGGAGTAAAGCTCTATCTAAGTAAGATTGTGGGATATCGTCCTGCTCATTACAAAATGTCCATGCTTGAACAATCATTGTAGCCACCACTGGAGAACTTTTCACAAGCCTTTCCATCTGAAGGGAAGATGTGAATAGGAGTCTAAGTATGTGTGAGAATGTGTGGATGATTTCTTCTGACCAATAGCTTGCCAGTGTAGTAGAAGGGATGGATTTTTAATGATCAGATTGATATTGTTAGTGTTATAGATAGGTTAGATATGCATATAGCAAGAATTACATTGGCTGACCCTCTTTTCTCTTGCAGAAAGGGTTTGAAGGACACTTCATTAAATGCTTTGTGCTCTCACTCTTCCTTCACAAATCGTCTTAACCAGCAATTTAAGGCAAAGTTCTAAAAGGAAGCAAAAGTCTAATGTACTTTCCAATTGGTATAAAGATGATTTTGTCTTTAAAGATATCTAATTTCTGTAGCAAGGGAGGGGATTGTTTTGCACCATATGGTAGATGTCCTGTGATATCATAGTGATTAATGACAGGATCAGTTGGACGCTCCAGTGGCGTAACAAATGACCTGGGTTTCCTGTAATGGCAATAGTTACACGCTCGTACAGGACCCTGCAATTAACTGAGCTCTAGTCACGGCTCCCCATGGGGTTAAGCATAACTACAGAATGAATGTGGAGACTACTACCAGCTTCGTGAGGATGTGGGTCAAGCATTCTGTGACTTCTGGCAGATCCCTTAGACAATGGATATCTGTTTCCCATCTGTAAAACTGATCTTATAATTAGCTGTTCATAGGCTTGATGTAAAACTAGCTGGTTGGAGTATGTCAAACCTTTGCAGAAGAAAAACTTTAAGTGAAAACAACATTTTAGTGAAACTATCTGTGTATTTTTAACTCTGTATCATAGACTGAAGAACCTCCAACACTCTCTGCCTGATTGGCCTCATGATTGTTTGTCAGATAAAACATGGAAATCTTCATTAAATGCTTTGTGTTCTACTTTCAAGTCAAGATTTTTTTTTGAGTAATCATTGTTCCTTGTATGAAATAATTTTGGAAGCAGATAAAATACTCCTGCTGTGCTGAAGCAAAGCAATACAGACAAGGAATCATCCATTTATCCCAGTAGCAGCCTTACTGACAGCATGATGACTGTCATTGTAGTTATTAATTTAGCTGATGAAAAAAATCTCAAAACAACTGAAAAATATTTATTTTCTTGATCCAAGCTTTAGATTTTCTTCAGATTTTCCTGATAGTTTTGGTCAAAACTACAATTAAAATTAAAAAAAAAATGCTTCTTGGATATAAGCCATATTTGAGATCAGGCTTTACATTTATCAAGCTGCTGAGGTTCTCTGAATCCCAGATTTTCAAATGATTCATCATTTGGAGATGTGTGCCTCTAGTGATTGCGATATAATATTAGTAGGTCATTTCATTATGTTTCAATGTCTCTTCCACTGCTGGTTACTGGACAGTTCAGTCAGAAAAAAAAAAAAAAGAGGATTCCATTGTACTGACATTAGGTTTTATCAAAAGACAAAAGGCCATTTCTGACTGGTTTAGTTTCTTTCATTTAACAAAAAGTGAATGCTCCTCCTAAATTATGAGGAGAGTGCTTAAAGGGTGACATGGTTGGATCCTGAATAAATCACACTTCTCACTGGTTTCTGAACCTTGCAGTATATGAGTGTATAATTTCTTCATTGGTGAGAGGATCTTATCCAAAACTCTTCTACACTACTAATCTGACTGCAACAGCATCCTGGAGGGGAGTAAAAATTGCATCTCTACAGACACTTTTCCTCAGGCTAGATGATTCAAAGAGTATAGATGTGAACACTGTGCACTCTATAAGGTAACCAACACATAGATTCATACCCTTTTTTATACCCTCACTGTTTTCACTACAGGTTTGGCAGTGGGATGAGTGCACAAGCTTCACATAATTCATGGAAGTGAAGGGACAACATTCACACAGATCACGTTCCAGTGATGGCATCCTGCATGGTCTCTAGAGAATACCAGGTGCCAGAAACAGTGATGGGAGAAGGTGGAGGTAAATACATCTTGTTGGCTGACTTCATTCATTCAGAGCCCCCACTCCCTGCTTGCTCAAGGCAATGTCTTTTTATGTCATTTGGAAGTGATGGTTCATGGCTGCTGTTATGGTTAAGAGAGTGAATAAAGCAGATCACAGCTCTAGTTCTGGTGGCACTTTTTATAGTGGGTAAAATTGTACACATCCTATGAATTCTCTCCTCCCTTGTTTATTTTTTATTGTTTTTTGTGTGATTATCCAAAGACATTCTCAGCTGCATTTTCTTCATTAGCCTAATTCACAACATTTTTTGTTGTTTTTTTGTTGTCCTTTTGCCAAGGATCGGCATTTCTCCCTACATTTAATTCATCCAGAGTGGCTATTGAGTGACAAGGGCAGTATTAATTTATGATTGGATATTGGAACCTGAAATAACAATTGGAAAGGGAGAGGCAAGAGGCTTTCAAAGCATGAAATTAAAACCTTTGGGCTATGGCTTAACTTGCTACTTATTTTTCTCATTTTCTCGCCATCAATACTTTTGTTCTACTCTTGATGTGATGTTTTTCATAGGGCATAATCTGGGGCTTTATTCACTCTTTCTTTTCATGTGATATAAGGGATATTTTTTATTAGTTTGTATTATAACCCATGCTCTGTCTGTTCTTACATGTCTGCTATTAATTGTCTTTATGAGAGTTATGAACTTTTCTGAGATATTTGGCTGTGGTTCTCCTTTATCTTGCATGAGAATCAGATCTCAGTAAATAAAAAAATGGAGATTTCTGGGGAAGCCTGAGAGCTGCAAATCTTCTGCTTCTGCACTAAACTGGCCCAGGGCACCATCATGCCCATGGATTAGCGATCAGGGAAACCAGAGAAGCTGATCCCTTTGTTGGCCTTGGCCAACCAAAAATCTGACAGACAGTGCCTGGGCCCAGTCTGAGATGGAATGGGACAGTGCAGGATGGGACAGGACATGGGTTGTTCATGATGGCCCAAGCCAATCTGTTCAACTTTTCTGAAGGGGAAGAGTGGTGAGACTTATGAACCCAAGTCTATCCATTTCCCCCATGGGAAACAGAACAGGTGCAAGATATTATTTGTTTCAATTAAGATTAAGATTAAACTTTAAAAGTAAGTAAGGAAACAGGAAGGCAAAACATAAAGAAAGAAGAAATTCACTCTGGAGGATAATTGCTAACTTATCTTTATGAACTTTGGTGCAGAAGGAGAATCTTTTCATGACTTCTTATCCTTGAAGTTAGAAAGAACTTCCAGGAGGACTTTTATAATATATATATATATTTATATATTTATATATTTATATATTTATATATTTATATATTTATATATTTATATATATATATATATAATTCTACTGCCACTCCAAAATAAGACATTGTAAACCTCTTTCTTTTCTGAGTAATATACTGACACCTTTTTATCCTATGCTTTTTTTTTTCTTTTGTCTTCCACATTGACTGTCCTTTAGAAGTAGAGACAGCAGTTTGCTGTCAGTGAGTCCACAAGAGTGCTCTGAGCTATTGCAATGACAGTTATTATTTCATGAAAACATGATTGGAAAAGAATCCTGTTATTTAAAATAACTCTGAATTGCCAGATATGTCAGAGGGTGAGTGTTAGCAAAAGAGAATCAAAGCAGGTGTGAAGGGTTGTTGGTTGAAGATTTGCTTTCTTGACTTTCTGTGGAATAATCAGGTTCCACTGCTGCCAAGTGAAAAATGCTGTAGGTATAAAAGTTCCAATGTGCTATAAACTCATTCTGCTGGTTCAGAGCTATTCAAACTATTCTGTCTGCACCAGATTTAATATTGTGATAGAAGAGGCATCCGTCCTGTGCAAAGGGCATGAAATCATAAAACCAGTATAAATTTTTGCAGTTCAACAGTCATGAACCCTCTTCAATCAAGATCAGTTTTGATGTTTGAGCTGTAATGAACAAATGCTTTACTTTCAATAAGGCCACTGGTTTTGTCAAATAAATAATGACTTTCAAACAATAGTTAGGACTATTTCTTCCAGTACCTAAAAGAAGCTGGAGAGGTATTTTCCACAAGGGCATAGAGTGGTAGGACAAGGGAGAATGGCCTTAAGCTAAAGGAAGGTAAGTTTAAATTAAATTCTTCCTTATGAGGGTGGTGAAGCAATGGAACAGGTTGCACAGAGAAACTGTGGGTGCTCCATCTCTGGAATTGTTCAAGACTGGGTTGGATGTGGCTTTGAGCAACCTGGTCTAGTGGAAGGTGTCCCTACCCATGGCAGGAATGATGGTACTAAAGGATGTTTAAGTCCTGTGCAACACAACCATTCTATCGCTATATGAAACAAAAGAAATTTTACTCAGTGAAATAGTCCAGTCCAAAGGATACAATTTTAGTCTTAAAAAATAAAATGTTACGTCCTCAACGTACTGGTCTTATGTATCAGGCTAAACTCTGATCTCTGTTATGCCAGGTTCAATCGAGGTCCCTCCAAGTTCTGTAAACACATTGCACCCTGATCAAATGATGCATTATCAGTGTGCTAAAAAAAAGTGTAAATGGGATCTGACTGAATTCTTGCCATTTGTGACAGTTAGAAAACAGAAAGTATTGATATAGACAAACTTTAGAAAATACTGGTGCATGAGTGGCAGGATAATATTTTCTAAAAGATATTTCAAAATCTCACTGGGAAAAGGTTCTGATGAAATTGAGTGATACAGCCAAAAAGAGGAGAAGGTTATGGATAAATCCTTTGTCCTTTTTTGGACTGCTCAATCTGCCAGGTTTGCATGTATCTGACATTGTTCAAATGATTTAGAATTCTACAGAAGTCTCCCCGCACGGAGGAATGAGGCAAAGGAGTTGAGTAAACTGGAATGAATCTCAACACACTATCAATGCAGTGCCAGAATTTTGCAGTGCAAAAGTTGATGGAATTGTGTCTGAGAAGTCAGTGGGAAATTCCCACAGAAAAATTGGATTCAGTTTTTGTTGCTGCTTGTCACTTGCTGGTTGCATTGAAACCACCATTTATTGTCCTGCCTGGATGTCCATGAAAATTACTTGAGTCAGAGACAGCAGTAACTAATTTCTTTCCTATGTAGCTTTTGCTTGCTAGAGTCTTAAATTGTGAATGGTTCCACTGCAGAAATAAGCACTCAGTTTTTAATCAAGGATCCTGATACAGGCTTAAAATCAAGAGATTATATTACTAAATTATGTCTTATAATACTAAAAAAAAATACTATTTTATATTCCGTTTTGTTAGACTTATTGATTGGCATTTTAAAGCTATTTCCTGTAACAATGCAGGGATGTTTTAAAAGGTTTTGGATGCCATAGAAATTAAAGGGTTTTTTTTAGCTCATCTATATTTGTAATCAGTTCTTAAAATTACATAATTTAAAAATGAATTAATTTTGTTACATGCAAGTATCCTGAAAAATCTTACTTCTGAGAAGTAACATGGAGAGTAACAATTCAATATGAGTAAGGATAAGACAGGGAGCTGGATAGTAATGTTGCTGCTGGAACAATTTGAAGGAAATACATAAATTAGTCACTAGATATTTAGAAATAATTTCTCTATGAGCAGACTATCCTTCTTTAAACATTCAGAAATTTCTTTTGGCACTTTAGGCAAGAGAATTTTTCTTGGCTTCCACAACACACTGTAGCAATTCTAAATGCACTAAATATTTTTTTTTTAATCAGGCAGACACAGGCTGAAACACTGGATCCAAATCATTTGCAGATTAAAGAAAAAATTATATGCATTTACTTAATTCCAGCTGGCTGCAACCTCTGTTATCAAACAGTACAGAGACTAAATGCAACCAGCATCAAATTTGAAGAAACTTGTTATCTGAGCCTGACTTTCACTCTTAGGTTCAGGACCATTTTGCTTAGATAATTTCAAACATCAGAATCATTCTCATCAATGACAACAGCACCCATTATTGACATGGGAGAATATACTTCAAGAAGACTCTTGGGAGGAAGGCTCCCACAAACTTTTTGAAAACCTTAGAACTGGTGAAGTAGCCCATAATGCATGCAGGCTTTCCCCCCCACCCCTACACCTCTGTCTCTGTTTCACAGAAAGAAATGGTATTTATAGTTTCCTGTACAAAGAGAACCTGACCCATACCTAAAGTAATGTCTCACTCCTCAATGCAGTGTGTTGTTGTGGTTATTAGGGTAGCCTCAGAAAGGCAGACTGAGAATATCCACCTAACAGGAAGACAAATGAACTGACTAGTGAGTCATGACCAGTTTTCTGGTCTACAAAACACTTTCTGATCTCTTGGTCTTGTTAGAGCTGGTTGTTTAAAAGTTGATCAAGGCATGCATGCGAGCTCTCAGAATAAATACCCCTGCTTCTTTTGTAAAAGTGTATCCTTTATTGCCCTAAAGCCAGCACAGAACTCTTGAGCACATCTGTGGGTGCAGGTTACATCACAGAAGCAAAACACAGCAAACAGCCCTGATCCTCTGATGTATGAGGAACTTATTTTTATGAGCTCACATGTTCAGACTGAACGTGATTCACTTACCTGCAGAGATCCAAAACTTGCCAGTCCGTGTCTGATGGGAAGAAATGTTGTTGGGGTGTGTGTTAGGTGTGGCAGCTATGGGTGCATGTGTGTGTGTTCTTGTGAGCTGCTGCCCTCTGCTGCACACCTTCCCGGCAGCTCACCTCCAGCCACCTCCTCACCCCAGCCACAACAAGCTCATCATGTGCTGAAGTTGGAGAAATGAATTTCCTCCTGCCAGTGAAACATTCAGAGAGTCACCAAGCTTTGCTCTGAGCCACCCATGAAACTCCTAGCAGGCTATAACTGTCTTGCAGTGGAATAGAGCACAGCTTCTGCCCTGGCATCAGGTGAGTTTGCAGATCTCCTCAGCCTCAGCATCTTCACCATCACCATAGCAGTGGGAAGAGACTTCTACATGAAGACAATCTCTATGAATCCTGGCAACTGCAATAATAAATGCTGTAGCAATAGGCATGGAAGTCAGCACAACCCAAAATTTTAAGCTGTTTGTCACTTTATGTATGCCCAAGACAAGAAGAATTTCCTTCAAGCACCACTGGGGAGGTTGTGCCAGACCCTGGGCTCAGTTTTTGCTGGACCATGGACTTAGTCAATCACTTCCCCTCACAGCATGGAACAAGATATGAACAATACTTCTTCTAAGAGAAGGGGAGAATGAAGATCCTGCTTCTCTGCCTCTCTGCCCACCACTGCAATGGTTTTCCCTATGGACAGCTGTCTGAAGGACTCAGTATTTGTATGTCTGAGAAGGGTTCTGGAGAAACGGAGTGTGATGAGAAATCTGCAAGTTAAAAACAAGACAAAACGTGTGTGCCTGGCAGTATCTGAGGACAGAGAACATAGATTAGACTGTGCGGAGAGCTGTAAGGGAGCTGGAT
Organism: Vidua chalybeata; assembly: GCF_026979565.1. Taxonomy (NCBI): domain Eukaryota; kingdom Metazoa; phylum Chordata; class Aves; order Passeriformes; family Viduidae; genus Vidua; species Vidua chalybeata. The sequence continues at coordinate 143,481,334 of NC_071530.1, forward strand.
ATGGGAAATATTTTTTTACATAATTCAGGGTCTCTGCCTACTGACAAGGTGTTAGTGAAGATGGCTTAAGAACAGGCAAGTTTTGGCTTAGGCTGAGAACTGTCCAGACACTTTCCAGACTCCAGGCAAGCAGAAGACCTTTCCTTCTGCTCCCTGCTGTCATTTATATGTCTGCAGAAGACTACAGCCCTTGCAGATCTGTTAACCAATTTGCTCCTCTGAATGCCCCCTAACCTAATTCAGCTGCAAAAGAGTTCAGCTAGCTGAAGCTGTTTAAAACAGATAATTGCTGTTTCATTCTGATTCAGATAATTTAAATAAGCATGCTTTTTGTAAGCAGCAAGCTGGAGCTGTCAAAAGGGTAGTGAGAAATATCAGGCTGAAGAGTGTCAGATCACAAAGTTCAACCACAAAAAAGACATACACCCGACACCCAAAGACTGTTATGAATGAAGAAGCTCCAAATATATTCTTTCCTTATAGACTTGAATTTCCATGCGTATTTGTGGACGTGTGCACATGCAGTAGGAATGTATACACAAGCCATGGGCCTGGACAGAAAAGGGATTATGAAAAACAAATAATAAGAAATGAAATGGCTCACAACTACACATTGTCAAACCATTCAAATTCAAATGCTTTTTCTCTTAAGAAATTGTTATTTAACACTTTCCAAACAGAATTCTCTTATGTTTATCTTGCACATGCTTTTACTCCTTTCACCTGCTCTCCCTGAATTTTTTTTAAACTGCAACATCTGGAATTTTGAATTGATTTGAGCTGTCTTAATGTGGCCTGGTGATATGAATAAGAAATAATGGTGCAACACCACATTTTCTTGTACATTTTCCAGTGTGTGGTTGAAGCAGACTGGGACAGTCAAATACAGAAAAAAACATGAAAGTATAATGGCTGTGTGAGCATATTGAATTACTGATGACACAGGCAACGTAAAACTCTGCTTAAATGCCAGGGTTAACCAGGACCTTGCAAGTGATTAATCATTGGTTTTAAAATACTGAACCTTTTTGGCTAATAATATTTCTACCATTTCAAATTCACCAATTACCTTCCTTATGATTCATATCTTCCCTTCATTATTTCAATCTTATTAAATTTTTTATTATATTCATAAGAGTAGCCCGTCCTGGTTACAGCATCTAAAGACACATTTTGGACCTAGCCCAACCATCTAAGAAAAAATGAGCACATCTTTCCCATGGTTAAAAACCTTGTCTGGAATGAACCATGGTTAAAAACCTGGTCATGTAGAATATGACCACTAAATGTGTGACCTAACAGGGCAGGTTATTATTGCACAGTCTTCCCTAACCAGCACTTCAAAACCCTCTGCATTTTTTCCTCACACATCCGGCCTTGGAGAAAGGTTTTGTACAAGTTGTGGGGTTTTACTGCTGTTCCACAGTTTTCCAGGGACTGTTGTGTTACCCCCAGTCAGTGACTGGGGGAAGACATTTGTGCACTGGCACTGTAAGCAGAAAGCAGCTGCTTTGTGCCTGTATGAGTTTCAGGCACATATAAAATATGAAGGAAGCTTGTCAACTCAGACTAACGTTGGAGACAACCCTTCTTCAGCCCATATTGCAAACAAAGGAAGAGAGTCTGGAAAAAAGGGCATATTAGTGAATACATGGCTTTGAATCTGTGCAATCAACATTAAACTTTTCTTGTTTGTTGGCTACCAAAACTGTCAAAAAAGAGCAAGAAAACTTACCTTATTACCGCACAAGTCACCAAGTGCTCTTCAGGAGGAGGCAGGTCCTTCCAGATATTCACTTCACATGACAGATGAAAAAAAAAAAAAAAAACCTCTAAAAATGACAAACTGAGATTATATAAACAATTTTAAGACACTGCACTACAAAAAGAATATGTTCTTGATGGCAGCAGCTCAAATAAATCACTCCTACTGAGCTTGCAGCAGTAGTTTAGAGGCTGAATCTCTGCTCTGATTTAAGAGAAGCTAGAGGAGTTGGGCTTTTCCAAATTATAGCAAACTTGTTGCTAATATAAGGAATTTTAGGTTTCTGGAAGAAGTAAATTGTGAGGATAAACACCACCTTCTTTTGAAAAATTGCCCTGAAGACTGGAGCTCTAGTAATCTAATATGGAGTTGATAAAACATGTATATAGAAAAACAGGAGGGGATGATACCAGGGTTGCTGTTATATTATTTTTTAAGACAGTCTGGGGCTTTGTGAAATATCTTGTATAAGTTCTTATTAATTTTCAGAGCAGTTATGGGGTTTGTTAAGTACACTGGCACTTTGTAATAATGGAGATTAAGGGTACTTTTTGTTTCTGGTGAGATGTACAAAAACTTGGTTTTCATTTTCTCTTCAGCTGCCTTTGGCATCTTACCTGTGCCTTTAGGAACTCTTTTCCCTTTGTTTCATTGAGCCTCTAATTTTTCAAAAACATTTGCATATCAATTACTTCATGGGAAAATTTGTCTGCTGGACAGTCAAGTGCTGCTTACTGTTTCCTTTTTCCAGGCACAGAATTTGATAAATGATTATGTCAAAATAATTTTATTACAATAAAATTAACTATTGCCACTTTTTTGTATATTTATTAATCTATATTTTTTACTTGTTGACTTTTTTGGGTTTAGAGGATGTATATATATATCAGAAGAATCCTTCATGATGTTCATAAAGTTTACTTTTCACACTGTTTCTTATGCACCTTTAACCCTACCATATTTCTAATATAAATACCCTTTTCCAGTCCAAATAGGCCTCTTAGATTTTTGCCCTGCATGCACATTTGATATTTTGAAATTCTCAATGAGATTGAACTTCATTCAACATTTCATTTTACATCTCATGACTATTTGCCTTTGTGGAAATCAAAATGAAGTTAGTATAGAAAGTTACCACACTGATTTTGCAGCATTACAAGACTGCATCAAAATAGTTCTAAGTGACCACACACAGTGCAGTGAGGCTGGAGATGTGGCCAAATATTTGTAGCCAAATATTTGTAACCATTCAGCATTTTCTAGCAATATGCTGGGACACTAGCTTCTATTGTCCAAGAAGAAATTCTGTCACCTATTGAATAAAATGATAGTTTGAACTTGTTTATTGCTTGTCATGTAGAATTAGACAGTGGATTAATCTGCCTGTTGATGTAATTTGGGTGTTCTTCTGCATGCCACTGAAATGCAGCCACCTCTGGAGAGATGTGTGACAGCTGTGTATAGCTTAAGGCATTGCAATAGTGTGGGAACCAAGTGAAGAACTGTGACTTAGTGGCAACCTGGATTTTTTAACAGTTACTGCTCAATAAGTTCTTTGAAATGGTGACTTTACTGCCAGTTGCAGCAGCTGCTGGACTCTTACACTCCCATAAGGAGAAAATTAGAAATATCTAATTCCTTCTTGATGTTTTGTTGTTGCTGCTGATTCAACACAGCAGCCGGCTATTGTTTGTTTGTTTGTTTATAGAATTAAAGACATAATAAAAATAAAATATTTAGGAAAATAAACTATTCTTAGCTACTAAGCAGACTCACACTTCATAGGTATATAGGTTTTTATTGCTTTCTACCTGCCAGCATTCTTAAGCAGTTTGTCTGCTGCTTCTCTTTAGCTAGTTTTCATCTCTCACTGTTTCCACAAAGCCTCAATCTGCCAATCAACCTGAGAAGATGGAAATTAGCATAAAACAATAAAAATCAATGGAACGACATTATTTTCCAAAGCAAACAAATAAATAAATAAAAAAAAATGAAGTAAACACATCATAATTTGACCCCTTGGAATAAAAACTGTTTCAACAACCACTGTGTATCATGTTATTTTCCATAATAACAGTTAAAAGTAGCCATTTGTTCTATGTATTGTAAAAGAGATGTATCCCCAGGGGTCTCATGGATTAGATAAGGGTTGTTCTGCCTTGGGATGGAGTCCAGAGAATTGCAGCAGCTGCATGTGCTCACCCATTCAACACCCAGAAAAGCTGGTGACAAAGAAAAAGCTTCAGAAAAGGTAGGTGTCAAGAAGAGAGACACCTGGGGGGTTGTTTTTTTAAATATCCAATGGGGTTTTGAATATTCAGTGGAAAGGTGCAGCAATTTCAACAGGTGAGACTGAGAGTGCCTTGATCCAGAGGACTCTGCTGTCCATTGATTTGGGCTTCCTCCAGAGAGCACCACAATTTGCAAGATGTGAGTCCATCTTCCCTCACTGAGTGTCAGCTAATCAAGATCTAACTCTTCACCAGAAAACATTGGAGCCCAATCTCACTCTCTGCAGAATTATTGTTAGAGAAAAATATGAAGCTCTACATTAACAAAATCAGACAGAAAATAGGAGTCCAAGAGTTCAGTCTGTATGTAGAAATAATTAATAACCTGCTACACATTAAAATAGTCAGAAAAGTAAATTCCTACCACATCTAAAAGGAAAGAAACTATAATTATCTGAGTTTTATGAATGAGGAAATCAAGACATATTTTAGTTTATGTCTCACTTAGCAAAAATTTTAAATGTCATTAGTAGTGGTAAATCCTAGAAATACTTCCTAGATCTCTGCTCTACTGCTTTATGGTAGTGACCTATGTTAATAATTTTGTAAAAAATTTAGTATGAAGAAACATTTTCTGTGCATTTATTGGTTTCCAGCATAATAGTACCGAATAAAAATTGCCTGTATTTAAAACAAAGCTTAAAAATAAAAATTCCTTCTCAATTTTTAAATTAATTATAATATTAAGTATAAAAGCAAAATAATATAAAACTAAGCTGATGTCTTTCACTTTACATTGGTTCTAGAAGTGATCAGAACAGTCCTATCTTTGCTCCACACAATAGATCTGAAGTTAGTTCATCCTTCTGTAAGGGAAGAAGTCACAATTAGCCAATTTAGAAGCTGGAATGTTGCCACAAGTAATCATTGTCTGATGAAAATCAAATAATACTTACTGCTTAAATGTGCTGAATAAAATCTCTATAGAGGATACACTTCATAAGCAGTGTTTATTTTCATGCAGTTGCCACACATGATGCAGTAGCATCACAAAAGCAGAGATAGCAAGAGTATGAAGAAACCTATGTAACAGATTGTTTTCACTGAAGGGTCTGGTGAGTTTTACAGTCTTATTACTCTAACAAATTCCTAGCTTGTCAAAGTTTTTTGAAAAATAATGAAAAGAGAAAAAAAAGGAGAGGAGAAGATTGTGGATCTGTGAGCTCAGTGTGGCTGCAAGATGCACAGAAAGCTACTTTTGCAGTCAGTGACAGTGTCAGTGGAAGTGTCAGGAGGCTGACCCAGGACTGCTGTCCTCTTCTCCTGACACAACCTTCTGCAGCAATGATGTTTAACAGGAAACTTGCTCCCTTCTCTGCAGCTTTGTTGTACCTTTCAGCTGCTGCGGGGTAGAACATAGAAAATTATGCTTTTGGGGAAAACACAGCATCCTAAAACAAAGTGTTCAGAGGAAATTGCTCATCTAATACACCTCCCTGTGGCTTTCTCTTCAGTGTAGAAAAAAGTACATTTGGCAATTGCATTTGTCAGTAGCAGTTAAATCAAAGAATGGAAGAGAAGAATCACAAACGTCTATTCAATATTTTTGTTCTGTTTAAGATAACTTTGATAATTCTCTTTGTGTATTTTAAAACAAAAGTGATCAAATAATGAAATTTAATTTCCTATGCCTTTGTTTCATTCTCCACAAAACTGCTTTTGCACTGATATTTCAAAATATTCAGAGAGTTCTATAAAAGATTCCCATGGCCAGTTTCCTGATTAATTAGTTTACAATTTCTCATGGATATCTGATATCTTTCAGACATTACCTTTGCGGAGAATAAGTTGTTACAGGAGTAGCAAGAGGGAGATAGCAGATTTATAAGAGGAAGGTGTTGTAGATGTTGGATCTAAGCAAGCTGCTATGCAGACATTTCTATTCCTCCACAGACTTTGCCATATAATATATAGCCATTGGAAGAAATCCTGTTTCCACTGAACTCAGCAGTTTAGTGATAATTTCCAAGTGATTAATATTTTACCTAAGAAATTTTGAAATGGATGTAAACCATCATTCTTCAGGACACTGAGGAGCACACAATGAGTAGAGTTGGCTAGGGAATTCTCCCTGTGTGCAGGTCATTTATGATGTGGTAGAGCTCCAGGCCCTGTGCTCAAGTGTGGGGTCACATTGAGAGACTGACTCTGGTTCTAGCAGGACAAATCTTCCTGCAGCAGTACTCCCACTTGACAATCTCACTGGGACTGACTGAGGTCTTCCCAGTCCCTGAAAGAGTTTATATAAGACTTTTTCTGCATTTCTGGGCACACCACTTTTTCATCCCTTCAACAGCTCTTTGCTCCAGAATTCCTTACATCTTATCCTCATTTATGTAGGATTAGTCCCTTTTGAAGACAGCATTTTAGACTACATGGACCACCACAAAGATCACTCTCAGAGATGTTTCACCAGTGTCATGTAGGAAGAATTTCTTGGTCCCTGACAAAAAGAAAGAGAGCCACTGTCAGTGCTGGGATTTCATATTTCACTGAATCCTTATCAGATTCAGACATTTTTATCTAACCAACTATTATCTCATCTCATTTTCCAGCTCTTCAGCATTTCCCTTCTGCTTAATACAGACTGAAGTGTTTTACTTTAATTTTTGACTTGCCTTGTGTCCAGAATGGATTTCAGCTAAGTATTCTCAGCCCATATATCTGATAGCACTGGTTCCTTCTCTGTTACTTTCCCATCCCCCCCCCCAGCCTTCAGCACCTTGTAATTTAGTAGTATCTTCAGATTTAACAAATGTGGTGTGTGCTCCTTCTTCAGTGTCATTACTAATGTTGAATGATGCTGGGCCAAATTCTCAGTGCCACAGCACCCCCCTACAACAAAATTAATTTCTCTTTAAATTATACCTCAGTGAGTGCTCCTTTGCATTGTGCATCCCCAGTGCTAAAGATGTGCTGTAGTGAAAAATCATAGATAACAATGGACTAGAATATTCTGATATCTTTGTTTTAAATAAGCTATATTTCAAAAGTTTTCTTGTACATTATGAGTTTGAAATGCAGGTGTACCATATCTCAGTAAACAGAGGAGATGTATTAATGGGTTTGGCAGAGCTTGGAAAGTACAGATTGAGCCAACTGTTTGACTTTGGGAGAATGCCTAATGTTTTATTAGCACTTCTGCTTCTTCTCAAGAGAAGTCAATGGTCTTTTGGGAGGTCTGATAAGATAAGTTATTAATGGAGTACTAGTGTTTCCAAGGAGGGAAATTAAAATCATTCTGTACTTCAAAAAGTGACTTTTTATAAGTGTATCTCAAGTTATTCTAACTTGTACCTCCAGTCATAAAAGGCATGAGGTATGAGGAGACTGTCAGGGTAATGACATCCTCCCTCGGCACTTTGCTAACGTGTAAAGCTAAATAGCACTTCCAAATAGTTGACTTTACCTGGGATTTCTCAGTAAGGTCAACCTCTTGTCAGATAGCTATTTTCTGAATGCAACCTAACAGAAAAACTTAATGACCTCTATTTACTCAAGTAGAAATCCATCAAAGGGACAATTAGCTAATTTTAAGCATAAATTGGCTCCCTGGTGAGAAGCAAGCTTATAAATAAACCATTTCATTTGTTCACTGAACTAGACTGTCATGCAAGTGAAATTGCTGACTCCAAAGCAGACAAATCGGCAAACTTTTCTTGCCTTAAGTGCCCTGAGAGGAGTGAGGGGAAGAAACCATGGGAAGCAGTTTCCTTTGCCACTGCTGCTGTGCAGGCAGGCTGGATCCAGACTCATCCCTGCTGTATCTACACTACTTTCCAGAGTAAGGCAGCCCGAGCTCTCTGCAGTGACTCTGTTGGCAGGCAGTAAATGGTGCAGATAGACACAGCTCCTCAGGTCTCCAGCCTGCATGCCAGCAGTGTGGACATTAGCCCAGCGCAGGGAGGGAAGAGCAGGTCCGTGCTCACAGTTTGTGTAGAATCCAAAATGTTTGCAAGAAAGTTGCACTGTTGCATGTTGGTTTTTCCTCTGTTGCATGTTCCTGTCACCATGGTACATGAGCACCTTTAGTCTTCACTGCAATTGTTTTTCCAGTATAGAACAGTTTCCTGAATGTTTCTGGCAGAGTCACTGTTCCTCAATTTCCCATGGGACACTCTTCCTTTCCATAGGAACAAGGCAAGAAAGAAAGGTCTGTATCTCAGGAGGTTGCTTTGACACACACTGGGGGCTTTCTTTTTTTTTCCCAAACCAACATTCCTTGAAAGCAGCACATGCATCTTGCCAGGACTCATCCCCACACTATTTCCACAATACTAGCTTTGTTTAAGTGAATGCATAGCAATACCCTCAAGGAATTTGAGATGTGACAAATAGGGCAATAGAGAAAAGGAGGGACATTACAGTTTCCAATGCCATGAGATGTGGGGACTGAAAATGTCTGATAAGACCTCAGTGAATTGTCAGGCAGGAGCTTTCCTAGATCAGATGGGGGCTCAGGAGGGAAACGTTATAGCTGTCTTCACTCTATTTGAATAGTTTGCTCCAGTTTGCTGTGCTCAATGCTATCAGACCTGAGATTAATTGTTTATAAAGGCAGCCAAGTTGCTAGAGGCAATAAAAAGAGGAAGAAAGAACAGATCCTAAAGTAGAATTTAATTACCTTCTTTTGCACATTGTTTTACTTTGCCAGATTAATATATAGTAACTTGTATAAATGTGTGCGTGTAGCTTGTGCATGGGATGATGTATGTGTGGTGAGATTGCATTTGTACACCCAGTTTGCTCTCTTTTTAATACTGATTATCTTTGCTCATAGGAATATTCCATGACTAAATCAATAAATCTCATCCAAAGGAATCTGAAAACAAAAGACACAACTGTGTTCACAGATGGGAAAAAAGAAGCCTCCATCCTCAGGTAGATTACCTGTGTTCAGAGGATTTTTGGGACCTTCATCATTCTGTGAAATACATGTCAGAAAAGTTCAAAATGTGGCATTTTGCTTTGGTCTTTCATAACTGATAAGTGATAGGAAGGTCTGTTCATGCTGAATATTTCTACCAGAAATTTTAACTTGATGGGTCTTTATAGTGTCTCACCTGACACACTAATGCATTTAGGCCTGATTTAGAAAACTTGTGACTTATCTATTCTGAAGTATTGAAGTATGAGATTATTTTCAGCTGGAACGCTGAAATCTTTCCAAAAATCACTTAGGAGAATGCACTAGGAAAACTCAATATACAATTTTTGCCCCAGAGAAGTCAAGCATAAAAATCTTGGCTTCACCACAGCTTAGTTGCCTACTGTCTCATTAACTACCCATAAATTTTCTTTGTTATATTTATATTTATATTTATATTTATATTTATATTTATATTTATATTTATATTTATATTTATATTTATATAAAAAAATAAATCGACAGAAGTGTATCCTGGAGAGAAGGAAAACTGAGGAACATCTGTCCTAATATCACAGAGATATATCTAGTAGAGGCAGGATAGCTTTTTCTTTCCTTAAATTTCTGTACAATTTGAGTTGATAAATGCTATAACTGAAATTAATAGCCATTCTCTGGAAGTTACAGATGTAGAAATATAAATGAATAAATACAATTAGTTCAGTCCTTAACCAACTCACACCAGACCTGCGGTTAATGGAGCTATCTCCATTTACAAATCATTTAAAGACACAATTTAACACAAGAAACATTGTCGAAATTTTTTTTCCTTCCATTTAATCTTAGCATTTAGAAAAGAAAGAGTCTGCTACAAAAAAAAAAAAAAAAAAAAAAAAAAAGGAGGCTAAGAATAGACCCTAAAGTATGTTTGGTGGGTGAGGACTCATGCTCCCAGTATTTTGTGGAGAACCACAGCTGTGGGTCAGCACACATTCCCATAAAATGGTTATCAGATGCAAGCATAAAGTTTCCCAGCAGTACTCTGTGGTTCAGTTAGCAGCTAGCAATTCTCACCACACAGCTGAAGTCATTTCCCTGGGTTTGCCCTAGTTTTTTAAACAACATGAAAAACACCGCAAATTCTGGAAAGCTGAGAAGATAATTCTCGAAGCCAATGCTCAGTTTGGGAAAACTATAGGAGGGGGAAGAGATTTAAGGTATGTACACAAGGCGTACAGGCACATCCTGTCTTGTAGTGTATCTTCATTGCAACAAAAGGAAAAGTTGTTTTCAGTTATTTTTTCAAGGTCAGACCACACACCACCCTCTTCCCAGCTTGCAAATTTTATCTCTTAGTCCCTGCAGGAAGGAATAACTGAGATATTCATATCAAAGCTGCAGGCTAGGGTCGAAGCAAGCGTCACTGATGAGATGTTCCCAGTCATCCCTCATTTTGGTGGAAAGAAAACCCATCTGTCTTCTGTTTCCCTTTACTGGATGATTTGATCATGCCTTAGAAGGGTAACACTCCAAGAGTGCTGAGTGAAGATGAGGGCCAGCTATTCCATGTGGTTTTCTTGGACCCTTCCACAAAGTTGAATCTGAACTGAAATCAAACACAAGTCCTTTCAAACATGCTTTGTCAAAATAATGTGTCCTCTAGAGGGGAAACCAAGTAGGTGAACCAACCATTTCAGCTTATAATGATAAAAAAAAATTATAAATGTTTTTAAAGATTCTGGTTGCAGTGCAAATGCAAGATGCATGTTGCTTTTTTGCCAAGAGATCATGTTACTTTAGGTATTCAGTGACATGACCATTCCCAGTAAGTGCTCATGCAGGGAATACTAAAATTGCAGTTTTTGTTATCTTCCATAGGAATTGCTTAGTCTATTCTTAGATGGCATTGCATGGGAAGGATAGTGTCAGCACTGTGAATTAACTGATTTAATTCAGAGAGAAAAGAAATGGGGGGGGGGGAGGTATTTTCTTGAATTTTGGCCTCAGAGATGTTTCATTCCTCCATCTAGTCTTCTCTGACTTTGTCTCTGGTCAGCAAAAACAGCACAACATCCCTGGAAGACAATTCAAGGCACCTAAATCTAATATCTGCTTAAAATCACCTTCTGGAAGAGTCTCTGCTTTGATCCATTAACTATAGAGGGAGAAAAGGCACTTATATCTGGTGATGTCAATGCCTCCTGACCAGTGGTGTTATCTGAGGGAAAGTCCATGAAAGCATGAGAAGATCACTCACAACTCCTTCTATTCTTCTTTGTACACCTCTGTTTCACCTATCATAGCACATGGATCCCACTTACAGTTGAACTGTGGGGCCCCTGATGTTCACCATGATGATGCATTTAGATTCATTTGCTAGAGTTAACCTCCAGACTATCACAGAATATGGATGCTCCAGATTGCACTCTTGTTTTTCTTGATGGATGCAGTATTATTAAATCTCATGGCATAGATGAAGATAGGAAGAAACGACAATGTGAATTGTCAGGAAGGCTATGAGACCAGATAGGAAGAAAACTAATTATTGTTATGATCTAAGAAAGCATTTACATATGCTAGAATATTTAAATATGATATAAAGTGTTTCAAAATGAGAGAAAATGGAAAATAGGGTATTAGAAGTACAAATCTTAAACACCAATCCCAACTCCTATCCTGCTTTGTGACCACAGGCACTTTGGTGTATTTCCCACATTTTCTAAATAAAGTCAATGATAAACAGTTGTTATTATCATCTAGCTCCTAGGTAACATTTTTTATCCATCAATTTCAAACTACATTGATAACAAGGTTGCATTATTTTTGCTTTCCAGATTTGGGGCAGAGACTGTGCAGATATTAGCGAAAGGACTTGTCCAGCCTTCCTAGCAGATTGAATTGGAACAGGACACTCTTTTACTTTGGTTACTCCTAAGCAGAGTAACTGAATTACCTGCTGACTCCCACTTTGCAAGTTTCTCACTAATCCACAGTGGGTTCTAGACTGAAGCAATCAAAGTTTGAGGAACCTACTGATTCTGAGTTGAAAGAAATGATGTACATTAAGTGCATAGTAAATATTTTATGCATAGGCTCCATAAGACACCAAAGATTAGTATATCATTGCTCAAAATACAGGTAAGAATTTGCTTGCCAGAAAAATGTTGTTTTCGTGACTATTTTATATAGCTGGTCAGCAAATGGATTTTCCAACCAAGGGGAAAATAGAAACAAAACAGAATCTTGCAAAATTCTTTAATGGAATAACACGCAAAAAAAAGACCCCATGTTCATTTCAGGTCAATGAAAACCTTTATTCCAATAAACTGAAAATATTATCTCAGGCAGACCTTTCATTTCTCCTTTTAAAATAAGAAAATCTACTTTTTAAGTATGTTTTTTAATTGATTTAAAAAGAAATGCAATAAAAATCAGTAAGATTTCCAAATTATTCATTCATTACAGACAGAAAAAGTTTTCAAAGGTGAATTTTCCAACTATTTTCTTCTCTGCACTTTCCATTTTAAATGTAGATGTTTACTCTGCAGTGTGGTCTTTTAACTGCTCTAAATACTTCAGACCTTTTACAACTGTTCCTATATTACTTTTTCAAACCATTCCATATTTTTACAATTAGCACCCTAACCTTTTCTTATCAATGTCTTGTAATGATTTACTTTGTTCTAGTTAATAAGATACTTTTGTTCATATTTGTATATCAGGATATTTTGCTAATTTAGTTTCTGTTTAACAGTAATATTTCTAAATGGATCCAAATACGTTAATGTGGTTTATTTGGTCTTGATATCAACAGCAATGTAGCACTGATTCAGAAGTTATCAGAAGTAAGCTAAACGGTTTTAAGGAACAAACTACTCGGTAGAGTGGAATGCTTCTGATGCCAGCAATGGATTTCCTTCCAGATCTTCTGGAGTAAAACTGCTACAACAGAAACCTTCACAGTTTTTAGATTAAATTTCAGAAACTTTAACAAAAATGATAATGGGAAAATCCCACCTGCCTAACCATTCAACTAATATTCCTGTGTAGATATAAATATATGTTAGATAGATATGGATATGGATAGATGATATAGAGATAATAGATAGATAGATAGATAGATAGATAGATGATAGATAATTGATAGATAGATATAGATTATATAGATATAGATACAGACATAGATATAGATGATATAGATAGATACAAGATATATATAGATATAGATGATATAGATATGGATATAGATATAGATGATATAGTTATAGATATTCTGGTTTTCAAGTTTGTGTGGCGTGCATTTTATTTTCAGTGTGTTATGCCAAATCACAAGTATAAGAAGTCAATATGCAACATAGCCTTGAGACATTTAAACAAATCTCATATTTTCTGATGGCCCAACTTTTAACATTTGAATAGTTTCATTTGACAACCATGCCATGACTTTCCATTAGCATTTACCAGGCTCAACCTCTTCAACAAGGTATTAGGATGCTGAATCAGAAAAGAGCTGTCAGCATTGTAAGCAGCATAGGCCAGAAGTTCCCTTTTACCACAAACTGAAGATCTATAGTCCTGAGCTATTCAGACTGATTGCTTTTCCCATGGGATGCTCTGGCTGAGTGTCTGGAGCATGCTACCACTCTTACATTGTAATGGTTACCAGAAAAGCCTATGGGCAAAACTTAGGTGGAAAAAGAAAACTGAACTAAAAGCAGTCATTCAAGGTAGAAAAGAGCTAATATAGGCTTTCGATAGCCCTTTTTGATAGCTTGTTAAATATATTTGCCTTCCCCTCAATGGAGACACCAAACATCCCTTTTTATGCAATCACTTACTTTTTTGATGCTTTTTGGTACTTAACACTGCTTGTGATTTCTAACTCTTCATCAGATTTTCTTAAAATTAGACAAAGACCTCAAACATTATTAGGAAAGGTCAGATGGATAGATAGACACATGCATGCACACAGAGTATGATCAAACAAGCCTCATTTCCTTACAAGCCTGAGGTAAAAATAACATTTTGCAATTTCCACTGCCAGAGTTTTGAGCACTTCTCATTACAGGATCAGGAATGAACCTTGGCACTGCTGACTGGAGTAATTTATTGTAGACAGTGGAATTATTGTTTACCCTCCAACAAAATGTTTCCTCCTTCTTCTGGGCCTCACGTGAGAAGTGGGTAAATTGCTTAAGAGGAGAAATCTAAATCCCACCACGGCTTCCAGAATCCCTCAACCTTTTGAGAAGTACCAAAGAGTTGAGGACTAATAAGTGAGGAATAATTGATTTGACATGCTTAATCTATTCCTTGCGCATGGATATGTGTAAGCATGTGGCAATTTCCCCACATCAGCCATCAGTCAAGGAAAGTCCACCTACCTCAAGTCCAGCAAGAAAAAGCTTGTCTGGGCATGATAACAGCACAGAAACCTTTTACAAGGTGACCTACAAAGAACCGACTGATGAAGAAGGTGAGTGCAGGGCAATTAGTCTCTCTCATCGTGAAGAAACCAAGGGTTCACAGTGCAATGCACTGATAACAGCATTGCTTCTAAAATAAACAAAGGCAGAACCTTTTTCACACATAACGTACTTTCAAGATTACAACATGTAATATAAAAATAAAAGGATTATAAAAATAAAAGCCAGTCACGATGTTTCCGGGGAACAGGAGGATAGAACAAAAGGAAGCTAACACAGCCATTAGTTGCCTCTCACCTCTTACTCCATGTAACTTTCTTCTCCGCCCGTGAGATCCACCATTATGTTTTTCTCTTTGCCTGTAGCACAGAACCTCCGAGATAAAATGAATGACTCTGACATGGCAGCTGCTCTGTGAAGGAAGGATTTACACAAGAGAAAGATCACTTTCTCTGGCCTGAGTCCTTCCTTGCACTGTCTTCCTGCCTCTTATTGCTGAAATACAGTACACAACATTACCTTACCTAGGGAAAGTGGCAAGTGTAGAGAGACACACAAGTTAATTAATAGCATCCAGATTTTTGAGAGCACAATGCAGAGTTTGTGGTGACAATAGAAACAACATGCTAAATTTTTACAGCTGAATTGAAGGTAGAAGTTGTAGCCTGTGCCTTGCAATAAGAAAATGTGAATTTAACATAGGCAAGTGGTGTTCTCACTACAGAGAGTAGAAAGAAAAAACTCCTTTGCATACATCCCAGGGAAATGTTTCTGCCAGAAAAGTACTTTGGAGACATTTTCACCTTTCAGATGAAAAGGTGTGTAGCTACAATTCTGCTGAACAATACTTGAACTGTAACAGCAGCTGTTCTGATGAGTGCCTAAAATAATACAAATCAGCAACTTTAAAGGTGGCCCAAATTAGTGGATATGCTGATGAAACGGAAGTCATCCAAGAATACCTGTAAAACCTCGGGCAAGGAGATGTCTGATGTCTCCTCAGAAAAATGATGAGTTTTTCTTCATATATCACTGACCTAACAATGAACTCAGATCTTGCAGAAAGCAGTTTGTACCTCATTGATGAATTCCTCTGTGTTTGACAACCCTGTAACAAAAGGAGCTGATGAAGCAGATGCAAGGGGAATGATTCTACCACCATTCATCAGAAAAGTGTTTGTTTCAAGTTGTTCTAATAAAAAAAACCCAAACTCTTCAAAAGCATGAAGTGATGCCTCTTGAAACTTTGCTAAAAGGATTTTTTCACAGTTACCCCAAAAAAATGAAATGGTCAAAAAAATGACAGAAAAAATGACAGAAAATCTCTCTGAATTGGAATTAGACTTGTCAATTCTGAAGGCCAGATAAAATTACTACAGCCATGACCATGTCATGACCAGTAATTATAGCTTTGAATCATTTTTGATTTAAAAGTGAGAAGAACCAAAAAAAAGATTACAGCAAAAAAAAAATTAGGAAAATTTGCAGAAAACTTTTGTTGTCAGAGATTAAATATCTGTCTATTAAAAAAACCCAAAACCAAAAAAACAACAAAAAAAAAACAACAACAACAACAAAAAAAAAAAAAAAAAAAAAAAAAAAAAAAAAAAACACAAAAAAAAACCCAAGAAAAAACCCAATCCAAAGCAAAACAAAACACAACAAAATCTCCCCTAAATTCTTGCAGGCTGAATTCAAAATTGAAGATCATGCCAATACTTCAGGAAATTAAACTGATGAAACTTTTCTCTATCTCTACATGCCAACTGTGAGGATGATGCAGATGCCAGAGGCAGTGCTCTTCTCAATGACAAAATCCAGCATATGCTTTGAAGCAAGAGAATTGACTCTATTTTTGTGGGAATCCAGGGCATCCCTCTCTGGCTGCCCTGGTAGATCTGGGACCCTGGCAGGGGATCAGGAGCCCCCCTGTATAGAGCCCCAAGAGACACTGTCTCTGATCTCTGTCCATGGAAAAGAATTTTCAATTTTACAGGATGAATTACAAGCTCTGAGTGTTTGATATAAGTAATAATTAGTGTGGCATGGGTGCAAAAGTAGAATTTTAGGATCCTAGATAAGGGGTTCAAAGGGGGCAAGATGGAAGAAAATTGAGTGTGCCTTGTCCTTTTCTTCTTCATGCCCTCCATGTTTCACTGTGATGTTGGCATTTTTCTGTTGGTCTAGGCTGGGGGCACACTGTTCAACATGGGTGACAGATATTGGCACGCTATTGTAAATATAGCACACGTAGTTTCTAGTATATAATGTTTGTAACATCCCACTGAGGGGCAGAGCCCCGCACGCTGCCCTGCAAGACAGACCTGCTGCAGGTCAGAGAGAAAATATTTTAGATAAGAAGAAATAAACAACCTTGAAAACCAGCACAGATGAATTATAATTTCTTCTTTGGCAGCGGGGCTGAAACACAGAGACTTTCTACAATCTCAGGAGCATTTAAATATCACAGATCTCGACATATTTTGATAAATACAGTTGAAATTTTGGATTGCTCTGTCATTTTCTAAAATTATCTTAAATTACAGAACTATTTATTCATCAAGCAATTATTTTAAATATGCTAATGCTACCTCATACTACTATTATTTCTTTAATGAATTTTTGTGGTGAACTACCTGACGATGTAAATTATCCACAGATATATGTGTGTGGTTACAGTCATGAAATTCTATCTTTAGAGAAGAGCAGATTGCTTGAGATGTTGATTATATTTGTCAATAATATGTAATATAGCCACAAATTTCATTCGCCACATTTTGGAAGCAAAACCCTAATGTTTTCTCTAGCAAAAAGCTGTAGAATAGGTCACATTGAAGTCATTTATTGTTAGTTGAAAATTCCAGTTAAGAAGGTACCTGTAGGTCCACTGCTGGGACTAGGAAGGATAATAACTACTTTACCATATTTGTCTTCTTTATTGCCTCCTGGTAACTTTTTCCTACCAATGATTAAATCTCTAAATAGAGATTTGTGTCTCTATCTTTCACGGGTTTTCTTTCATTACTTGAATGCAGTGTGCCATGAAGTATTGGTTTCATACCTCTGCCCAGTTCCATCATCTCCCTGGATGCTCTTTCCAATGGAATTCCATTCTTTTTAGACATAAATAGACCCATTTAAACAACTGATCTTCTGCATCATAGCCTTATATCAGCTTCACATCAAAATCATTCTTTTCTTGTTATAAATTTGCTGCTATTATCCAGCAATTTTAATAATATTCAGTTTAGCCATGAGTTTGTTTACTCATTTCTTTTGGCCTACTCTGAATATTCCCTGAAAGGTAGTGATTAACATCATTATAGCAGTATCTGAGTTGTTGTTTAATATATCTTCACTTTGCTTTAACTCTCAATGTTTTTGTGGCCCCCTGTTCAGCTTGTAATATAATTTGTATTTCTACATCATCTCCCTTCAGGACAACAATTTTAGAAAATTAAGGTATTACAAATTGCTGTCAAAAATGACACAAACAGCTGACCACTGTAAAGAAATAACTTGAATTGGAGTGGTAGGGATAAGAGGTGGTCTGTTAGCAACAAAATGTATTGTCTTTTGAGGACTCTTCCTTGGATAACAAACTAATATGTCAGATTAAAATTTCTTGTAGGGGCTCTTAATATCTCCCAGCTACAGTCAACATACAGACTCTTCTGTTGCTGACCACTCTGTGTCCTTATGGCCTGTCCATCACAATTATTAAATGAAAACAGTTCATTAGGTACTGCTGTAAAATATTTTCTGTATAACACTAAAACTCTCAGAGAAAAGAAAAAGGGCTACTAAACAAAAATAGTGACAAAATTGCAGGTCTTGTATTCCTTGAGTAAGAAGTGAACTTAATGTACAGTAGGATACAAAATAATGATCTGAGTTCTACAGCAGCTTTTGTTCAAGAGTTCAGATGGTGGGTAAGGTGTCTGAAGTTAAAAGGAATGAAATGCCTCAGAGGCACTACTTCAGACAGTGTATTTTTAGCCTACTGAGCAAGAAAAAAAATGAAGAAGGCAAACATTTCTCAAAGTCCTTGGGTTTTGTATGATCTGCCTTACAAAATCAATTTAAAATTCTTAGGAAGCAGTTCTGTATGTATTCATGCACTAAAATCAGTGAAGTCTTGTACACAGACTCTTGGTGTAATTACTCAGGTTTTCAAAATTACCTACAGCCACTTGCATTGACAGAGCATTTCACTCCACATGAATTCCCAGGGATGTCTTTTCTTTTCCAGTCTTTAATAAACACATATTCAGACAAAATTTCTACTTGAACTGAACAAAAGTTTTTGAGCTTAGAAATCAGTCAGAATCAAAATAGTCTGTGCTTAGAGGTGAGCTACAAGAAATCCCATAATCCTCTCTCAGAGAACACTGCATGAGAGCACACGAACAGCTGAATCAGGTTAGACCAACTCTGTGGCTGAGATGGATTGTCATGTCTTTGTGTTTAATAAAAATTTCTCTGTTCTTTTTTAGTCTCATGATTTTTTCCAATCAGTTTTGGAAACTATGAAAGCTCCCAACATCTACAATTTCAAGGGACAAGGAGTTCTTCATGTCTGGTTGAAGAAATATTACCTTTTGGTCCATGAACCTGCTGCCTGGTTGGTTGATGTAGTAATTTTTGTACTGGAAGAGACAGTGAACAATAATTTCTTATTCACCTTCTCCATGTCATTCATGCTTTTGCATATCTCCTTTCATTCATCTTCTTTTTCCAGGCTGAAAAGTCCCGGTCTATTTATTTGTTCCTCATATGGAAAATATTTCATACCTCTGATTACCCTTGTCCTTAAAAACTTTCCTAGTTCTACTACATTCTTCCTAAAGGTGGGAGGAGAGAGAGAAGGAAAGCATCCTAAGCTGAGCCCCATCACTAGAATGCAGGTGTACATGTATTTTACAGCAGGAATGGTTTGTTCCCTATTCCTTTCCGAATACAGCTTAATGTTCAGTTTGCCTTTCTGAGGGTTACTAAGTAGGGAACTAACCATTTATTAAAACCACAAGATTTTTTCTCTTGGAGGTAATGCCTTTTTACACATTTTTACTTGCTCATCTTTGCTGTGTTTTTTCCTTAAAGTCACAAAAATTAAAAAAAAAAATTAAAAAAGAAAATGTGATCTTTGGCTGTGATATTGCAGAGAAATCAGCCATTCAGCATGATCTGTCATATTGACTCATCTCCTTCTTTTGTGCTGGTCTAGCACATGCTGTGTTTAGCATGAACCTCTGGGATTCTCCTGACAGTTTGCTGGGATTCAGGACTGTTGGCAGTGGGAACGAAGGACTCCGTTTCGCTCTGCATTCCACCAGAGCCAGGGAAAGAGGTGACCAGCTGTTCCTTCCTGCCAGGCAACAGCAGCTTTTATGAGGGTGAAAAAAATATAAAAGATCTCTGGATCTTATTATTGCTAGGCATTTTATGTTCAACAGTGAAAAAAGAGGGAGTTGACTAACCAGGACTGTTTGAAGTCCAGCTGGTGCTGTTTGGAAGAGGATGTGTCACCTGTAGTTGTGAGTACTGAGGTGAGGTGGCTATTTAGAATGTGGGTTTGCAATAACTCAGTTTTTTATAGCCTAAGTAACTTAGCCTCTATCAAATACATATCACCTGTTGTCCCTTATCAAGCACGCCTCTGATGGTTTTGATTCATTTAGTTCATTCATTTTTACCATACAGAACAGCATTGGTGGGCCTGGTCTCATAAAAGCAGATCACTAAGGCCCTTGGGGCACAGGAAACCAGCCAATGCATGTTTAAAAAAAAAAAAAAAAAAAAAAAAAAGAAAAGAAAGGAAAAAAAGCCATATGACCTAGCACAGGAAACGAATCTAATGAAGGAATGTCCTCAGCTTTCACAGGAAATTATTTTCATTTTATGCCATTTTCTGCCTCCATAAAAAGAAACAGAGTTGACC
Source organism: Vidua chalybeata (assembly GCF_026979565.1). Taxonomy (NCBI): domain Eukaryota; kingdom Metazoa; phylum Chordata; class Aves; order Passeriformes; family Viduidae; genus Vidua; species Vidua chalybeata. The sequence goes on from NC_071530.1 coordinate 143,501,624, forward strand.
TCCTCGGCTCCTACCTAACCTTTCGGCATCAAGGACTGGAAAGGAGAAGTGTTGCCTGAACCAACAAGATACTAATCCATTCAGAGTGTAACAGAGAACAGACTCTTTTCATCATGGGCATCTTTAACTGTCACACCACAGCCGATATTTCCTGAAACAAACTTTAGTAGGGAAGGGGGGATATTTGCTGGTTTGTAACCAGACAGAGATATTTTAAAGGTGTTATGTTTTTATATAAAGCACCGAGCACTCATTTTCTGGCAAACAGATCTCAATTGGGATATTCATAATCACTGCCCATTGCTTAAATCCTGATAGTTTGTACTAAACAGTGCAAAGCAAGGCTGTAATAAATTACAGGCAGTTGTCAGTGGGGAGGAGTTTTAACCTGATGTGTTTTGCCATACACACTTACCGATTCTGTTTGATTTTGATTTAGGGTAGAAACTGAAATTATGTTTTTATTTTCACCTCCTTTAGTCCACACCTTAGTTTGCTTTAGCCTTGTGAAGGAGCTCAATATCTTCCTTCATGACAGACCCTGTATTCACATCTTTTATTGCTGATAAGATATCTCACAAAGAAATTGTATTGGGTATGGCCTAACTCAGAGAAAGATAATACCACAAGATCCATAGGTTGCATTGTTAATGTTGGAACAGTTCATGATTCAAAGTCTAGTGCTTGTTTTCCCATGGCAAAAATAACAGCAATAAAACTTCAAGACGTCAAAATGTTGTTTCTTGAAGTAACTGCTTCTGGAGAAAATTCTACAAAATGCTTTGGGTCAGGAGGTGACTACTTAATTAGTTAGACATGTTAAAAGAACAGAAAAGAAGCCTCCAAAATGGGGTTTAAAGGATGCCTTACAGGGAATAGATGATCATCCTTTAAAAAATAACATTGTCTGCACTATATTAAATTTCTTTCTGCAACTTCCTGCAACTCTCAAATTAACATCAGTGCAATGAATCTTAGTAAATTAACAAGTTTAATGAGTGAACAAGAATCAATCAATCTCCCTTGTTTCGACACCACTAATAAGAACTTAAACCAAGTATAAACCTCTGAGTCACAGCCTCTTGCTAATAACATGCTTTTTGCTTTGAAGAGGATAATTAAATCATCACCACATTTCTTTTTCTCTGTAAAACTTCCTGTATGATGTGAATTTAGATCAAAACACACACTTTCTCCCCTAAGGGTTCTTTCTTATATCACATTGGAAAATTATTTCAGGAATTACTCTTGTCCTTGAAGGCATACAGATTAGGCTGGGACATTAGGAATGCTGATTGCCTGAACCTCCAAAGGACTTGATAAGCCAGACATACCCTAATATTTTACAACTCTGTTAGACAGCACACAGACCTATGTTAAGCTTCTTATGAAGGAGAAGTTGTAAAAGCCTGGGTACTAACACAAGGAGCACAACAGGCAGGTTAGTTTGACACTGAAACTGTATCAGCAAAACATGCATAACTGAAAAAAAATAAAGAACATCCAAAATATATTTAGCAATGTAATTTCAAACTCTAAAAATGCATATGAAATTGAGGCTGGATCAAAGATGTAGGGGAAGAAGATTTTGCCATAAAATTGGTATAAGACTGTAAGAAATATCTAACTGCAAAGAAAGCTACATTATACTTTCTCTATGACCGTGGACCCCGGGTCAAAAGGAAAAAAAATGTATTGTAGCTGGTTAGTATTACCATTTTCTGGATCAGGTAAAGGCTTTTGAATGCAAAATGTGGGGAAAGATCAGAGGCAATCCAAGTCTCATAAAATGGTGATAATGGGTGACCTTTGTAACCCGCATATATGCTGGTCAAATGTCACAAAGGGAAAAGGTTAACAGAAGCAATTTCTTGGTACCTTAAATGATTGCTTCTTGGAATAGCTATTAACCTACTGTATTTCCATCTGCTGGTGTGGTTTTAGTTCAAACAGGTAATGTTTGAGCTAACAGCTGCATTTCCCACATAGTTATGACGAGGTTCATGGAGCACGGTGAGGTCAGAGCACCAGTGGATGAATAAAGTGCAGAACCACATGTAAGATGACCTGGTTTCTATTCCACATCCTGATAAAGATTTGCTGGGTGATCTTGAATTCAGGTTCCCTGACTTCTTCAGGGTTTCATCTTGCCATGTATGAAGCAGGAGTATTGTCCACTGGTTGAAGTCTCTGGGAAGCTGAACACACTGGTATGCAGAGAGCTTTGAGATTCTCTATGGAAGGGCTGGATAGGAGCATAAAACATCTCAATGCATGTTGAAAGGTTATTGTTTATGGTCTGTGAGTGCCTCAAAAGGATGTCATCTTTCAGCAGATGGTCTAAATCAGCAACATTGTCTCCAATTAGGGTAAAAATACCATGACTGAGACCAAATACGTGAAGTCCACTCAGTCACTGACATCATGGCAGATTAATCTTCTTTAACAAGGGAAAAGCATACTCTTATTTCAAGTGGTGATGGAAAGAGTCTGAGAAGGCTCAGCATAGTGGCAGGAGCTTCAGAGAACTGTTTTCATGCTTGCCACGGTGCACAGATGGAGAGAGTGGGGGCTGTCCCTGCTCCCTGTGGGAAGGAATCTGCAAGCTATGAGCATTTAGCTCCTTGTAATGCATTACTCCAGCTATCAGCTGGTCAACAGCTTTTCTTCTCTTACATAGAAGAGGGACTCCATTGTTCAACATTATTCCTTTCCTTTGGTTGTCAAGCCATTAAGTTAAGCCCACAGCCATATTTGTCTCTATGGTAAGCATAAACTACCCCAGAAAAGTTCCTCTCACACTCTCCCTCTACTTTCAGCAGCTAACTCCCAACTCTGAATTCTCTTTGTGTACTATTTCAGAAAACATGACCTGTGTCCCCACATCTCAGCTTGTTTTTCCATCGTCATTTGTTAATCACTTTATGCTCCAACTTTAAAGTCTGTTTGTTCCTCTTGAGCTAATAGTTGTTAATTTAGCATTTGAAGTATCTGTATGTGAGTGCAAAGTTTCAACTTCCCATCCCACAAAACAGATTGCACCAGGTACATTTATTTTATGTGTATGTTTTTTGACTCTTTCATCCTGTGTAATTTATGCCATTTTCAACTCTGTACCTTGTGGAGATTTTACTTTTAAAATGTGTGCACTAGAATTCCATTTAGTAAATTTGTCTGCCTGTATCTTGAGCCAAATTACCAAAAGACAGTCCTGATCTATCTGTGACCGCAGACAATTATTTCTCTTGCTGGATTTGGTTTAGTGCAACCAGAACCTATTTCGGGGAAAAGAAACATTGTCTCTTTCTTGGCCTCTGCCCTGGGAAAGGGGGAAATTTACAGACTGGTATGCATTTCTCTGAAGAGTGTCTTTTATGTTTAATTACGTTTAAAAATGGAAGGAAGTACAAACAAAGCTTTCATATATGGTATGTACAAATAGGATTTCAAATCTATTTTGGGTCTGGTCCTTCAATGAATGAATGGGTGCATAGCTTTCTGGAGACTCATGCCTTATCCTGAGCTTCTGCACATTCTAAGGTCAAGAGGGATCAGACCTTCTGCTTTGTCAGGCTTGTTCTCATGTTGAAAAAGACTGAAGGATGTTCAGCTCATTGCCTGTCTACCTAGTGCTTCAATTTTTTAATAGGAGGGTAAAAATAATTGCTTCAGCTGGAAAAAATTAGTATGTAAATGGGCAAGACAAAGATAATTAAAGGAAGAAGTACATGTTCAACAGCATACATGTTTCTGCATATGCAGGTACAAATACAAATTAATTAAAAAATTGGACTCAATTATGTAAATGTAATTTACATAAAATTGTAAATTCAGCTCACAAAACTGCATGCTTAATTCAGGAACATTCTTGTCTAAAAGCTGCTACAAGCTTAAATGACAATGAATGGGTCATATTGCAAAAATAACTGACTGGATGTAAAAAAATGCTGCATGTCCATTCCTTTCTGCACATGTGATCCACTCGTGTGCAGGGAATGTGACAATTCCAGGACAGGACTGCTTGTCTCCACTAATCTGCCTTGCAGATGTAGCAGTGGGTCCATGTTCACCAGGTGTGAGGTGCAGAAATACCCACCCAAGCTCCTCACAGATTTGTGCCTCCTCAGGCCATGGTCCAGTGCTATTCTGGGACAGGATTTCAAGTCCAGAAAGCAGGACAGCCTTCAGGCTGATCAGCTTGGGTAACATGCTCTGCTGGTAATGCTGAGTCCCTTGAGTGTGTCTCTGCTGCCCTTGAACTTGAGTAGGTTCTGCACTGGAGTATGTGCTGCCCTTCCACCCTCAGGTGAGAGACCCTCCTGAGACACAGGAGTTTGTATCACCTTCTCTTTCCTCCTGCAGAGCTTTCAGCTGTGGAAAAAAGTCTTGTCTCATAGCTCTGGTTTTAAATGTGCAAGTGGACTCTGGATAAGTTAAAGTTTGCATTTTCTGAAGTGGGTCTATGTAATGTATTGTACGTTGAGACAAAGTAAGTGAATTTATGAGACAATATAACCACAGTACCTACAAAGCTCTTTTATACTCACTTTTCAGAGTGTGACTGTTCTTTAAATTATTTAGATATTTTTGATATTTTACTGTATACTGTGGTTTATAAATAAGGACCTAAAACCCCCAGAATGTAATATTTGATATTTCCTTGCCAATATATCTAAATTCTAGTGTTTCAAACTGTGTTTCAGCAATAATACCAACTGAGTTTGTTCACGTTAGTTTGTATCCTCTGGAAATAATGTGATGAGTCAGAATGAGTATTGCAGGACAGCAAAGTGTACATTAGTACTGGTCCAAAAAAA